>NC_092657.1:2991890-3311890 GCF_032118995.1 Asterias amurensis | reverse complement strand
AGAACTAATTTGTCACGAATTTGATTTTGAGAACTCAGATTTAGACTTAAAGTCTCAAAATCAAGAATCTGGAAGCACACAACTTCGTGTGACAATGGTTCGACAAGGGTGTCTTTTCCTTTCATTAATATCTCGCAACTTCGACAACCGATAATTGAGCCCAAATTTCCACAGGTTTGTTATTTTATGCACATGTTGAGATACACCAATTGTGTCAAGACTAGTCTTTGACAACTACCAATAGTGTTGGGTGTCTTAAAACTCCTTGAAGGGTTTATAAAACACAACGTTTTTTTTATTGTTGAGGGGTCTATCAAGAGAATAAATATTATGACAGCAACAATAAAGGTGAGCAAGCTTGCGGCGACAAAGCTCTTTTGAGTGAGAGTGGTTCTGAAGATAACTGGAGGGCTCAATATTTCGGACTTTGTCCGTCGTTAGGAGACAGATGAAACAGTCTGGCACAATCAACAACAGTCTCATGCCTTCAATGTATTACCCCATTACTTCCCAACTGACTTTATTCGGGAAATCGTCTTACCTCTAGGGACTGCTCCCTCCAAATTATGTCTCAGCCAACAACAGGTTCATCAAGAATATCAGGACTCCTCAATGAAGATGTCAATATTCCTGTCCATGCTCCTGGTGACCAGTTCCATCCGAGTGGGAAGACACCTCAACTGTATGGATGGTTTATCTACTTCACCTAGGCAGAACCAGACATGGTTGACATCTTAATCAGCCATCTGAAAGAGATAAATAACTAAAAGAGCATGAGTTGATACACTGAACTGTTGGATGGATGCCAAACTTGCATCTATCTGAAGGCATGTCTATCTTCTGCAAAAGGACAAATTTCTCCCCCAGGAAAGAACAATCCTGTATTTTGACTTTTACAGGATGGGACTTTCTTAGGTGATACAAAGAATGCATTAATTCAAACCTTCATATTACTTCTCTGTCATGGGATGGTAGGATCAGGGGGAGGGGTTTATATTTTGCTGAGACGTCAGCTCCAGCGTTGCATTCACCATACCATGACTACACTGAGGGATGACAGCCCGCAAGGTAACTAACAAAACAGTGTCTTTCAAAAACACTGAAAATAAATCAGTTTTAACCTCATCATACTTGGAATAAAATTAAGTTCATTTTTGGTAACATTTAAACTTCTTGAAACAGGAGACTGCCAGCAAGTCAACTAAGAAATGTGGACCAATTGACGACTTTGCTTGCTGTGTCATTTTGTACTTCTTGTCTTTCTTTACTTAAGCCTACATGAAGTCAAGACCTCTTTGCTTTCCTTAGTGCTGTTTCTTTTTTTACTAAAACAGTAAAAACTAAAGAAGGAGCCATGAAATTATGGCTTTTGGTAAAGCGATCAGCGTAAATAAAGGGAACAAGGATTTTTAAAGCGATAAAAGGCACTCACTGGACACCTTTGATGATTGTCATATTTATAATGACCAGTATTCTCACTTGGTGTATTCCAACATTTTATAATATATAAAAATCAATCACAAATCTGTGAACATTTGGACTCAATTGGTCATCAAAGTTGCAAGAGAATAATGAAAGAAAAAACACATAATTGTACAAATTTGTGTGCTTTCCTTAGATGCATAATGAATGGCTTCATCCAGTCTGTTTATTATTTGAGTGAGAACTTTACCTATCAGAAACTCACAATGGTGTCTACTATCAACAGCTCTCCCATTTGCTCTTGAGTAAATACCAATAGTGATGCCTTTTTAACAAACTGCTTTGTTTCGCGGGAGTGGGAGCTCCCCCTGCCCTGTCCGCGGCGGGGTTTGGGGTGAGGGCTCTGGAAGGCTGCGACTGGTCTATTGGATCAACCGGGGACCCCGGGATAATATTATTTGTACTGAGACCATTGGGAGACTGTGGCTCTTATGGTACTGTGTTCTCAACTACAGTTCCTTGGGTAGCCCCCCTACCCCATCCAATGACACTCGAGCTGGGACCGGTCAGTGGGGCGATGGTCAAACTAGGGCAGAACATGCGAACTAATGGGATGTCTCAACTCATTAGTTGACTCGACTCATTGACACAGAATAAAAACACTAGTTGGGGTCGGTTACTTTCAAGGGAAAATGTATTTCCTTATACTCTGACATAACAAGAATTCACAGTTGAACAAAACAAACAGTTAGCACAACAAATAATGACAAGTCCCTAGTACCTCATCCAAGACCCTCCAACATCTTCCAAAATACTTTAATCCATGCTTTACAATAGTATGTTTGGACTTAAAAAAACTGAAATTGCAGGGGTTGCCCTTAACTTTTTTCCAACTGGCCAACAGGACGTTTTGGCTTGATTTTTCACTGGTCCGCCAGGTTTTTGACTGATCCGTCAATTTTTTATGTTTTTTTTTAAAACTAATAGTATACTGTTGTATACCAACTGCTCGATTTGCGATCGTCACTATTTCAAAATTCATTGTGAATTGCAACGTCAACTTAACTGCACTTGAAGCCATACTTTACTTGACCGTCCCTGTTCATCTGGTGTTTGGGGGTTAGAACCCACGTTCCATCCTTCTGTCGACCAACAGAAGATGCTGCACAAACTTGGCCGGTGGTCTGCTCGTCTGTACATCGGCTATAATAGGTTATAATTAATGTAGGTTATACTTAAATATAAACTATGAATTGAAAAACAATGTTTAGTGTGAATTGAATGATCATCCATGATCATTCAATGATGAAGTAGTTATTCACTCATCTGAACATAACATTTGCCTTGTAATCATTTTGTGATTCGTGGGTCACAGAAAATTAACATAATTATATGAACGTAACCCTAATTGAATTTATCAAATTCAACATCGCTGTCATCGTGATTGAATCATTCTATAGCTGCACTTTGTGTCACAATCAGTTTATTTCCATTTTGAAGTTATGCTGAGGAGTTTGCAGATTGCAACATTAACGGCGAACACATGCACGTCGATTCACAAAGCTTTATTATAATCTGAGGAAATTTGTTCAATTGTCAAACCATATGATTTAACAAAGTATAGCATTATTAAAACAAATTGGCCGTATTTGCTAATCGGGTTATTACATAACCAGAATTTTTAAACCAGAAAGGGTCGAAGTGTCATTCCGTGACCTCAGAACGGCCTGTACTGAAACTGGTTGTAGATACACATAATTGAAAATAAAGTAATGGCACAAACGTTCATTATGATATTTTAGATGTAGGTAGGTAATAACGGTTTGCAGTAACACACATAAATGATCATCTCTAAATTAGTTAGGGTGATGTGTATTGTAAGAACCACTCCACGTTTCGATTTTATATAATGTAAAATACTAAAGCGGTCATGCAGGTGCATTATAATATCATGTCCAAGTACCATCGCTTAGTGATTCAAAAGTTGAAATTGTGACTTGTTATTAAACCATGGTGTAAGATTTCCAGCTTCAAACTCTGGTTCGAACCAGAATACAAGTATAACAATATCAATGAGCTCACCGAGCCATTGAAACTTAGAAACTTATATATCAATATGTAATGTTGGTTTGAGATATTTCACGCTACTTGTAAAACCTTCTGTTTAAATGCGACACCTTCATGGCGTCACCGACTTTGCAGTCTTGAAAGTTAGTGTCATTTCAGTTTCTGCTGAGTGTCTAGTTTCCATTATTTTGTCATAAGATGTTGTTTGACGAGAAGATCTGTGCTTACCTCAGAACAAAGAATGGCAACACCAAAGTCACGGGAAAAAGACATACCGGTTGTAGCATTCAATTTCCTGAAGGAAAAAGTTGTTAATGTCTTTTGCCGTAAATGTGTTTATTAGCCCTCCTGAGCCTTGACCCTGGGCACCAAAAGAGCGTCTCAGTTCGTTAGTACACTTCTCCATGTTCATATTTATCGAACTTTGTAGAACGAAGCAGCTTCTGTTTACATAAACAAAGACAACAACCAAAGATTAGAAATGTACAAACTCGTGAAAAAATCAGGAATATTCTTTCGAGGTTTCCAAAAAGAAAAGCCTCGACCAAACACTCAATGCGTTTATTTAACGCACTGAGGGCGCCGTGTTTGTTTGTTGGTATTTCAACACTATCTCAGAAAGAAACATTTGGCAGGTTAACAAAATACCAGTTAATCGTCCACGATTTTCCGAGAAGAAGAGGATGATGGCCTTCTCATTTGCTTTTAAATTTTTCTCAAAGGTGGCCACTAAGGATTCTCCTCATCAAACTGGCCACCAATTCCTCATTTTCATGTCACCAACACATTCCTATAAGATTAGTAAGTTAAATGACACTTAAACCATGCTTATACACAGTAAAATAACACATACAATAAAATGGAATGCACCCTAAACAAATATGAGAGAGGGGACGCCCAACCGGTGGTGTGTGCGTCACTGTTGGACCAAAGAGAACTTTGTTTTACTCTGATATGGATTTCCACGTGATGTTGGTGTTGACGTTTTCATGTGATCCAAAAGTTTACATAATGGTTGTGCCAATGAATTTGTTTTACCTGCATGGTTTGGCTGCTGTTTTAGGCTGCTTTATTTTTAATTGGAAGGTACTCTTTTTTACTACTATTTTTAGTAATTGTTTGTCACAATTTATATGTTTAAAAATATATAAAGTTGTTTGGGGGCTGACTCCGCTACCCCTTTTGTGACGTCAATCGAGGCAGACTTTGCCTGCAATGCATATAGTAAACACACGTGCAAAGTACACGAATGAAAAAAAAAAAAAAAAACAATTTAATTTTGAAGCGTACAACGCGACTTGGTCCGTACATGTACTTTGCAATTGTGTTTTCTCTACGCATACAGGCAAAGTCTGCCTCGATTGATGTCACGAACAGCACTCTCTCGGGTCGGGTTCTACTCTTAAGTTTGTAAATATAAGAACTGATTTGTTAAAACCTTAGTTAAAGCCATTGGACCCTTTCGGTATTAACAGTGTTGTCCAAGGCCCACACTTTGTGTACCACAACTTCTATATCAAATAACAAACCTGTGAAAGTTTAGGCTCAATCGGTCATCGGAGTCGGGAGAAAACAACGGAAAAACCCACCCATGTTTCCGCGCGTTTCGCCGTGTCATGACATGTGTTTTATAACTCCGTAATTCTCGTTAACGAGAATTTATATTGTTTTACCGTTTTCTCAAAAAGTAAAGCATTTCATGGACTAATATTTCAGAGAAGTCTTTCACCATTACCTTCTGTAAACCCTGTAAATTATTTGTAAATCTGTGAACTTTTTTTTTTTTTTCTGTACCGAAAGGGTCCAATGGCTTTAACTGTTTATTCATATTCCATTCATCAAAACACATATATTAGTGACAAAAGCTTTACTTTGCAAAATTACCACTTCTAGGTGACTTTAAACTGTGTGAGATATAAGAACTAAACTGTTAAAACATGTAGGGCCTACATAATGTAAATAAAACAGTCAGGATTCAAACTGCATAATTAAAATGTACATGCAAAGCCCCAGTCACAACCCAGCGTGTGTGTTTTTTTTCCGTATGTTTTTTGGGGAGGCCACGGCTGCCACGTTTTTCTGAAAATGTGGGAAGGGAGTGGCAAGAGCAGGGAGGGAATATATGTCAACACACGTCACTCGCACGGTTTGTGCAAGGTGTAAGTACGTGGCCCGCACGCCACGCCTGGCTGTGGGCGGTTACGTGCATAGTACGTTGCGCATGTGGTATGCGAGTACTACATGCTTACTACGCGCTTACAACATACGATCATCTTGGGAGTGCCACGTTATCGTACGGAGGCCATACTTACACGTGCTGATTACGTACGGTGTACTCACCCGCATGTTGTAAGTGCGTGCAGGTGTTTCGTTGACGCAAGTTGAAAGCAATTTGCCTGCAAATAGTAGGCCTCCAGTGATCAGTGCAAGAAACTGTTTACACGGGAATGGAAACGCAATTTCAATTTTCTGTTCACAAAATATTAACACCAAAGAAGACAATTCAACAATTTTAAATAATGTGGGCTTGGAGTTCCAACTACAAGGAACATATGAGTAAAAGTTCAGACTCCCGAGTATTATTTTTTGTTGCAATGGTACAGGACCTTCATACCCTGCACTCCGTCGCGTTGCCTGCAACGGAGGAGTCCAACCTGGGCTACTCATTGGCTAAAATAGTTTGCCCAAATTTAGTCTAGTGCAAACACCGCTTAACAATTGTCCGAAAGAGACGAGGGATAACTTTCTGTGTATGTGGTAGTTGCAATAACGTAGCAAATCTGCTGGAGCAAATCTGCTGACTAGCTGTCGAAATTGTACGTTTTTAACCATTTCGCCCCGCACACATTGCGTCTGCTTCGTAACCCTCCGGCTACGCCGTCGGCAGGAGGGTTACGTTATCGCAACTATGGGATAACTTTCCATATGGCGCCACCACTTTTTCACTCATTTTTACAAAAAGGGATATATCAGTCAGGTAAATTAGATACTATATTATTTTATTTCAAATGAAAAAGTGGTGGCGCCATACGGAAACTTTTCCCAACTATGTATGGGGATAATGGCGCCACCACCTTTTCACTCATTTTTACAAAAAGGGATATCTCATTGAGGAAAATTAGATACTGTTATCGCAACTATGTATGGGGATAATGGCGCCACCACCTTTTCACTCATTTTTACAAAAAGGGATATCTCATTGAAGAAAATTAGATACTGTATTATTTCATATCGAATGAAAAAGTGGTGGCGCCATACGGAAATTGTTCATAGACGAACTTCAGGCATTATCAACACGTGCGCTTCGAAGATTGCCGCCACACTGCACAGTTAAGCCTACCGCACAGTGACATTGCACACACAATGACTTAATGCCCACCCGCCACACTGACAATTTAAAATGTGTTTGCACCATTTTTGCCGTTTTGAAACCTCATATAAACCTCAAAAACACTCCCAAAAGATTCTATAACTCATATTTAACTCACCTTATTCATTTTGCAGTAGTTTTGTCAACCGAATTGGCTATAAAATACAGAATAACTGGAGAGAAAAATTGGAGTCTTCCGCTGTCAGCCATTTTGTCTTCAACGAAAGGTCAACGCCCCGCCGAAAAATGTGCTCATCAAAGTAGCCCTGACGTCATACTGTGAAGATCATTAATGATAAAGACAGGGGATCAGTCTAATCTCGAAGGAGCGAGCCAACGTGACTAAGGCCTTGTCCGAAACGAAGACTTCGGCTACAGCTACGGCTAGATCGCGCGCGTCTGCTATTCTTCAACACTGGTAGACGCGCTGATCTAGACGTAGCTGTAGCCGAAGTCGTCGTTTCGGACACGGCCTAATTTGCATATCTCCATTGAGAAGGGCAAAGTACATTTTTTTTAAGGGAAATACTTTTCTTGCGATAGAGGAGGGGACGGTCCCAAACATGATACAAATAAGGACAAACGGTTAAATTATAGCATTGTGATAAAACATGTTGTTGCTTAGAAGACTTTTGGAAACATGTGTGGAATGTACGATGAAGAATTAGCTGTAAGGAAAAACCAACCCTTCGTGAACACCCCCATTAAAGAATGGAGACAAGTCCCCCTTATTTTCTAGATAACTATCGATAAATCTTTGGGCAAAAAGAATTCCCCTTGTTTGACCACCAGCCCACCCCAGGTCCTGTTTTGCTTCTGCTAGAGCAAAATAAAGCAGGACGGGGATGTACCAGTCAATTTGTACTTGTGAGGTGGTATTTTGGCTGGTAACGCAACAAATATAGGTGCTTTTGATTAGCTCGATACCTGACGGATTCCCAACAAATATAGGTACGTTCGATTAGCTCGATCACTGCTGGGATCGCTACAAATATAGGTGCGTTCGATTAGCTCGATCCCTGCCGTCATGCGGTGCGCATTCGGGTGAAGAGCCCCTGAGGGGAGCTCCCAAACGATCACTCGCCATCGATCTCGTGGTGACGTCATGCACCTCGGGCCAGCCCCAAGTCATCCGATGAGTAAACCAGTACAATCATTTACTGATAACATGAAAGGAGTTTACGAAGCAGAATTTTCGAATCTGTAACTTCAGGCTTTTACAAGGAGATTTAAACTACACAATCTGAAAGGTAAATAAATAAATGTCCCTTCATAAGTTTCTATGCACCACACAAAACTCACCACTTTCATTAAAGGCCGTGGACACTATTGGTAAGTACTCAAAATAATTATTGCCATAAAACCTTTCTTGGTGACGAGTAACGGGGAGAGGTTGATGGTATAAAACATTGTGAGAAACAGCTCCCTCTGAAGTGCCATAGTTTTCAAGAAAGAAGTAATTTTCCACGGGTATGATTTCGAGACCTCAGATTTAGAACTTGAGGTCTCGAAATCAACCATCTAAACGCACACAACTTCGTGTGACATGGGTGTTTTCTTCTTTCATTATTATCTCGCAACTTTGATGACCGATCGAGCTCAAATTTTCACAGGATAGATATGTAGGATTTGAAACTTTGCATGGTGGAGATAAGATATAGAAGAGTTTGCGGTAACACCATGTAATAACAATCTCTAAATGAGTTGGGGTGGTTCTGAAAAGAACCGTTGGGTTAACTCGACGTTTCGATCAGTATGCTCTGATCGCATTCTCCAGAAGACGATCAGAGCATACTGATCGAAACGTCGAGTTAACCCAACGGTTCTTTTCAGAACCACCCCAACTCATTTAGAGATTGTTATTACATGGTGTTACCGCAAACTCTTCTATACCAGGATAGATATGTTATGCATATGCTGAGATACACCAATTGTGAAGGCTAGTCTTTGACAATTACCAATAGTGTCCACTGCCTTTAAGCGAAGACTCGGCAAATGCTCATACAAATCTTTTTGTTATGCAAATTACGTGTTCGAGTTCTTGCAGCCGATTGCAACCATTGCTCTTTTCCAATAGAAAGTGTGTCAAACATTGTATTGTGGTTTAACACGTCAACGGGATAATGGACACTCATGGCTCTGCACTGGGTCGTCTGCTAAAACAACCGCTACTTCAACCTTTGTTAGAATGTCAATATGTTTGTATCATCACCAGTTATGTAGGCATTAATTTAATCAGCAGTTTGAATGGCTCAAGTTTATGTTCTAAATTACGTCGCCGTAGATTTGAGTGCATGCTGAAAACAACGGAATTGTGGACGATGACAAAACTGAGGGCTGCATTTCTTTCAAAGGAGTCAAGGAAAATGCCACAACACCGGGATTATTTCTCTGCTTAGCTTTTTTTCTGTTTTTTCAAGCTCCATTTATAGTTTGATTCAAATGGCACCGGATTTTTATTATTTTTTTATTGAATGAGTTGGAGTGGTTCTGAAACAGGGATTGGTTCAACTGGACATTTCGATCAGTATGATCTGATCGTCTTCCGGAGAACGTTGTTTCAAACAAACCCGTTGACGGAAGAAGGTGAAATAAATGTGCACCCAAGAAATGAGCTAACATAGTTTTGTGACAGGAATTAAGCGGACTTACCATTTAAAGCATGCCACCTGCTTAGTGCAGATTTTACTTGGCGACGATCCTCAAGCGTCCGGTGGAACACTCTGCTGCAATGCCTCTGGTCTAATCTTGACGGTACTCCCATTTATTAATGAACAAGGGAGTACAAACAAATCAGTAATTTTGTTGTGTCAACTTTCGGGCGTTTAATAATAAACAGCCAAATCAAGGGAACTCATTTTAAAGGTCAATTTATTGTTTTGTCTGACTCAATTTAATCAACACAGCTAACCACTTTAGTTTGACCCTGGTGTGTTGATTGAACTTCTCTCATTAGCAACCGGGACTAAGGACAATTATTTCGGTTTGCCGGATATCAAATAATCAGAACTCTGCACTGCGTACAAGTATAAAAATGAAGACAGAAAATGAAAAGAGCGAAAAGCATTTTTTTGTTTTCTATTTTTTATTCTTACCCTTTTGGTATTTTAAACGGAACATGGTCGTTCACTTGTGTACAATTGTTGAACATCATCCTACCTGAAGTATTCACTATATTGTGTATGTTTTTATTTCCAAGAAGTGCGGTATTTTTAGCACACTGCACAGGTGGGTACACTGAGCTTTCGCGCAGTCAGCGACTGTAACATGGTAAACACACATTAACGGTACGGGCAAAAATCACGTAACATCCGTGATGAAACAAAGCCTAATAACACTTTTACCAGCAGAATTAGCTTGGGGTGAGTCTTCGACTCTTTCAGTTATAATTAACTTCGAAGCCCCAAACATATTGAACACATTGTCATCCAATACACCCACGTTCTTAGCCACAAGTTGGATTTTGGGGTATTGTTTTGTTGTAAGGACCAAGTGTGCTAACACATAGCACAGGGGGTTGTTTTTGTACAATGCTTTCTTTTTGTGTGGGAGCCTTGATCGGTTTTCTGGAGAGTAACGCAATGTATTAATCCATATTATTATTATTAAGTTTCATTGTGATTGCCACAATCAGCCTAAGTGTTTTCAATTAGCCAATGTTTAGTGGGCGATAACGGTAGCTACATCAATTTAAAACGAGAAATATCACTCACTTGTCAAACCTAGATGTCTGTCTTGCGTAATTAGTGAGTAGTCTACAGCCAGACAATTTCTACAAGGTATTTTCGAAATACAATACCTATTAATAGTTGTTTTATAAACTTACAATAAACTTACAAGGTTTGAAGATATTGATGACCAAATGCTTCCCCTAAACTTACTAGCTGACCTGCTGTAGTTAGCATGTATATAGTGCGACTGTCATGAAAACAATGCTCTGTGTTGTTCATTTTTGTTCTAACCGTGGAACAACGAAACGCTTTGAAGTATTTGATATTGAGCTTTCGATTGGTGTAGGTTTTGGTGAGTTGAAGAGTGTTCTAGGTCGGATTGGCCTTTTTTTTGGGGGGGGGGGGTGAGGTATAGCTTTGAAAGAATAGTTAAAGCTCTGTTTTTCTTTATTGAGAAATGCGTTTTTTGAACTAAAACATAACAGCAACAGATAAAATTTAGCTATTTCAAGCTAAAACCTTAGACTATTATTAAATCCCGTCAATTGTGGCTTAACAAGTCCCTTTAAAAATCTTAGAATTGTAGCCTCAAAATGGGCCGTTTCCACCAAATCATGCACACATGCAATTACGACGTTTGCAAGTATTTTTTTTTTACTCCTGGGTGAAGAGAAGTAATTATGATGTGCTTGTACAATCAATGATTACTAGTGTAAAAACCGGGAATCAAACAGATACTATTATGACCCAGCAACCAGAGCTTGTGCCAGACCGCTCAGGTACGACAGTATAAAGTGCACCACCAAGCGTCAGTCGAGTTCAAACTGTATTTGTTTCAAAACAGTGTTATCGGTTACCACCATTGTTATTACTTATGGTTTTATCATTGGGAGAATATTCCTTCCCTTAAACCCCGATGACGTCATCCAGTGATCACTCTGAAAATAGAAAAGCTCGTTTCGGATCATCGCTCCAGCTGTTAATTATCTATTTTGGGGATTCTAGGTAGTTTGTCATGCGTTTTTTATAACACTTTCATCGCCGACATCCTAATAGATTTCAGTCAGGACAGGTTCATGATTAGAATATCCGTGGACACCGTGCAATGAAAGGTAATGTTGCTATTTTATAAATTATTTTACTTAAATATGCTGGTAAATTTTGTAATTAAACGCAATTGACACCTTTGGCTATATTTAAAGACCAGTATCCCTGCATATGCGTAAAATAACAAATTTGTGAAAATGTTTACTCTTCAGAGTGTCTGTCTGAAGTCGATTTTGAGTGAGAATTTACCTCTTTCTCAAAAACTAGAGAGAAGGAGCCTTTTTTTCAAATTAGGTTATAATAACAATAATAATAATAACAATAATAATAACAATAATGGTGGTGGTGGTGGTGGTGGTGGTGGTGGTGGTGGTGGTGGTGGTGGTGGTGGTGGTGGTGGTGGTGGTGGTGGTGGTGGTGGTGGTGGTGGTGGTGGTGGTGGTGGTGGTGGTGGTGGTGGTGGTGGTGGTGGTGGTGGTGGTGGTGGTGGTGGTGGTGGTGGTGGTGGTGGTGGTGGTGGTGGTGGTGGTGGTGGTGGTGGTGGTGGTGTTAGGGTTAGGGTTAGGGTTAGGGTTAGGGTTAGGGTTAGGGTTAGGGTTAGTGGTGGTGGTGGTGGTGGTGGTGGTGGTGGTGGTGGTGGTTAGGGTTAGGTGGTGGTGGTGGTGGTGGTGGTGGTGGTGGTGGTGGTGGTGGTGGTGGTGGTGGTGGTGGTGGTGGTGGTGTTAGGGTTAGGGTTAGGGTTAGGGTTAGGGTTAGTGGTGGTGGTGGTGGTGGTGGTGGTGGTGGTGGTGGTGGTTAGGGTTAGGTGGTGGTGGTGGTGGTGGTGGTGGTGGTGGTGGTGGTGGTGGTGGTGGTGGTGGTGGTGGTGGTGGTGGTGGTGGTGGTAATAATAACTTAATGTCGAAGTCTTATAATAGCAAACGTATCTATCAAACAAGGTACTCAATGCGCTGACAATAATTTGTTGTTATACAACTTCAGATATATATGTTACTGCAGTGATGAACTCTGAGACCCATTTAGATAAATTCTTGTTTGAATTTTTCGCAAAATCTGGACATAATGTTAATTAATTAGATCAACAAACTAATCCAAATAGCCGGACTGCAGTGAGGATTTTGAGGCCTACGTGCAAGCCACTGATGAAGTCCTGTTTTTCTTCGTCTTTTTCAGTGTTCGTTTCCTTTTTTAATGTTTACTATATACGTCGTATTGACCCCTTGCACGCGCGTCACACATGGCGACTGATGCCACGCTCACCATGTTGGTGGGCAGTTAGGTTTACGTGTATTAACGCCGCGTCACCTAAAATGCGCACTTCACTGCATAACGCACAGCATACTCTATGCATAAAGTTATAATGAAAACGCACGGTGACATTGCCCACCAGTATGGCGCATTCAAGATTTTTCTGATGATGACGTCAGGTGAAATGGGTTAATATCATAATGTTGGCCGTTCATAACTAATTAGGCCGTTCGACTCGCCCGCATAATGTTTTCCATATACTCAGTGTTGTTTGTTTTCACTTATTATTTTACTTCAATTTGTGTCATATAAACATGGGCTTATTAGCTAATTGCCTATTACTTTCAATTATCGTATTAAAGGCGGTGGACACTATTGGTAATTACTCAAAATAATTATTATCATAATCATAAAACCTTTCTTGATTATGAGTAATGGGGAGAGGTTGATGGTATAAAACATTATGAGAAGCGGCTCCCTCTGACTAACGTAGTTTTCGAAAAAGAAGTAATTTTCGACGAATTTGATTTCGAGACCTCAGATTTAAAATTTGCGGTCTCGAAATCAAAAATCTGAAAGCACACAACTTCGTGTGACAAGGGTTTTTTGTATTTCATTATTATCTCGCAACTTTGACGACCAATTGAGCTCAAACTTTCACAGGTTTGTAATTTGATGCATAATTATGTTGAAATTCACCAAGTGGAAAGACTGGTCTTTGACAATTACCAATAGTGTCCAGTGTCTTTAAATCACCTAGCTCCCGCGTTATGGGTATATAGCTTTCTACTTCAGGCGAATCGTTTAAAACTGCTGCAGAAAAAAAAATTGTCGACATGAATGAACAAATAAATATCCATTGAAATTGGCATCAAGGATACACGATTTTAACTGTGTTATACCTATACACCGATGTGTGAAGGGACTAAAATAACCTGTTTCATAATATTTAAATGTATAATGTTCAAAGAGGTGCAACCCACTCAACTTCCAACGTACGGTTCAGATGATGATGCTTTATACACAGAGCAATACAACTATGACATATCACGCTATTGTGCTCCCATGGGAGGCTGATTTATTAATTTGCTGGACTAAAAGGTTTAAATGCATAATTTTGCCAATTAGCTCCAACAATGAACAAGTCATAACTCAAGACTGATTGTTCGACAGTCACGCGTTCACGGTCTACTACATTTCAATATCCCGGTTGTTGATTGTTTTTTTTTTTTTTATACTAATCATCTCTCTTTCGAACAATATTGAATTGATGCATTTTGAATGACTCGTGTTTTGGGGGTTTTTTTTGCTCAAAAAGGCACTATATACAGTACGGTTGAATTATACAGAGAGTACTTTGTCAGGTAATATATTATTGTCGTCTGAATGACTATAACATTGTGAAAGGACAAACGAAGTGTGAGTGGGTTTTTTTTTTCGTCAGTAATGGTGTGATGTTTAACAAAGAAATACAAAAATGTCATACGCAAACCTCCATCTTTATTAGCCTTTTTGAGGTTACGGTTGACACTATTAAGGAGGGCACTGGTTGGTTTGGGTGTATACAAACAGGATAACCCTAATCTAATAGTGCCGGTAGTATTGTGTCCACCATATCTCAAAAAGGCTTATGTTTTTCACGTCTGTCTTTCGTTCCCCAATACTCTTGCAGGTGACTTCAAGGCGCAAGTACTGCAGTTTTAAAGACGACCTAAACAATGACCAACGTATGCATCATTTGTGAATTACTACTGACATTTATTGTCGTTGGCGGGCAGTCAGTCCGCTCCGGGGATTTGACCACTGAAAGTCCACAGCTCAGCAACGAATCCATTAACGGTGAGTGAGAAATTTTGTTTAATGATTTGGGTACTCTTTGCAGAATACAAAACACAATACCAACAGATTTACTTTCTGACGATATTGTGTTTTGTTATAAAAAAGTACCCAGGCCATTTAAAATGATTTAATGTTGTTGTCCGGGCACGTCGTGGTAACCAAGCCAGCACACCTACTCAATTTCATAAAGCCTGTAAGCACAAACACTTCCCAAACACTATGCCAAACAGAACTGGTTAACAGCAAAAAAATACAACAAGTTTGCATCGTTGCGGCTGGTTCTCCACTCCATTTTTGCTAAGAAAGACATTTGTCATTTTCTGCTCAACAGCTTTATGAAATTAGACCCTACCCACTTCCTCAAACCGTTGTTGTTATACTGAATTATTTGATGTGGACTGGTCCCCTGCCCTGATCCGTAGGACAGGTACTGGTTTATATGTATACACATGTACGTCGGATTTAAATGCGAATCTCCAGAACCATGAAGGTCATGTTATAATGATTAGAGGTCAAAGGTGATTATGGACGTGGGCTCAACATGAGATGTAGACTGGTCCCCTTTAAAAACAGGTACTTGCTTGTCAGAACCAGATTTCATTTGACACGATGATGTCAGTCGATAAACGTGCAGTGACGCGGCTTTACATATCTGTGTTTTGATTGGTCCGAGGTGATGTGGGTGCAGCTGAGAAGAAGTACCTCGGATAAATCAAAACACGTAATAGTAAGCTTACGTTAGGTCATATGCATGCATGTGTATCATCATATAGCAAGGACCACTTTGTTATTATGTAGAGTGTAGATTGGTATGTAGGATTCGACTCTGTGTGAAATGAATGTAGGTGAAAGGTGAATATGGAGGGGGATTGGCCTAGGCTAGAGGCCACTCTCGTTATTTACGAGCCTCAGATGTTCAAGCTCCAGAAGATGCTGTCTCACAAACGGTGAGACTTTAGGGACGCTAGGTGGCAGCAGACTTACCAGATAAATCATTAATGTGAGCATGCTCAGAACTACGTTAACAATTACAATTTACCGGGTAAGTCTGACCACTAAATCCTTCAGCAGTTTATTTGCCACATTTTGTTAATGAGTTGTGTGGCTATCCGATGGTACTCACAACCGTATTCGTTCTAACATTGTTATATAGACCAATCGCATATGACGTCACACTCTCAAATAGGAGGCAGATCATTGGACAATAGCTGTTCTCTGTGCGTAAAAACGTGCGTTAATTACCTGTTTTCATATTTTACTTCTGCAGTTGGATGTCCTGACAATTGCCAATGCACAAATGAAGTCATTGGTTGTCTTGAAGGCTGGGACTTGGTCACCATTTCAAACATGACAGGCAGGACAAAAAATATGCAAGTATAAGCAGAAATAGTAGGCACACTGCACTAAATGCTGTAATTTGGTTTTGTTGTATGGGTTCGGGTCCCGGTCGTGGCACTTGTGTCGTTGAGCAAGATACTTTACTAGTTTGTCTTCACCCATGGGTATAAAATGGGTAGAGGTTGATGTTGTGTATGAACAAGCTTTTGAAGCTGTACGGTTGCCCAGGTTGCATCCACAGTGAGCTGCGAAAAATAAAAAGAATGTTGTTGGACCAATGACCAGGGCATTAATGTAAAGCGTATTGAGACGTTTTTTGTGAAATGCGATGTGTATGAACTTGTTGTTATTATTATTAATGTGAATGTTTGCAGTGTCCTTCAAAACGGAAATGTACACACCATCACAGCCGGTCTATTTAAAGAGTTGCCACTTCTACAAGAACTGTAAGTAAAACTTTTCGTAAAATGTTCACCCGGATCCAGGTCTCATGAGGCCTGACCCGTTGAAGGGTCTGTGTGACCCGTTTAAGGGTCTGTGTGACCCGGATTATGTGTAAAAAATGACCGAGAATTATGTCAAAACAACGCAAAATCCTTCTACCGTTTGCACGCCTCTAATTAACACTGCAATCTAAATTATTCCGTATCGAAATTGACCCGGATCCGGGTCTCATGAAGCTTGACCCGTTAAGGGTTAATGTGCCCGGACTCTGTGTCCATAATTGACCTACAAAGTGTCAAAACAACGCAGAATCCGTCTATTGTGTGCATGCCTCTAAGTAACACCCACTCATTGACCCGGATCCAGGTATCATGAGTTAAAATCACAAGGACTTGACCAGGCCCACCTGGGACTCGGAGTCCGGGTCATTTCTGAACTCATATACGTAATAATAATCCACACGTCCTTACATAAGTATTCGAATTGCTTTAAGAAAATGTAATCAAATACAAAAGTATTTATGTCTTACCCGGGAAACAAATGTTTCTTTTTGTGAAACAAATACTTTAAAGACCACTCTTGACCACTTTAAAGACCACTCATTTACCAGGAGATTCAAAATATGCAAAAGCAGTTTTGCGAAGTCCGTAACAAATTGCAATAATGACCTGCTGCTGAGC
The DNA here is from genome assembly GCF_032118995.1 of Asterias amurensis. Taxonomy (NCBI): domain Eukaryota; kingdom Metazoa; phylum Echinodermata; class Asteroidea; order Forcipulatida; family Asteriidae; genus Asterias; species Asterias amurensis. Next base: position 3,294,764 of record NC_092657.1, on the reverse strand, counting down.
AGACGATCTCTTCTGTTCTTACATAGAACTTTGGTCAACTCTGGCATAAAGGCAATTTCTCCGGGAGCATTTGATGGACTGAGTCAACTCACTTATCTGTAAGTTAGGTTTTTTTATGTATTTTTTTTTAATAGATAACTGCTAGTCCTGCTTAATTCGGCCTCTGGCTGCGATGTCAGTTTAAATAATAATAATAATAATAATAATAATAATAATAATAATAATAATAATAATAATAATAATAATAATAATAATAATAATAATAATAATAATAATAATAATAATAATAATAATAATAATAATAATAATAATAATAATAATAATAATAATAATAATAATAATAATAATAATAATAATAATAATAATAATAATAATAATAATAATAATAATAATAATAATAATAATAATAATAATAATAATAATAATAATAATAATAATAATAATAATAATAATAATAATAATAATAATAATAATAATAATAATAATAATAATAATAATAATAATAATAATAATAATAATAATAATAATAATAATAATAATAATAATAATAATAATAATAATAATAATAATAATAATAATAAAAATAATAATAATAATAATAATAATAATAATGATAATGATAATGATAATAATAATAATAATAATAATGATAATGATAATGATAATGATAATGATAATGATAATGATAATGATAATGATAATGATAATGATAATGATAATGATAATGATAATGATAATGATAATGATAATGATAATGATAATGATAATGATAATGATAATGATAATGATAATGATAATGATAATGATAATGATAATGATAATGATATTGATAATGATAATGATAATGATAATGATAATGATAATGATAATGATAATGATAATGATAATGATAATGATAATGATAATGATAATGATAATGATAATGATAATGATAATGATAATGATAATGATAATGATAATGATAATGATAATGATAATGATAATGATAATGATAATGATAATGATAATGATAATGATAATGATAATGATAATGATAATGATAATGATAATGATAATGATAATGATAATGATAATGATAATGATAATGATAATGATAATGATAATGATAATGATAATGATAATGATAATGATAATGATAATGATAATGATAATGATAATGATAATGATAATGATAATGATAATGATAATGATAATGATAATGATAATGATAATGATAATGATAATGATAATGATAATGATAATGATAATGATAATGATAATGATAATGATAATGATAATGATAATGATAATGATAATGATAATGATAATGATAATGATAATGATAATGATAATGATAATGATAATGATAATGATAATGATAATGATAATGATAATGATAATGATAATGATAATGATAATGATAATGATAATGATAATGATAATGATAATGATAATGATAATGATAATGATAATGATAATGATAATGATAATGATAATGATAATGATAATGATAATGATAATGATAATGATAATGATAATGATAATGATAATGATAATGATAATGATAATGATAATGATAATGATAATGATAATGATAATGATAATGATAATGATAATGATAATGATAATGATAATGATAATGATAATGATAATGATAATGATAATGATAATGATAATGATAATGATAATGATAATGATAATGATAATGATAATGATAATGATAATGATAATGATAATGATAATGATAATGATAATGATAATGATAATGATAATGATAATGATAATGATAATGATAATGATAATGATAATGATAATGATAATGATAATGATAATGATAATGATAATGATAATGATAATGATAATGATAATGATAATGATAATGATAATGATAATGATAATGATAATGATAATGATAATGATAATGATAATGATAATGATAATGATAATGATAATGATAATGATAATGATAATGATAATGATAATGATAATGATAATGATAATGATAATGATAATGATAATGATAATGATAATGATAATGATAATGATAATGATAATGATAATGATAATGATAATGATAATGATAATGATAATGATAATGATAATGATAATGATAATGATAATGATAATGATAATGATAATGATAATGATAATGATAATGATAATGATAATGATAATGATAATGATAATGATAATGATAATGATAATGATAATGATAATGATAATGATAATGATAATGATAATGATAATGATAATGATAATGATAATGATAATGATAATGATAATGATAATGATAATGATAATGATAATGATAATGATAATGATAATGATAATGATAATGATAATGATAATGATAATGATAATGATAATGATAATGATAATGATAATGATAATGATAATGATAATGATAATGATAATGATAATGATAATGATAATGATAATGATAATGATAATGATAATGATAATGATAATGATAATGATAATGATAATGATAATGATAATGATAATGATAATGATAATGATAATGATAATGATAATGATAATGATAATGATAATGATAATGATAATGATAATGATAATGATAATGATAATGATAATAATAATAATACATCACATCAATACAGGGCCCGGTTTCATAGAGCTGCTAAGCACGAAACTCTACTTAGCATGAACTTTCTGCCTTGATAAAAACAGCTGGAGTACCGACCAAAGTTCCATTTTGTGGCATATTGCTTGTTACCCGGTATTCAGCTGTTGTCTGCTTATCCTAAAAATCATGTGGAAATTAGGTTGGTTATCCAGTTTTTTTATCAACTTAAAGGCAAAAATGTCATGCTAAGCAAATATTTGTGCTTATAGCAGCTCTATGAAATTAGGCCCTGTTCACTTGATGCAGTAGCGGAAGCTGAATTTGTTTTTGAGAAAGGCAAGTACACTTATGTTGTCATTAGCATACGTAACTTTGAAGCAAATGGGAACAATATAAGCCGTGAAAGTAAGGGCCCTAAAATAGACCCTTGCGGTACGCTAAAATGATGCAACTTGGAGGTCGAGTTTGTCCATAATAACTGATTGCAGCCTGTCAGTAAAAATGAGCTTATTTTGCACTGCCTCTCACGCCAAGATTAGATAACTGTACAGCCTAATAAGAATATCATTTATAATTGTGCCAAAGGTAAATGACCGGGGGCCAATTTCATAGAGCTGCTTAAGCAAAAAATTTGCTTAAGCACGAAAATAGCTCGCTTATTTTACACATGTTACTGGCCAAAATTTCATGCCATATACATTGCTAATGACTAGTATTTAGCTGTTGTTTACTTAGCATAACAATTGAGTGGAGTCTTGGCCGGTAATCTGATTTTACTAAGCAATGAATTTTTTGCTTAAGCAAAATTTTGTGCTTAAGCAGCTCTATGAAATTGGGCCCAGCCTAAGAGAACAAGTAAACCTTAATTTCTAGAATCAAAGGTTGAGAAGTTAAAAACTTGAAATGTGTCTTTTTAAAGTATGTTGTTCTTTCTTTCACAAAATATATTTTAGGAGACTGTCCGACAATGACATCAAAACAATTGCAAGAGGAACATTTCAGCCTCTTCAAACACTCCATTTTTTGTAAGACTCTTTGAATATTATTCCTTTAATGTATAAATGCCTTTTGTGATCCGCCCACTTTAATCAGGGTCAAGTTGAAAGACCTACACATTTTCTAAAAATTGTGTATTACCCTAAGCTGCTGTGCTTCTAACAAAGAAAGTTTTATTGCAATTGATTTCCAGAGTGATTATTATGGTGTCGGTAAATGATGATGTTGTTGGTTTTTTTTTTTTTAGGGTGCTACGAGACAATAATATCGTCGAAATCGAAGATGGAGCTTTTGATGGTTTGCGCAATCTTGACTTGCTGTAAGTACATCCTAGTACAGCACATTACATTTTTCTCACGTGTACAAGAACGTCCTCATCAACACTATACTCTCGCGGATCTCAGAAAAAAATTGCTTAAAAGTAACCTGAACGATTGGGCATCATAATTGCAAGGCTTTGTTTACCGAATTCTGCGCTTACGATAACCATTCTTCGCCTATACTATCCAAAACGCCGATTTTCTGTGCTAGTTGTGTAAAGCGATTATTTGCTTACGGTATTAAGCAGAGATATGAAATTCGGGCCCCATGTCACACTTTGAGGCTCGCGAATAGCAGACACCTCCTTGATGATCTGACCGGCTGTCAGGGTTTTGTCAGATGTACCTTTGACCTTTCGCAGGCGCTACACTCATCACTCGTTGTGTGCGTTTTAACCATTGATCTCCATTATACTGAACCTTTGAATTATTGATGCTATATCATAATATGTCAGCCGAACACATTGTCGGAATCCGAGCTTCCCGTCCTCGTCGATTCCAGAAAACCATCTGTAACGGAGTGAAAACAAAAATTGCTCGACAAAAATAACAAATACTTGGCCTTTAATAATTGTTGTTTTGAATGATAGTTTAAATTTCCTGTCCAATATTTGTAACGTTAGATATTATAATAATATGAATCATTAAAAAAAAAATGCAAAGGCCTACTTACTTTTATGGAAAGACAATCCATTTGCCGACCCAGTTTTCCCTCCTCCGGCGATTAACAGCCGCGCACACCTTCACCATAAGCATTTTTAGTTTGTTTGATCCGATTCCAAAATTTTAAATCCCCAAAATGACAATTAAAAGGACGAAAACTTCTCCCTGTTTAAAGCAACTCCGTTTAAAAGTGTACAACGCATTTCGTGTGACGAACGGTCTTCACCCGTTTTAAAAAGTACGCGCGCGGCCTGCGTTTGGACGCGATGTCCTATATCCAGTCAGTGTAATGGAGATCAATGGTTTTAACACTACCTAGTACGCGTCCCTGAATGATGACCTTTTGGTACGCTAGGTGGCAGCAGACTTAGCAGGTAAAAACCTTTGTTCTCGGTAAAGTGCGCATGCTCAAAACTACTTGAACAACAGACCTTTCGCAAAAACTGGGACGTGCGCGTAAAGCTTGGAATTAGGAGCATTGTGGTCTAGCTTGTGATCAAACTTGATCCATATCTATCCCACAATGCACCTCCATTCAACAGACTGCGCTTGCGCAATGGTATTTGCAAAAAGGTCTTTGGGAGTTTAGCTGGTTAGTCTGCTGCCACCGAGCATTCCAAAGTTTCCCTTTGTGCCTGTCACGCAATAACTATTTCGCGAGTTGTTCTCGCGAGTTTAACCCGGATGTTATAGTATTACACACCGAAATCGTTGCTATTTTTAATCTGTGTAGATGGTTAGAGAACAATGTCAGACATATACACCTTGGAGCCTTTGACGATCTTGGAAATGTGACGTCATTGTAAGTATCTACATGCCCCATCATGTCAAAAATGCTTTGACCTAAGTTATAAAATATCTATTTTGTTAAATAAAGCATTTAATATTTTTACTAATATTTTAAGAATTTAAGTCATCTTCGCAAGGACTGCTATACATATTTGTTTTGTTTGAAAGTTGGCGGAGTACAAACCGTTAAACTAAAAGCGTACTCATGACCGACGGCATCAAGAATAACGATTTATTTATATGGTAACACACAATTTTTATGTTTTATTTCAAAACCTTTTAACTTTAGAATTCTGCAAAACAATCGAATCGAGGAAATTGTACCCGGAACACTTAAAGGTCTTCATAAGGTTGAACTTATGTGAGTATCTCTTCCTTGCTATGTTTTTTCACTTAGTTCGTTTAGTTTTAAACCACCAGTTTTCATAATTTCCCGATTTGTATGTACATTATTTCGTTTATTCTCACTCAGATATTTTTCTTCTTTGTCCTTTTTTCCGTCTCTAGACATGCGTTTGTTTATTTTTTTTATTTTTTTTTTTGCTCACTTTTATTTTGTTGTTGTCCGTATGTTTGCCTGTCTTTATGTCATGTTAGTCATCTCCTCAAGCTCTGCTTTTCTGGGATTTGCCCCAATATTACTTCCTCTTTAAGTTCTTGTTTATTATTATGGCCATTTTGTATGCCTCTTTTGTTAGTTTACTTAATATAATTGTCTATTTTTTGCATGCACTTTTTTTGCATGAAAGAATGAACGAATCTTCACTAACTCTAGTCTTAATTGATATCGGATCAGGGGACGGGTTTTTTGAAAACTTCGAAATCTAACTGGCCTTGTTACTACACTACTGTAAAAAAAAAAAAAAAAATGTAAATTTTCACCTTGTGTGGCAAGATTTTCAGCCCTGTGGATTCTGCCCCCCCCCTCCCAATACAGTGGTCATGCAATTCATAGATTTTGTATAAAAAAAAACTTTTCAAAAATTTGGGGCTCTGATAATTTAAGGCAGGTAGGTTGTCCTGTTTGCCTTGTGAATTTTTGATTTGCCTCATGGAAACAGTCTGTTTGGGAAATACACAATTTCGGTGGCGATTTTTGTGGGTAAGATAGCCAAAATTGCAAACGGCGGCTGACCTGCTAAAAGATTTGAAAGAGATTTGAAGTTTAGTTGTCAGCATTTAATTTGTTTAGTTTTCAAAGACGCTGGGAGATTTAAACTATGGTTTTGATATTTGTTTTTAAACATAAGCATTTAGCATCGGTTGCTAAACGTTCGTTTAAAACCTTGCAGGATTTCCGGCGGGCATGCATACCTTCAGGGACTTCGTGGACGAATGATATCAGACAAACGATGTAGTTTTGTTTTGTCAAAGTGGAAAGCAATACTTCCACAACAATAATAATAGTAACAATAACATGACACTTTTTTGTGCTCATTAAAAAAACGTAATAACGTCCCCCACGATAATAACGCATCATACCATTGTTTGATTCCCTTATTATGATTCTTTCACAGAGAACTAGGATACAATAACATCACCAGAATAGAAAATGGTACATTTGAAGGTCTTCACAACCTGGAAATTTTGTAAGTGTTGATGACTTTATTGTTGTTGCAATTGCGCAGTATGTACAACTCATTTTATAGTGCGCCACCCAACGACCCCTACATTTTAATTTAAATGTTAACGTCTATTAGACCCTAAACTGGGCCCCTTTCCTTATCCGCGTACTTGCTTTTAATAACCAGCGATTTCATTGGAAACGATGATGTCATGGATAAACGTGCAGTGACGTTGCTTAACATATCTGTATTTTGATTAGTCCGGGGTGATGTGAGTGCAGCTGACAAACACCACCTCGGACCAATCAAAACACAGCTTAAAGGCAGTGGACCCTATTGGTAATTACTCAATATAATTATTAGCATAAAACCTTTCTTGGTGACGAGTAATGGGGAGAGGTTGATGGTAAAAAACATTGTGAGAAACGGCTCCCTCTGAAGTGCCATAGTTTTCGAGAAAGAAGTAATTTTCCACGAATTTGATTTCGAGACCTCAGATTTAGAACTTGAGGTCTCGAAATCAACCATCTAAACGCACACAACTTCGTGTGACAAGGGTATTTTTTTCTTTCATTATTATCTCGCAAGTTCGATGACCGATTGAGCTCAAATTTTCACAGGTTTGGTATTTAAGGCATATGTTGAAATACACCTACTGTGAAAGCTAGTCTTTGACAATTACCAATAGTGTCCACTGTCTTTAAGTTCGGTCCTCTACCGTATGCACTGCCACGTGTGTATTATGCAAAGTGATGTATACTTGTATGTAATGTTGGTATGTAGGATTCGACTGTGTGTGAAATTAATCTAAGTGAAAGGTGCAAATGGACGGGGATTGACCTACAGAGGCCACTCTCTGGCGTTTTTCACGAGCCTCGAAGTGTGACGTCAGAGACGAACTTGTTAAATCCAAAATAAGTAAAAAGATTATTTTGTTTGATGAAGGTCTTGCAACCATCTCGTTTTTCTAATTCTCATTGTGAACAATCAGACGTTGTTATTTAGTAAACAGCCAGCCACCACATAACTTGCTTATGTTTCTCTTCCAGATCGCTCAACAATAATCCAATCGTCAAAATCGATCTAGGGGGATTCGATGGTTTGAAGAGCTTGACAAAATTGTAAGTTCCCTTCTTGTTTTATATCAAACCAACCTCTAAAGCATGGTTCATGTACTTCCTGCGAATGCGAATACGATACGAATTTTTACGTCACGAATATTTGTGACAATAACTTTCGCATTTTGCCAGAAGTATTGACCGGGTTTACCCTCTATCTGTCACAGCTAAACCCATGGAAGGTGATTGAATTGTTGAATGTGTAGGTTCTGTGTACACGGGCCATGATTTGCTCCTGTTATTAATTTTAGTTAATAAGGGAATCAATGTGTGGTGAAGAGGTTTTCACCAAGTGGTATAATCCCAATGAGGCCTGGTTCTTGATAATTTTACCGAGACGAAGTCGAGGTAAATTATCAAGAACCAGGCCTCGGCGGGTTTAAACCACTAGTTGAAAACCGATTCAACACACTTTGATTTCCATTCATAAATACCTTGTTCGGTCAAAAACAATCAACACTGTGGTCAAAAAGTAAAATAAATGCAAATACTATAATTGTTCAATGATTTCTTTCAACACAACACCCCTCCAGTTATGAAATGGTAAGGCCCTCGGGTAAACAACTCCTTATAAGGGAATGCTGTGAGCGTCGCGCGTATCGTGTGACGTGGCACAGCTGTTTTAGCCGTTGCTCTCGACCAATTTTTACGGGAATGAAGAAACTGTTTTATAAGCACAGGTGCAAGCTCGCGTGTCACGCCCATGTTTCAAAACTTTTTACTGGTCATAAACAAATGTTTATACACACCCACGTGACGTGCTCTCCACCAATAGGAATAGCGAAACTGTCTGAGGTATTTATGGGTAATTGTTGAGTTTCAATTGTGCAATTGCTCCTGCAAGCAGAGGCTGCTCTTGTTGTAAATTGTTTTGGCACGTGTGCAAGTGCTATTGTGCAGCAGTAGTGCTTGCAATATAAGTACAAATGATCGGTTGCCTTTGTTCTGTGAGGCGTAGTCCCTCGCGAATGTCTCGGGAATGTCACTCGTGCACATGAGTTAACAGAGTGTGGTAGTGTTGGATATGATAAAAGTGAAACTAGGCACAGAGTACTAGTTTTTAATTCAGGGGGGTGTAGTGTGTGAAGTTAGTACTACTTAATAGGCAGCCAGAGTTTTTCCTTGCATGCTCCGGCACAACTGTAGTATATCTTCCGGAGGACACAGACAGTGAGTTGTTGCGTTTTCATGGCCGAGAGGTTCTAATTCACACAGCCCAAGGTTTGGTGTTGCCAGCAGGAGAGTGTGGGCTCGAATCCTGGTCATGACGCTCGGTGCCTTTGAGCAAGGATATAACCATCATTGCGTCGGTGTTGGGAAGGTAGTGCATTCTACTTTACAAGCAAGGCTCTTAGTGGATGATCCCCACGCCTACATCCTTATGTGCAGGGTTAAGCCTAGACTTGATGACAAGTCGTTAGGCGCTGCCTATTTGTCTGCCTTTCATGCAACAGTCACAGTGCGATATTACACATGCAACAGTCATAGGTAGCGCGAGGCAGCTCTAATTGCGACTGACCCACACACACATAATGGGATCGAGGGTGTGTGTATCGTCCCCGTAGCTACGCCGCGCTGTAACTACACACCGCGCTTAACAATTACCGTCTTGACTTCAAGACTAGGTTAAGCCTGTTTCAGCCCCAGGTGTAGTCTTGGTTCCAAGACCATTGGTGTTGCGCGGTCACACACAACCAACGTTCCGATTATGCACGGCAAAAACTGTCCACGCTTGTTATGAACGAACGCTAGCGGGCGCTCTGTTTCTCTGATTTACGGATCTCACCATGTCCTGTGCTCACCATGGTCTTGGATATTTGCAAATTGAAGGCGTGGCCAGACTATGTAAATTACTTTTAAAGTATGCAATATTCATATCACGTGACGAATTGAAGATGACTATTCAAACTAGATCGAGTCAAAGGTCAATATGATCGGCGGTCTATTTTTAATAATCTTTGCTCAAAGAGTGATTCCGTGGTCATTATAGGCCTATTAAAAGGCAAACAGTGAAACTTTAAGTATAGGTACCTATTCAGATTATGGATACGTGACGATTTGAAATCGTAAATAATGGTCAAAAATCGAACGTAAAATTAGCATTCAGAGAGTCCGTGTATCGGACGCTGTATGGCCCCACGGCGTGGAGCAATCGGAACGTGAAATAAGCCTTGTGGAATATCACGCACCGCCCATGCCGTGTCTCGTGGGGGTTGGAGGTGTTAAATCCCAGGCGCTATGAACTCCCAGCTTGCGGGTGTCGAATCCGTTGTTTCTTATGATCGCAACGTTCCAATATGCTCCATTTTGATTCATGGCCCCCTAATTTCTTTTTGTTATGAGTTTTTCAGGTAATTTTGATGATGTCAAAACGTAGGAATATCGCATTTTGTTATATTGACAGTGTTATTGTGTGAGTAGCTTAACAAAATTATGAGAATTTTTTGTAAAAGGTTTAAATAAAAATAATGCTAAAACAAAATTCCCTCAAAGCATAATTTTGTCAAACAAAGTATTATTTTTTAATTCTGTGAATGAAGAGTTATTTTTGAGGTAATGATTAAACTGGGCAACTAGTGGAATTTAATGACCCGACTATTCGCCTCAAATAACTGGGAGTTGAATAGCAGTAGTCGCCGCTGGACAAGCAATCAAAATTCGAAATTTCTCATGAGTTATTCCAAAAGATTTTGTTACGACTACATTCCAAAAAATGTTATATGGTAACGTTCCAAGCTACGCAGCTACTCGGCTACGTTTACGTTCCAAGATACGCTTAGGTCTACGTTCCTTCAAGTTACACTATAATATCAAAAGGTATGTTTTCAAGCCCGAGTCAAGCTACGCTTACATTCCAAGATACGCAGCTACGTTTACGTTCCAAGATACGCTTAGGTCTACGCTCCTTCAAGTTACACTATAATATCAAAAGGTACGCTTTCAAGCCCGAGTCAAGCTATGCCTACGTTCAAAGATACGCAGCTGCGTTTATGTTCCAAGATGCTACGCTTCAGTCCAAGATATGCTTACGTTCCAAAAGATTTCAACGTTCCAAGCTACACAGCTACTCAGCTGCGCTTACAGATCTGCTTACGTTCCTTCAAGTTACGCTATAATATCAAAAGGTACGCTTTCAATCCCATGTCAAGTTACGCTTACGTTCCAAGATACGCAGCTACGAATTACGTTTCAAGATATGCTTACGCTCCACCAAAAGATACTGTTACGTTCCAAGCTACGCAGCTACTCAGCTACGCTTATACACTCCAAGATACTATTAGGTTACGCTACAATATCAAAAAGTACGCTTCAAAATACGTTCTCACAAAGACGCTTTTGAATCCCTCAAGATTTCCTTCCCCCAAGATTAAAAAAATTTCACTGTGAATAACACAACAGGGCCCACCAGTTAATATCTGTTTGGCAGAAAATACTGTACAAAATTTCTTTACTATCAAAAAATTTACTTGGGCACTACAAAATTTCAAATTTAATTAAAAATTGGCTGGCAACCAGTTTCTGCTAAGCAATACTATTTTGTGCTAACTATAAGCAAATTGTTTAGCCAATACAGGCTTCATCAGTGTGGGCCCTGGCACGTCGGGAGCATAACGCCACGATCGCATTTCAAGCTGCATATCATGGCAATGCAGTAGTCTGGATCTGGACATTATACATAGAAATGTTTGTGCTGGTACCACAAACCTTTCTTTATCGCATATCCACCATGTGTCAAAGTTTCAAATCCTACTGATCTGGACATTATTATACTCCGATAAAAACATTATACCCACACACAGAGTAAAGCAAAAGTCATGCAACGGAATTACTGCATGCATTGTACACTACATGCACAACACTGATGAATTATTCATGAGCCAACCGCAACGCAGCCTCTGATTGGCTCCACCGGAAAGTCGGGGGAGATTTGCCGAAAAACAATAAAAAAGTTAAGACCCGTCGTTGCAAATATTCAAGACCATGGTGAGATCTAAATCAGAGAAACAGAGCGCCCGCTAGCGTTCGTTCATTACAAGCGTGGACAGTTTTTGCCGTGCAACACCAATGGTCTTGGAACCAAGACTACCCCAGGTGTAGGTATAGCAATGTGCCCCCGCTGACAGTTGTTTTAGGTTGACTGCCCAAATCAGTGAAGTGTAGAATCTCACCTTGAAGTGGCCGTCTGGCATTGTGATGTCAGGCGATGACTACCTCTTCATCTTTATAATCCCTATCTACTGGTGAATTACATGCATTATGTTTTATATTTTATTTTGTTCTTTAATCAATAATAGGAATATGTCTGTGAATAAACTTACCAGCATTGAATCTTGGTTTCGAGATATGGGCAAGTTGCAAGAATGGTAAGATGCTACTATGTGTTTTTTTTTTTTTTGCATGTCTGTCTGTTCTGTTTGTTTGTTTGTCTGTTTGTCTGTTTGTCTGTTTGTCTGTTTGACTGTTTGTCTGTTTGTCTGTTTGTCTGTTTGTCTGTTTGTCCGTCCGTCCGTCCGTCCGTCCGTCCGTCCGTCCGTCCGTCCGTCCGTCCGTCCGTCCGTCCGTCCGTCCGTCTGTTTTTTATTTTATTTATTTTATTTTTTTTTTTTGACGGGTATTATTTGTGTATTGCCCCTAGGAGTGCGATGAACACACCTTTCAAAAGTTTACAGAGTGACGCCTTCAATGGATTGAGTCAGCTGGAAACAATGTAAGATCTTGTTTTGTATCTTTAACAAAATGCTACTTGATGTGTGACGAAGGAAGGGTGATAAATTCAAATTGTTTTGCTATGGTAATCGATCATTACCTCTTGTGGGGATTTTGTTTTTCTTTGCTGTTATACTTGTGTAATGTTGCGTTTTGTAGCTAATCGTCTCCCGGAGGAGCTTTTTAAAAACTTTTTTTCAAGTAGGACTAACTTGTAAGTTTAGCTTCGACAACTTTACTTATTTTTTTCTGTTAACTTATAGGCAGTGGACACTATTGGTAACTACTCAAAATAATTGTTAGCACAAAACCTTACTTGGTAACGAGTAGTGGGTAGAGGTTGATAGTACAACACATTGTGAGAAACGGCTCCCTCTGAAGTGACGTAGTTTTCGAGAAAGAAGTAATTTTCCGTGAATTTGGACGAGGGCTAGGTTGATTCATCCAAAAGTTGTAACCGCCAATTTTCATGTTGTGAATTCGTTAGGAAACTGTCCAGGGGTGAGGACACCAAAGATCACCAAATTGACGTCAAAGAGGGCGCACTTGACAGTCTCGTGATGCTTAAGAAACTGTAAGTATGACGCGCAAACATTGAACTTGTATCAGTCGACCCCAAGGTTGTTTTCACAAAGTATTGTCGTCTAGTTACTGATAATCATAGACATTAAACCGATGTTTATGTTGGGAGAGTTTGGCTGTTGTCAGCTTGGCGTTTATATCCCCTCCGTCGCCCAATCTTTGATGTTCTATAAAAGTCACCATGCATATGAATCTTCTTATTATTTTAATTTGAGACTTTGGAACGCTAGGTGGCTGCAAACTGACCAGGTAGATTTCCATTGTTTACGTGAATCTGAGAGTGCGCACATTACCGAAACAATGAATTTAATTGTAAGTCTGCTGCCACCTAGCGTCAAAAAAATTCCCAACATGATCTTTACTCAACAATGGGCCTTATTGTCCCTTCTGCAATGAAATTTCCAAGCTTGAGTATACCCACACGCATAATGATTGTTCAGGACGCTAGGTGGCAGCAAACCTATCGGGTAAATCATTTTTGTCTTGGTAATGGGTGCATGATCAGAAACTACGTACACGGTGACATTTTACCTGGTAAAAGTCTGCTGCCACCTAGCGTTTCAAAGTCTCTCATTGAAAGATAAAAATACATGGTATTTTTTATTGTCTCTTTTTTACTTAGAATTGTGGATGAGATTCGTATTTGTTGCATGTTCGTTTCAGCACTTCCTAGTTTCAATTACACGAACTGCAAATTCGCAGATCGAACCCTGTTACTCTACCATTGCGGTACTTTGATGTGGAACAACGGTATGCGGACATTCTTGTGGGTCATTGGGTTGACTTCCTGTATGGGCAACTTGTTGGTCATCGTCCGGAGATGTTGGCTGGGTGGTGTGAGCAGCGAAAGCGACGTCCACACGTTTATGGTGCTTAACTTAGCCCTATCCGACATGATTATGGGGGTTTACCTGCTGATATTGGCGGTAGCTGACTTGACTTACGGGGAGACCTACTCGACCTACGCGGAGGAGTGGCGATCGGGGACAATCTGCAGCATTGCCGAGGTGCTATCTGTCCTCTCTTGCGAGGCCTCGGTCTTTTTCATCACCCTGATTGGCGTGGAGTGTTTTCTTCTTATCGTGTTCCCGTTGAGCCGCGTCAAAATCGGGGAGAAGGTATCCAAAGTTGCTGTATGTGTTATATGGGGGGTGTCTGGGTTACTTTGCCTGCCATTTATAACAGGTGCGGGTGGGCGCGGGGCGACCGATTTGTGTATTACGTTACCGCTTATCCCCTTTCCAAATGGGAAGGCGGTTATTACGCACAGGGGATATTTTGATGGGAATTCGGATTCTGAGACAGTGACTAATGATCAGCAGAAACCGCTTGTGTATTCCATCTTTCTCTTCATTGTCATCAACACCCTCTGCTTTGTTATTTTGATCTGTTGCTATGTTGCCATTTTCGTGAGCATCAGACGGTCAGCCAAGAGGACCAAAAAGATGACCCCACGACGCAAGAGAGAGACTCTTATGGCGGTCAAAATGGTGCTGGTCGTTGCGACCGACTTTGCATGCTGGATGCCCGTAATCATTATGGGGATTTTATCGCAGACGGGGGCGGCTAAGATTTCTCTTGACACGTTTGCGTGGACTGTTGTGTTGATCCTACCAATCAACTCTTCTCTGAACCCCATTATATATACATTGTTTATCAAACTAATGGCTAACTAGTGACATCATAGGCCCAATTTATTCAATCTTGTAAGCACGGAAACTTGCTTAGCACAACAAACATTTGCTTACCAGCCAGAATTGGAATTACCACCCAGGCAGCCATACAGTTACAATTTGCTCCGACTGGTACCCCGGGTATTTTTGGCTAAGCAGATTTTTCTGCTTATTCTATGTATGAAATTGGGCACTGGGTCCTATTTCATAGAGCCGCTGAGGCACAAAATGCTGCTTAAACATTTAGTACAACTAAGCAGGATACCAGTTATAATTTGAACGTGTTTTAACGTTTAAAAATTGTATTTTTTGCTGGTAACCTTCTGGTAAAGAACAACTTTGTTGTGCTTGGGATAATAATATCGCTAGAGCGCCAAAATAAATTTTTAAAGTGCCTTTTAACTTTGGTAAGAGTTTTATATAAAGTTTAAATTATTGCAGATTTTTACACATTTTTACTGATTCAATTGTGTTCGATTTCGTAAAGAGGCAGTCAATTTCGCCAAATGATAATTGAAATAAATACGATAAAGTCATGCTATAAATAGATCAACTGTAGAGAAAGTTATGACTATTCATAACTTAGGACTCGTCCTGGGATATTAAAAACATATGGCTAGTCCAACTCGAGATAAGACTAGTCTTAACGCTTTGTGAAATTCACCTCTTTTTTTCGCGTTTTGTTTGTATTTTTTTTGCTTTTATTCAAACAAACCTTATGTTTCTTCATGTATGTTTCCAGTAGACTTTTAGAGCGTGATTTCCTGTCTGTACAAATTTGCAGATTCAACAATAAAACAGCACAAAAGCACACTTAGCTTTTCTCGTATCCTAATTATTGTTTTACTCCAACAGGAGGATCCCAATTCACAGGTAGTGGCAGGAGGTTCTGTCCCCCTGAAAACCTGCCCCGCAGTGGCGGACTTCTGATAGCGCCCTCTTTTGACACATCCTCCTCCAGCCCACGTTAAGTTACTACACATGGGGGGGGGCAATAAGCCACTTCGGAGTTCCAGCTCCGCATGTCAGTTACTGCTGACAACGGACTTTGTCTATCTCCCGTGACCTTGTTTTCAAAGGGTTACGGGAGATAGACAAAGTCCGTTGTCAGCAGTAACAGACATGTGCCATTGACATTCCGAAGTGGCTTACTTCCCTGCGGACACTAGCTTACACTCTGATTCTGAATCCTAACAGGGATATTTCAGAATTGGTTTTTTTTTTTTTTTTTTAAACAAAACAGTTGCTGACAGTGTAAGCACTTTATGTAATCCACCATTATACATAAACTGTTTGAGATCGATCGGCCATCTGGGTCACGAGAGAATAGTGAAAAAAACGATTGATGCATCGATGCCAAAATAAAAATGAATAAAACGCTCACTGAGCAATAAACTCTAAACGCAAAGTTAGATTATTTATTTCTCATCAAATATGCAATTTCAGACAGAAATATTTCAAGGGATGTTTTCAACTATCCTCATCATTAGACCGTGTAAGTTTTATGTAAATCTGTGATCTTCACGATTTTTGTTTCTTACCAATTCTGTAACGTTCCTTTAAATAAAAAGTCAGCAAAGCAATCTAATTGATGGAACATCACAATAATCCTACCTCCATGATCACACCAACTTTTTTGTGGAGAATACAATGGAGGTAGGGAATGAAAAACCCAATCTATACTAGCTAGGCTCTGGTCCGGGCTCAAACCGGCATGACCGGGGTCACACAGAGGTGACAGGCAGGACAGACACCATTGAGCCAACAGACAGTCAAACACTATTTTTCTGCAGTGGCGCACGGCAAAAGCGCAGATACGCCAAGTTCAAAGTTTGTTACATCAAAAAGCACATTGATTATTACCCCAAAAATGTTCCCTTATCTTCCCACTAAACTGCTATAGCCCGCCGGTGATTTCGATCGGCTTTGTACCTTTTTCTTTTCGTACCGCTTCGAAGCCTTGTCCCAATGCTTCTTACGCAAGCAAACCGCTTTGAATTCGCAACCTAGTATTAAACACACGTTGGACGACGAACTGTACGATACTCCTGCTTACAGTACTCTCTAAATATAAGAGTGAAAAACACCACTCTTTACATTTCGAGCTGTCCCTCATATGGCTCTTCAAAAAGAGTGGTGGTTATTTCACAGGACAGAGTGAATAATCACTCAAAAAGATGCAAACTCCAATCTAAAAGAGTGGAAGAGCACTCGAAAAAGAGTTGTCCTTCTATGGCTCTTCAAAGAGTGCATTTTAACTCAATAAGTACTTAATATTCCTCCATGATATACGGTATTCATGCTCCTTGGCGAATTCAAACCGGGATACTTGTGTATAAAGAGCCTTGGGACAAGCCTATATTGTGCTTCCTCGACCCATTTTCTTCCTCCATGCTTGACCAAAGTCTACGGCACTCCCCACAAACCACCCCAATGCAAACACCTAACAGTAGTCTAATCTAGCCAATCTCTTTAGTGTGCCGTGCGCATTATGCAAAGTATGAAGTTAGTGTCAACTGAAGGAATGTAACAACGTAACGTGATAAGGAGCTATGTGGCGTGTACCACAATGGGACATTGTGGTTATTTTGAATATCAATCAGCAATAGGGCGTTTAAAGCGTAGGCTTTAAATTTACATAGTTAACAATGATAATTTTGCATAATACAAGCGCCTTGCACAAACGGCCCTTCTGCATCACTACACTCTATATACAGGTAACCGTGCACGCACGACCGACAAAAAATTAGCATAAATAATTTTGACAACGCCGTGTGCACAACACCGCTGGATACACTATACTACTAAGCTTCGGTTGTGGATCATCGTACACAGGGCGTACATACAATAAACAAAATGGCACCGTGTTGGAATCGCTACTTTCGTGCCGTGTGCATATTTCTGGTGTTAGTCTGCGAAACTAGCCGTCTTCACGCGCTCGCGGCCGGCCAAGTTTCTACTGATGAACACGGTCACACACCGTCCATATTCGGCGATCCATTCGATGAAATCCTCGGTGAACTTAATGAGGAAATCTTGGCCGAGGAAAGGAACATCACATTGGAGGAAACGGCGGGAATTATTGGGAACCTCTTTGTGCAACGCATGCGATGCAGTGAAAATTTCGACGCTGCAGTGTGTGAAACGGTAAGCTGAACTTTCTTAAACTTATGCTTAAACGATTTATTGGTGAACTTGTACTTGTACAAAAAAAAACAAGTAGCAAGATAATTATAAAAGTATAAATATGATAGAAGATTTTCCGTAACACTCCACCGCTTTTTCTGATTGAGGTAAATGGAGGGGATCAGGTGTCATTGGAGTGCATCATTTTTTGTCGGGGAATGATGAGGGGGCGGCTCTTCTGGTTTTCGCTTGTCGTTTTTAATAATAATAATAAATAAATAAACGATATTATTAAGTCTTATCAATTATAGCGCACGTATGTACCAACAAGGGGATAACTTTCCGTATGGCGCCACCACTTTTTCACTCATTTTTACAAAAAAGGATATCTCATTGAGGTAAATTAGATACTAAATTATTTCATATCGAATGAAAAAGTGGTAGTGCCATACGGAAACTTTTCCCAACAAGGTATACAACTCAAGCCGCAGAGTATACACAAACTTTCAGAATAATACGACGTTGGAATTTAGAATTCTGAGACCAAATTGTAATTGCATTTATGTAGCAATAAGTCACTTTTCGACGCTCGTTTTGCTTTGCCGCATACTAAGATAGTCCGGTGCCCCCTCAGCTACACAAGCAGACGTGATAAGCTAAACAGTATTGACCAACTCCAATAATCCGAAAACACATGAGGTCTTTTATAATCATTTATTACCGTTATCATCTTGGGCATAAAGTCGCAGCTTATACATTAATGCTTGCCGCCTCTATAAAATATCTGTGGCTCTTACACCAGGCGGCTCAAAGGCATTGGGGTGGATTTCACAAAGGTAGTCCTAACTTAGGACTAGTCCAAAGCAATGCTAAGAGACAGGACTGGTCCTAAGTTAGGACCAGTAACTTCATGCTCATCCTAACTTAGGACTGGTCCTATCTCTTAGCATTGCCTAGGACTAGTCCTAAGTTAGGACTACCTTTGTGAAATCCACCCCTGGACACTTTTGGTTATAACGCGAAACAAATGTTGGCGTAAAAACTTATACTTGGTAACGAGTAATGGAGAGCTGCTGATTAGTATAAGCCTGTATGACGTCTTTCTCAGAATCAAATATTTTATTGGGAAATTACTTCCTTCTCGAAAACTACGTTGCTTCAGGAAAGTCGTTTCTCACAATGTTTTATACTATTAACTGATCTCCGTTACTTGTATTACCAAGAGTAAGTTTTTACGACAATGCATATTTTGAGTATTAAAATACCAACTGTATTCAGTGCCTGTAACGCAGTCAAGCTATATTGTTATAAGCGCATACAATTATTTTAGGAACAGCTTTCAATATTATTGCCAAGCTCTAAGTGGTTTGATACCTTCGAGCGCCGATTGCACCTGAGGCATTCTATTATTCAAGTGTACCGCACAAACAAACTTTAAAAATGGTGTCGCCCTACTTTAATAGATGTCATTCTATGAAACCCGGATCTAAAACACCGTGACGTTTACGTTCCACAATGCATGCGTCATGGGTGTGCCGCCTCGTGATTGGTCGAAATAGGGCCCTACGTGCGATCCTCCGAGCGAACCGGTCATAACTGGTTGGTCCCGGTTGGATCCGGTTGCGCGCGTATACACTTTTACGACCAAGCGGGGAAATAATGGTGTATCACTCGCTCGCGCAGGTGCATTTTACTCGTTATGCGCGAGCGTTATAAAGAGCACTGTTAAAAGGAAGTTCCGGGGTCGATTTCACAAAGAGCTAAGGCCGTGGCTACAACCGTTGCCAGGGGTGTTGCTAAGGGCGTCCTATACTTCAATGCATGATGACGCGGCGATCCGGCCGTAGCCGTAGCCGCCGATTCGGATCCGGCCTAAGATTGATCTTAACTGCATATCAACCGTAGTTGCTAAAGTGTGATGTCGCAATACAAATCACCATGGTATACTGACAATGTCTCACGATAAATTGTATTGCTTTGGTCATAAAGAGTAGCCAACATTCTGGAAGTCCTAAAAGTTATTCATGGTCCTATTTTGGTCCTGTCATCTTATTAAAATAACCCTGTTATTATTCTGTTAAAGATGTAATTTGGCCGGTCCCAGTGATTGTTATAACTACAGTCGTTTAAAGGCAGTGGACACTATTGGTATTTACTCAAAATAATTATTCGCATAAATCCTTTCTCGTTGACGAGTAATGGGGAGAGGTTGGTAGTATAAAACAATGTGAGAAACGGCGTCCTCTGAAGTGACGTAGTTTTCGAGAAAGAAGTGTTTTTCCACGAATTTGATTTCGAGACCTCAGGTTTAGAACTTGAGGTCTCGAAATCAACCATCTAAACGCACACAACTTCGTGTGACAAGGGTATTTTTTCTTTCGTTATTATCTCGCAAGTTCGATGACCAATTGAGCTCAACTTTTCACAGGTTTGTTATTTTATGCATATGTTGAGATACACCAACTGTGAAAGCTAGTCTTTGACAATTACCAATAGTGTCCACTGCCTTTAATAGGTGTACGTAACTCTATCTGCTTATCACGACAATACAACAATCTCCTATTTATAATAATAATTCTGAAATACTTTAATCGGATCTTCATAATTTTTTTAAGTCTTTAAATTCGTTCTTAATTATAATTATTCAAACAATACAATTGGGTTGTCACTAACTTTATAATATTTTACGGATGACGTACACTAAACTGTTAAAAGAGATCACGTTGCCTTAGATTTGCTAACAAAGCGCTTGAAATCATTTTCTATGAAATTCATATGATTGGAAAGATGTTTAAAAACATGAACGTTGTTATGAGAAGGAAGCACCACAAGGACACACGAAGCACAAACGAGATCAGAACGAACTGTTTATGAAGCACAACCCCTTTATTAAAGGCAGCGGACACTACTGGTGTTTACTCAAAATAATTATGAACATAAAACCTTACTTGGTAACGAGTAAAATGGAGAGTTTGATAGTAAAAACACTGTGAGAAACGGCTCCCTCTGAAGTAATGTAGTTTTCTCGAGAGAAGTAGTTTTCCTCGAATTTGATTTCGAGACCTCATCAGATTTAGAATTTGAGGAATCGAACAGCGTGTGCTGGTTAAATTCCGAATATTGATTAAAGCATATTCCGTTAGCAAGTCATGACTCAAAGTGGCAAAACATGTTTGTTTTTTATCATGAACAAAACATACTATGACGTCATCATGCCGTTATTTCACAAGTGACAAGAAATTTCAAATATCTAAAAACGTACTAAATTAATTTCAACATGATTGCACTAATACTGATGCGGGAGACATACAAATTCAAAACGTACAAAATGTAATATCCCATATCAAAACAGTGTTTTCTACCTAAGTGTGGAGTTTCCCCGATCTCGTCATGGCTTTAAAAGTATGATCTAATTTTACTAGGGTCAGGGTTTAGCGGAAGTTAGTCATTTTAACATCGAGGTAGGCCCACACACACACACGACTCCCGCTGGCATAATAATGTATTAAAGAAAAAAAAGAAAATTCTGTTTCCGTTGAATTCTTCCGGAATCTGCCAAAAAATTATCTCATTTCCTCTTCGTTTCCACCATCCCAGAAAGGAGTGTCACAACTAAGTCACTAAATGGGAGTGGTTTAAACATTTGTTTAAAGGATTGTAGTTATATAGGGACCAATCCATTTTAGCTTTAAAATTTAATCTTTTAGATTTGACTTTTAAGGGAAGGTACACGTTTGGTAATAACTTTTAAAAAGAACATTAAAGGAACACGTTGCCTTGGATCGGTCGAGTTGGTCTTTGAAAAGCGTTTGTAACCGTTTTTTATAAAATGCATATGGGTAGAAAGATGTTGTAAAAGTAGAATACAATGATCCACACAAACATGCCTCGAAATTGCGTGGTTTTCCTTTTACCTTGTCGACTAACACGTCGGCCATTTATGGGGGTCAAAATTTTGACTCCCATAAATGGCCGACCATGTTAGTTTGCACAGTAGAAGGAAAACCACGCAATTTCGAGGCAAACTTGTGTGGATCATTGTATTCTACTTTTAAAACATCTTTCCAACCATATGCATTTTATAAAAAACGGTTACAAACGCTTTTGTTTTGACCAACTCGTCCGATCCAAGGCAACGTGTTCCTTTAACTTAAAACTGACTTGGTAACGAGCATTTGAGAGCTGTATAACATTTGAGGGATAGTATAACACATGGAAACGACTCCCTCTGAAGTAACGTTGTCTTTTAGAAATAGGTAATTTCTCACTAAAATATTAAAAGACTTCTACTTTCTAGCTAGAAGTCTTTTATTCCTGTCTGAAATCACACAAATTCGTCCAACGAGGGTGTTTTTTTCTTTCATCATTTTCTCGCAACTTCGATGACCGATTGAGCCCAAATTTTCACAGGCTTGTTATTTTATGCTTATGGTGGGATACAGTAAGTGAGAACACTGGTCTTTGACAATTACCAAACGTGTACAGTGCCTTTAAATTGAGTTATTTTTATTTCTTAAAATTGATTGGTTCCTAGTAACAATCCTTTGGATTACCCTTAAAATCTCTCCCATTTAGGGTATTAATTCATGGTTAATTGATTACAAAGTATCAACGAAGCCATCTGCAGAATGTCGAGAATTTTTTACAAATACAAGGAAGCATGACAATGGGAGACTTTGGAACGCTAGGTGGCAGCAGACTTGCCAGGTAAATTTCCATTGTTTACGTAGTTCCGAGCATGCGCACATTACCGAGAACAATTGATTTTACCTGGTAAGTCTGCTGCCACCAAGCGTCCCAAAAGATTTTCTTTGTAGAAATAGGGACTGGCATCCTATAATTTCCAGCCCCCCCCCCCCCCGCAACACACACAACCAGCCCCAATATTTATTTTTTTACTTTTAGGATTAGAAATTACCCGAACATGAATGTTATATTATTCTTAAGCTTTTATGTAGTAATCTCAATGTATTTTTTTGAAGAAACAAATTTAAAAAAAAAACGCACTGAGAGTTCATTGGCTAAAGATTTGTGCGCGAGTGACCTTTGCAATTGCTCTCGTCCGAAATGGCGGTCGATGACGCTACATTTTGCACAATCCATCTACATATTAGTTATAAACTGCGCCAATAAAGTATCTAAACACTTACAAATAGTCAGATTTATCGGAACCTGAATTAGTATGCCAAAGAATAATTATTCATTTCTATTCACCGTTAATTTCTGCACATTTTGACACATCTTATGTTGCGCTACGATGTTGTTGGGTGGATTTATGGGCACTTGAGTGGCTTAAGGTCGAATTTCAAAAGTTGCAAAAGCCCCTATTCACCCCAATTCCAGAAGGGAACTCACACAAGCCTCACACACAGACAAAATCAAGACAAAAGACACAAACTCGTTTCGTTTACCTGACCATGAAATTTATGTCCGTATCTTTAACTCTAAAACTGCTGATATCCTGTCCTCAATACTTGGTGTGTCCTCCATCACTGTTAACGACAAGGAGTCGTCTTCTCATACTCCAAACGAGACATCTGATCTGTCCCTGATCAATCCCCTGCCATTTCCTGATCAGGATGCGTCGCAATCCCTCGAAAGTGGTGTCAGGCTTGATGGACTTGTTCACTTTCTTCTGCTGCAGAAGTCACACTCGGGCGGCCACTCCTTGGCAGGTTGTCCACATTTCCCTGGTAGCCATTCCACCATTTTACTGACCGTCGCTGGTGACGTTCCAACTTGATGAGCTGCAGCTCGAATCGACATACCGGCTTCAATCAAACCAACGATCCGTCCTCTTTCCTGTTTGGTCAGTTGAGCCATCTTTCCTGTTATCTTGAAACACCTTTCCCTGTCTTACCATAATCAGGGATTCTGGCTCTTAACCCATTTTGTTGTATGCCTCCCATCTTTGACCCCTTTGCTTGGTTACTGACAATTATTGCTGATGTTCATCGCAACCGATTTATCCAAAACGCGACAAACAAATCATTTATTAAGGGCGGGCAAAAGAAACGCTGATCTTACTCGTCACAATACAACGATTTAGCTTGAATAGGGGCTTTTGCAACTTTTGAAATTCGACCTTAAGCCACTCAAGTGTCCATAAATCCACTAAACAACATCGTAGCGCAACACAAGATGTGTCAAAATGTGCAGAAATTAACGGTGAATAGAAATGAATAATTATTTTTTGGCATACTATTTCAGGTTCCGATATATCTGACCATTTGTAAGTGTTTAGATACTTTATTGGCGCAGTTTAGTTTACTCTTGTTATTCACACGCCCCAAAGCTCCAAGCGTAACATTTAGCCCCAAAGTTATCCAACAAATATAAAAAAATTCCCCACCACCAGTGAGTTTGTTTGTTTGTTTGAGCATGGTATCACGGTGTCAGTTTGTGCCCGACGCATTCGTGCGAGAAACTTAAGTCTTATGCCCGAATGATTCCGGGGCACACATGCTTTGTTGTTCGAGCCTTTCTTAAAAATCACAGAAACTCAACCTTCAGAAAGTAACAGGACTGTGATTTTTACGTTATCCTTATATCCCAAACCCAACCATAAACCGTAACTCTCCCCAACCATAAAGCTAACACAGAGCCCACCCCTAAACCATAACCAACCAACCCCCTAAAAACAATTCCATTTACAACTGTCACAGCAAATCTTCACAACGTTTGCTTACTCGTAAAAATAACATCAATATCATTACGGCAAAGTATGGGCAACCTTAACAGATTTCTATGTTATCAAAATAGCAAACTGTTGGTTGGTTGGTTTTGGTCAAACAGCATCATGACTATACAACATTCTAACATTGACTCGGGTCCCAATCCCGTGCATTCGCCAGAAAACTATTGTTTGTTATAATGCTCTGCATTCCCCAACCTGTTCCGCATATTGACGCATGACTTGAATCTAGTCTACTAACAACATTCCCGCCCTTCAGTCTGGGAGTCACAATAGAATGTGTTGCTGCATCAATACATCAATCATAACAGTATTCAATAACTTTTGAAGGTCTGCTGGGGACACAATGTAAAATCTCTCTTTTGTGACCAGTGGTGGTTCTGAGAAGAGCTGGTTTCGGCTCGAAGTTTCGGTCAGTTTTCTCCGACAATCTTCTGGAAGACAGTTAAAGAAACTGACCGAAACGTCAAGTAGAAACGGCTCTTTCCCCAGAGCCACCGCTACTTACACAAGAGAATGTTAAATGGCACCACAAACCTAACTTAGTGTTGTCCACCACACTACCCCACTTCGTACTCGGTATACCATCAAAGGCCAATGAAGACCACTTATTTTAGGCCTACGTGATTTTTAGTGTCACCATTTATTTATACAGTCACCGATGTGTTTTATCACTATATACTCAGTACTTCCCCGAGCTCTGTGGAAAATAAAATCATTTGCATTATACTCGGGTGTGACAAAGGATTCGAACTGCCTTTCTAACTACCAGGCAAACCCGGTGGCTTAGTGGGTAAGAAATCTACTCTAGAATTACAAATAACTGTTCTTTCGAAACCAAACATGCGTGGAAATTGCATGCTAAACCTGACCGCGTCTTATACATTTACTCAATGGTCAGTCACGAAACGTTGAACGTGAACTACCACTTACCTAGTCAAATAGTGTTGTGATTAAAGGAACACGTTGCCTTGGATCGGACGAGTTGGTCAAAACAAAAGCGTTTGTAACCGTTTTTTATAAAATGCATATGGTTGGAAAGATGTTTTAAAAGTAGAATACAATGATCCACACAAGTTTGCCTCGAAATTGCGTGGTTTTCCTTCTACTGTGCGAACTAACATGGTCGGCCATTTATGGGAGTCAAAATGTTGACCCCCATAAATGGTAAAAGGAAAACCACGCAATTTCGAGGCATGTTTGTGTGGATCATTGTATTCTACTTTTACAACATCTTTCTACCCATATGCATTTTATAAAAAACGGTTACAAACGCTTTTCAAAGACCAACTCGACCGATCCAAGGCAACGTGTTCCTTTAATGAATTGAGAACTACTTATAGATAATATCATTACCAAGAAATGCCTTGTAATTAAGTCATGTGTTCTTATCTATATCATGTGTTCATGTGTCCCAAGTGTGTTCATGTGTTCTAAATTTATATCATGTGTTCATGTGTTATCTAAGTCATGTGTTCTTATCTACGTTCCTAGATGTCTACCCCCCCCCCCCAATTGTGTAGTGATTTATGGGTTTCACTTGAGTGCAAACAAATACAGCCCAGGCATCAATAAAGTTTGGGGGTTTATTGAGAGGAAAGCGTCAATAAACTTTCCGTGCGTGACGTTATTAAAGTTGAGCACCCTTTGATAGAGATCCAAAAAAAAGTTGTTCATTTGGCACATGCTGTTGGCCGCACAAATACTTTGCTTATCTTGTGAACCATTTACACGTATTTTCGCTATGAAAGTCGTTTTATATAAATTAAAAAAAAAAAAAAACATTTGAAAACCACTGGTGTGGCAACCATTTTGCTGTTATTATATCAATCATCACCTATCAGTCTGTCAACGATGACATAAAAAGTACTGGGGTTTGCAAATAGTTCGCACACGCTCGCAGACGCCATCTTGAGGGCAGGGCAGATCATATTTGCAAGCTACTCAACAAGCTATTTATCAAGCTACTTATCAAGATTACAAGAGTCTTTGTGATGTTTGATTCCATTATGAAGGTCTAACATTGGTGCGGGAAAAAAAATGATTATTTTGTTATTCAGAAGGTCGCTTCGTGCTGTATGAAATAAGCCCCTTTTCACATTGAAGGGTCCCTTGCTAAATTGTGGCATGCCGAAAACGTTGTACATGGTTGAAAACCTCGAAAAGCCATACCTCGACCCCACATTATCAAGTACTGTATGTCAAGCACCCATTATACCATATACCGTGCCAGTACATGTATCCATGCAGTTCGTCGTCCAACGCTACCTCGTGAATTCAGGTTTTGCGAGCCTTGAACAAGGCTACACGAATTCTAGTTCTCTTCAATTTGGGTTTGCCCGAATTAGTAATCAGGTCGTGGTATAATAGTATAAAGAAAAATATTTTGGTAAAGTCTGACCTTGTTGAATGTCTACCTCTTAGAAAATAGATCTGGGTTTCACGTTTATTTATTTATTGATTTAGTTAGTTATTCATTCATTCATTTCCTTTATTTACCGAGGGTGAGCAAAATCAGTAAAAAAAAAATATAAAACAAGTTTCCATTAGGGCCCTGCATATAATACATGATCAAACAAATCAACGTATTAATACTTCAAATGCTTTAAATTTATACTTTCAATACTTTAAATACGTTCAGTACTTTCCATACTATTTCAATACTTTCAAAACTTTTAATATACTTCAATACTTTTAATACTTTCAATACTTTCAATACTTTCAATACTTTCAATACTTTCAATACTATTTCAGTACTTTCCATACTTTACATACTATGTCAATACTTTAAATACTTTTAATATACTTCAATACTTTTAATATACTTCAATACTTTCAATACTTTCAATACTTTCAAATACTTTCCATACTATTTCAATACTTTCAATACTTTTAATATACTTCAATACTTTTAATATACTTCAAACTTTCAATACTTTCAATACTAGTTCAGTACTTTTAATATACTTCAATACTTTCAATACTTTTATTTATACGTTTTACTAAAACTTTCTATATACTTCCTCGATACTTTCAATACTTTAAATTCATAACCTTCACTACTTCCAATACTTGACTCTTTAATTGACTCTTTCAATACTTCAATACATTTAAATTCTTTCAATACTCTAAATTAAAAAAATTCAATACTTCCACTACTTTCTAAAAGGATACAAAAATCGATACTTCAATACTTTCAATACTTCAATATACTTTAAATACTTTCAATTATTTTTTAATACACTTCCAACACATATAATATACCCAGCAAGTGCAGATACACAAATGGTGTGCATCTAAAGAAAGTACAGCAAACTAAAGAAAAGACAGCCCAAAAGTATAGGAAAAGGGGATTATTTTTTTCAAAGAAACAACTTTGGTGTGTTCTTTACCTATATAAAGGATATATTTTTATGCACTTTTTCCTAACAAAACACACAATGTCCATAGATATACATTAAACTTACACAGTCTGAAGATTATGATAGTAGAAAGCTTCCCTTGAAATTTTACTTACTGAGGTGCTGTTCGTCTCAGTTTTAGCATGTAAAAACGTATTAACCAGTTATGCTATGGTTTTGGTATAATATCATAACTGGTTAAGGGGATTTTACATGCTAAAATAGTTTTGGTCTCATGGGACCAAAACTTTTCTGTGACTTGTTTTACTCGTTTCTCAAAAGCTACACAACCTTAGTTAGTAATATCTGAAGGGAAGCTTTCCACTATCATTATCTTCAAACCCTGTAAGTTTAATGTAAATCTGTGGACATTTTGATAAAGTACCCGAATCATTTAATGTCCCGCTGATGTGCAATTTGCAATGACCTTTCAGTCATCACTGGTCCTGCTGTGTTCTCTACGGGAACGAACTGCCCTAGCGTAGAACTTAAAAGCATGCCTATACCCCGTGTAACGAGGTTTGTCTGCAACAATTCACCGGTGAAACTATTGTAAACGCAAATCTATTATCAAAATTGAGAAAGTAATTGTTTTGAGTTGACTTAAACCTTTATTTTAAATGTCGGGTTTTTTTGCGGGGGCGGGGGGGGGGGGGGGGGGTAACATAGCTTTCTCTTCTCCTTCACTACGTAAGGATTTACCTTTGTCGCTTTAAGTTAGCCTGTACTTTCATTGTTTTTCTTTCTTTTTTCTTCCGTGAGCATCATTGTTCGTCTGTCTTGTCCTTGTTCCGTGATTCTATTTTTGTTTGTTTGTCTGTTTACAAGGCTGTTTTCTACAATCATCGGCTTACTGTAACAGCATCATGCTCTCATTTTTCCTCAACTACTCTCCGTTTCGTTTTACCTTTGTCGTCTTCAGTTAGCCCCTGGTACTTTATTTTTAGTTTTAGTTTTTTGTTAACGTCAGCATTTTGTACTGTCATTGTTCGTTTTGTCTGTCTTGTCCTTGTTTCGCGAATGGCTGTTTGTTTGTTTGTCTGCCTGTCTGTACGCAAGGTTGTTTTCTACACAATCCTCGGCTTACTCTAGGAGCTTCATGCTCTCGTTCACCTCTCTTGTTAATTTTGTATAGTCATTGTTCTTTTTATTTGTCTTGTCTTTGTTTCGAGGTTCTGCTTTTGTTTGTTTCTGTATACACTTTCCGACAAGCCTCGGCTTACTCTAACAGCCTCATGCTCTCGCTCTTCTCTTGTACATAGTTATTTCCTAGTTATTTATAATTTTCTTTAACAAAAATATATAAATTTAGTCCACTTAAATTGTGCACTTTTGACTGTGTTACCTTTCTATGTACTGATGGATCATCATATTTTACTTTTCCCAAAAAGAGTATGGCATAAAAACGTTCCATTAAATTGAACTGCATTGAATTGAATTGTTCATGGTGCTGCACCACTATTATGCCCACAAAAGTGACTGATCGCGTGACTTAACACGCTGAGAACGCCACGCTCCACAAGGTCAACCATAGTTTGACGTATACAACTATTGTGGGCAATGGCCTTGATTTTGTATACAAACATAGCTGACCACTATTTTTTTTTCAAAGGGCGACCTCAGGTGTCAATAATTGAATAAATGAGATGGAAATTTGTCCTTTACACTTCAACGATCATAGCAGCTACTAAAACGGCTATTACCAAAAGCCTATGGTTAAAGCTGCCGCAAACGGCTGCACGTTTGACCTACTTTGACTCAAAGCGCGTGAGGTCAAAAAGGGTATCAAACCAAAGGGTGCGTTTGATTAGCTTCCCCGGGTCGAACCCGCAGTGCTCATTCGGGTGAGCCCCTGACAAGAGCTTACCGAACGATCACACTCGCCCTCTCGGGGTGACTTTATGCACCTTTGGCCAGCCCCAAATAACCCGTTCCACACAGGTAGGACACTTGGGGCTGACCCGGGTGAGCCCCTGGAATGACGGCAAAGCTATTCGAAAGTACCGGGGGCAGACCGGGGTCGACCCGGCGAACCTAGTCGAACGCACCCATGTATTTGCAATTATGGGTTTTGTTCCCTAACTGCTTGGATGCACTTCCCCTATTTTGGCTTTCGTCCACATCTAAAACCGACCGAAATTTCCTCATCGCATTCCAACTTATAGCGTTGTCCATGTTTAGATGTGTGCTAAAATAATAACTTGCTAGTTTGTACATTTTATAACCGGATCCCAAGAAGTGTTTTTTAAGTAGGCTACATGAACCAGCACAAACTATTAATTTCAGTTTTCAATTATTAGAAAATGCACTCCAGCAAGCAGAATACATTTAAAGGAACATTACAGATTGGTTTTGCTAACAAAACAGTTGCTGGCTGTTTAAGCAATTTATGTAATCCACCATAAACTGATATACCTGTATTAGTTTGAGAGATCGGCCATCTGGGTCACGAGAAAAAAAGTGAAAAATATAAAACGCCCACTGAGCGATTAACTCCAAACGGGAATTAGTTTCAGACATTATTATCTTTTGAGAGTTTTTTTTTTTCTTTTTTTTTTTTTTTACTTTCATCTTCATTAGACCGCGTAATATAAGTTTTGAGTAAAGCTGTGATCTTAAACGATTTTGTTTTCTTTTACCAATTATTCTGTAATGTTCATTTAAAGCTATACTTTTCACAGTTATTTTTCTTCGTGATTACAGTGTTTGAATGCCACACAGCTGTTCTCAATTCTCAACGTCAACCAACAAGATGGCCTGGACGAGAAAAACTTCCAACGCGCATGCGTTGTCCTCATGTACTACGTCATCGACCTCGAGACGACATGCGCAAACGTCTCTCTTTACTCGAAGGCGTACGAATATTTTGAGCGGGAAATTCAACAGAGGAATGACGGCACACTGAACATCACAGAAGATGAGCTTGAACAGATGCTGGACTCTGTGGCTGTTACGTACACTGCTGAGAACTACGCCAAGGTATGTAAGGATAGACTGGTACCCCAAGACAGGTTTTTGTGGTACAGAAACAGTGATTTCATTGGGTAAACGTGCAGTGACGTAATCTTTTCATATCTGCGTTTTGATTGGTACAAAGTGATGTTTGGCAGCTGCACAAGCAGCGTGCATTATGGTTTACAACAGGGCATGTAGGATTTGAATGCGTATGTGAAATTAATGAAGGTGAAAGGTGATTATGGACAGATTGACGTGGGTTTAAATTGTGACGTGATATTCAGGCTGTATCAGTTGTCATGGGATGGTGCAAGGCATGATCTTTTCAGGGGTCGTTATTTCTAAAAAAAGGACCAGTAGGTAATTACCTACTGGTCCTTTTTAGAAACAACACTGAGCATCATGGTGTTTACTCGCAAACCTCCGAACTGTGAGACCAGAACCAAAAAGAAAATGATTTCATTAATTAATTTGATTAATATTTATTGTTCTGTTTTTAGTGTTTCGACGTAGAGACCATCTTTGACGCCGCCGTTGCTGACCACGTGGCCGGCGCAAACGACCACGAGGTAGAAGATGTTGCCGCCATTTTGATTTCCAGTCTAGTGCGTGGATTTTGCATCGGTAACGCTACCGAGGTAGACCCAGACGCCTTTCTTGAGGACATCTTTGAGACATATTCCACAGATGGAATCATGAGCGAAGAACGTAAGTGACTTTGTTACAGCCTATTGGTACTTGCATTAATGCAAAATATTGTGAATATCTGCTGATGTTGCAATCCGATATTAAACGCAAAATTTCAGAGAAACTTCAGATGTTTAAATAATATGTCATGGGAAAGCTTGTATAATTCTCAACGAGAGAATGCTTCATTTTTATAAAACACATTATACCGATTAGTTTTTCGAAAAATATTTAGTTTACATTTGTTTTCTCAAAAAGTGTATCAATGTCTAAAAAACAATGGTTACCACCAGTTTTTTTTTAAAGAAAGTGCGTCTTGCATTATAAAAGCTAACACAAAAAGAACGAATAAGTTTTCTACAACTCCGATAACTTATGTGATCAATTGTTATTTCACCCATTTGAATTATCACTTTTTGAACTTCACTATTGCAGAATTCGTTGCAATTTACACAATAATCGTAAATGCCGAGGAGGAAGGTGCACATGAAGACCACGCTAGGCGAAGACGAAACGTCGATGAGCATGATCATGAGCATGATCATGATCATGATCATGATCATGATCATGAGCATGAAGACCACGCTAGGCGAAGACGAAACGTCGATGAGCATGATCATGATCATGATCATGATCATGATCACGAGGAAGGCGCTGGGCATGGATTACAAACGGTGAGTAGCCAATTTGCACTGTTGGTAATGGGACACTAACTTTGGAACGCTTTTTTTGAAATGTTGTGAATAAACCAGTATCCCCCGGGATATTAAAAAAAAAAAAGAAAAAAAAACAAACTTTGGAACGCTATGTGACAGGCTGCGGACCACCTTTATTAATTAGTAATGTTTTCTCTTTTTTGTTTTGTGTACTTTTTGTAACACAAAACACAATGTCCACAGCTTTACATTAAACTTACACCGTTTGAAGATAATGATAGTAGAAAGCTTCCCTGAAAACATTAGATGCTGAGGTGCTGTAGTTTTTGAGAAATGAGCAAAACAGTGTCACGAAAATACGTTTTTACATGCTAAAATAATTTTCGTCTCATGATCGGTGAGACGAAAATTGTTTTCATGACATTGTTTTACTCATTTCTCAAAAACTACAGCACCTCGGCATCTAATGTTTTCAGGGAAGCTTTCTTCTATCATTATCTTCAAGCAGTGTAAGTTTAATGTAAATCTGTGGACATTGTGTTTTTTGTCCCCCAAAGAGTACATAGACCCTTTAACAAGTTTAGCGCTGTTTATGCAATACACTGTATCTCCAGGGGTTAATTTCACAAGAGTTAGGACTAGTCCCTGCATAATTCTAGGATATATTGAAAACTTAAAGCTAGTCCTAAGTAAGGACGAGTAACCCGTCCTAACCCGACACGATAAGACTAGTCTTAACTCTTTGTGAAATCCACCCTGGAACTCTACTGATATTTAACCCTCCTTTTCATGCCTCCAGTGTTTCACCATCGACGAGCTCCTTGAAACTTTTGGTGTCGATCACAGCGTGGGCCTTACACGTCAGCAATTCAAAGAAATAAGCCCCGCCCTCATTCAGCAGGCTGTCAGCGGCGCATGCGCACACGAGGAACACACTGAACCACGAACAGCACCAAATGCTGGTGAAGGTACAAACTCAATGCTTAAAGATCCCTTAAAGGGGTTTGCTACTTTTTGCTCGACACAAAACTCAAACGTTCACAGGCTTGCAATAAATTTACAAGGTTTTATAAATATATTGATAGTAGAATGCTTCCCTCTAAATATTACGTGCTGAGGAACTGTAGATTTTGAAAAAATAAGTCAGGCAACAAACGAAGAAGAAAAAATGTACTATCTCTATGATTTTTACCTGGTAACTGCCGCCACCCAGCGTCTCAAAAGTCCCCCATTTATGTACTTTGGTCCAGATAGTTATGCAAAGACTCTCATGGTACTTTTATCAAGGTTTGGTAACAGAATACTTTGGCGTCATGAAGAAAAAACTTAACGAAAATCAGGGGACTTTATGGACGCTTGTTGTGCAGTGGGTCACTTTGGGTGACCCGAGGTGCATGACTTCACCACGAGAGGGCGAGTGTGGTCGTTCGATTAGCTCTCGTCACCGAATCTAATCCATGCCGAGTGAGCACCGTGGGGTCGACCAATGGAAGCTAATTGAATGCACCCAATGGAAGTTTATTTGATTAGTCTGCTGCCACCAAAGTGTTCCAAAGTCTCCCATTTCTGACCGACATGTTTAAACATCACAATCTGTAATGGTTTCACTATTCATTTCTTTGTTCGATAGTTTGGGGTTATAGCGTGCTAGCGGTATTCCTCATCAGTCTCTGTGCTGTGGCTGGCGTAGTCTTCCTCCCGTGTCTGAACTCGGACGTCTACCTCAACGTGTTGCAGACGATGATGGCGCTCGCCGTTGCTACCCTTGTTGGTGATGCTGTTATTCATCTTATACCACAGGTAGGGCTAGGGGAAGACTATCATTCATTTGGGGACACTGGATATTTACTGGCCCCAGCCTTTATCCGCAAGGTATTGGCCTTACTATGTACACAAATGAACGCTGGATTTAACTGCGAATCTCCAAGACAATTAATGCAATGTGAAGGTCAAAGGCGATTATGGATCTTGGATAGGCAGTCGGATCTCGGGCTCATTTCACGAGGCTGGAAGTGTGGCGTCAGATGACAGGGTTAAGCAGCAGCTGTGTTAGGCTGAACATTTCACTCATACTTCGAGGCTCGTGAATTACGCCACATTGGCATTGAGCCTACGTTAAGATCCTGACAGTCACGTAGTAAGGATGTACCGTTGATGATGCATTCATTTCGCAACCAAATTCTACGTACATGTTTACGTAGTAACATCATTACATGCATGTACATGTACTGTAATTATTGTACAATAATAATATCCAATGAAATTACTGTTCTGTAAAGCCACTACCTGTCTTTATCCTTGTTTATCCTTGCGGATAAAGTCAGGGGACCAGTCTATATTTTCTGCTTATTATGTCTGTACAATACATGTTTCCATTATATTCCTAAAATCACAAACTGTGTATAAGTCTATGTGGTATCTCCTTCATCAGGCTGTTGGTCTACACGGTCATGATTTTGCGGCAACATCTGGTGAACATAACCACGACGCAGGCTCAGATGAGTTAGCGTTCATCTGGAAGTGCCTGGTAGTCGTCGCAGCTATCTATGTCTTCTTCATCTTCGAAAGCCTCATGCACATGTCAGGAGTAAGTATTTTAAAGGCACTGGACACTATTGGTAAACACTCAAAAGGATTGTCAGCATAAAAACTTACTTGGTATCGATCAATGGGGAGCTGTTGATAGTGTAAAAGAATTGTGAGAAACAGCTCCCTCCAAAGTGAGAAAGAGGGACGATAATCTTAGTCAAATCATAAGCCTTATATTATGCATCTGAAAGCACACAACTCCGAGCGTGTTTATCTTTCATTATACTCTTGCAACTTGGATGACGAATTGAGTCAAAGTTTTGCACAGTTTTGTTATTTTATCGTTTGTTGTGGTACAACAAGACAAGAATACTGGTCTTTGACAAAGGTGTCCAGGGGAGGATTTCACAAAGGTAGTCCTAACTTAGGACTAGTCCTATAGGCAATGCTAGGAGATAGGACCAGTCCTAAATTAGGATAAGTTACTGGTCCTAACTTAGGACCAGTCCTATCTCTTAGCATTGCCTAGGACTAGTCCTAAGTTAGGACTACCTTTGTGAAATCCACCCCAGTGCTTATTAACACCTCTAAAATCGTTGCAGTATACCCGTTGTTAAACAGGATTCAAACTGCCTCTAACTACCGGGTAATCTCGGTGGTCTAGTTGGTAAGACAGCTACTCTATATTGGCACGGATCGTGGGTTCGAATCCCTCCCTTTTCAGAACTCGAGTTTACAGTGCTTACACACATCAGCGTAAGGGCAACACCCAATAACATTTTCTTAATCACCGATACAAATGTAACACCTCTAAAGGAGTAAGTATTGTTGTCGCAGACGATAGCGCACATGACGTCAA
The DNA here is from genome assembly GCF_032118995.1 of Asterias amurensis. Taxonomy (NCBI): domain Eukaryota; kingdom Metazoa; phylum Echinodermata; class Asteroidea; order Forcipulatida; family Asteriidae; genus Asterias; species Asterias amurensis. The sequence continues at coordinate 3,258,878 of NC_092657.1, read as the reverse complement.
TGACCGCCATCTTTGATTGCATACAACAGAAAAATGCAACTTTATTATTTTTTATTTTTAGGGTGGACACTCCCATTCAGGAGAGTCGGGAGGACTGGAGAGGTCACGGCCACCAAGCATAAGACTTAAGGACGCAGTTAACGGTTCCTTCAAGAAGTCGCCCTCTGTACAGCAGCTAGAACTGGCTGACGTAGAGAATGACGTCACGACTACGACACCAAAACCTACAGTTTGTTGTGGTAAGAAAAGTGTACTTTGGTGTCTGTGGAAAATTCTTTAATATACAAAAACTGACTGCTGTTTTGGGGGCGTTTAAAGTATCAGTATTTTGTATAATGTTTTTTTTTTTTTTTTTCGTTTAACAAACAATTCCATTTTGATGTCGTTGTTGTTGTTTGTACTCCTATGCCTCATTGTGTACTTTCTTAAGACTCTGTGTGTTCTTATTGGTCATATTTGTAGCTGCTTTTGTGTTGTATTCTTGTGTATGTTAATGTATGTATACGGAGCCCCCATGGATAACACTTTATTTACAATCGATGGGCTATCAGGTTGACGAAACAAATAACTAAATAAACAAAGTATCACAAAAATGACTTGGTTCGCACAACTTTTTTAATAAAACTGTTCTCGTATTATATCCGGTTTGCGGTAACACCATGTATATAATATACTTTGCTGTGTGTGTAGATTTAGTTTTTTTCTGAACAAGTTCGTGTTTTGTTATTCTACTGCCTGGAAATGGATTTTCAATTTCAGAATAGAGTGCGCCACCAATAGTTTCTTTTTGAAGGGTCACCATCATCGTTGTTGTCATCCACTCACACACAAGCGCATGATGTATTGTAATAACCTGCAAAACAAACAGGCTTATGATCGAGAAACACAAACGGAGCTTGGACTTCCTGCTGGAAATTAATTTTGTAAAACAAATAAATGAAAGTATCTCAAGAAAGGGGACACATATCGAAAGTTAATAACAACAATAGTTAAACACTTTTACAATTTTTGATTTGTAGTGGTTGTTATGAGAACTTACGGATACACATACACCTGAGTAAAGCACAGACAGATACCTTAAAATTAAATTCAAGTCAACATTTATTTCATAGTACTCTTCTCAAAATATAACGTTAACAAAATATTATTCAGTTTGTCTCCTTTTCTCACAAGATATTTTTCAGTTTGTCTCCTTTTCTCACAAGATATTATTCAGTTTGTCTACTTTTCTCACAAGATAATATTCAGTTTGTCTCCTTTTCTCACAATATATTATTCAGTTTGTCTCCTTTTCTCACAAGATATTATTCAGTTTGTCTACTTTTCTCACAAGATATTATTCAGTTTGTCTCCTTTTCTCACAAGATATTATTCAGTTTGTCTCCTTTTCTCACAAGATATTATTAAGTTTGTCTCCTTTTCTCACAAGATATTATTCAGTTTGTCTCCTTTTCTCACAAGATATTATTAAGTTTGTCTCCTTTTCTCACAAGATATTATTCAGTTTGTCTCCTTTTCTCACAAGATATTATTCAGTTTGTCTCCTTTTCTCACAAGATATTATTCAGTTTGTCTACTTTTCTCACAAGATATTATTCAGTTTGTCTCCTTTTCGCACAAGATATTATTCAGTTTGTCTCCTTTTCTCACAAGATATTATTCAGTTTGTCTCCCTTTCTCACAAGATACTATTCAGTTTGTCAACTGTTCTTTCGAGATATTATTCAGTTTGTCTCCTTTTCTCACAAGATGCTGTTCAGTTTGTCTCCTTTTCTCACAAGATATTATTCAGTTTGTCTCATTTTCTCACAAGATATTATTCAGCTTGTCTCCTTCAGCTTGTTACTTTTCTCACAAGGTAGTGACGGACAAAAGCACTGGTACCCTGATTTATATGCAAAAAAAATGGTAAAACAGTTAAGTAAGTTTTCATGTTGTGATTTTAACTTTTAAGGCATTGGATCACTGCCGTTCATGATACTGATAGGAGACGGTCTGCACAACTTCGGCGATGGTTTGGCCATCGGTGCAGCCTTTGCGACCAGCGTAGGTGCCGGACTCTCAACAAGCATTGCCGTCCTCTGCCACGAGTTGCCCCATGAACTTGGTGAGTAAACTCCTGCTTAAATTCTCGCCAGTCTCCAGTACCGTACAATAGACCTTATGCACATGACGTCATTTCAGCACGGCGCCCTCGCCTTGAGGTCAAAAGGAGGTTGTTCATTGGCCAATCTATGTGCGTTTCGTTTGTTTCGTCACCGTTTGACCTCAAAGATGGCGGCTGGATGACGTCAATGCATAAAGGTCTATGCGTTTCTTGACATTTGTTGGTTATGTTACTTAAGTTTGTTGAGCCAAGGTTATCTCACGCATTGCATGCTGGGACGATGTAAAATGGCGACCATTCATGGTGAATGAACAAAATGTAAGTGATCCAGAACAAAAATTGCAACTTGTTTTAATTGAGACCTGAAGAAAGAATCATAGGAAGCAAAGCTTTAAACAATTGCTGTTCCAATATAAATGCAACCCAACATTAGTTTGACACAAAGGACATTTGTACAGATCAAGACAGCTTTGAGGCAACTAAACTGCACTGCATGCAAAACAGGTCATTGGTTTAAAGAAACATTGTTTCTATTAATGTTGTGTCTTTCTCTTTCGTTCCCTAGGGGATTTTGCTGTCCTTTTAAACTCCGGGCTCAGTTTCCGTCAGGCCCTCGGTTTTAATTTTCTGTCTGCCATGATGGCATTTATCGGCCTCTGTATCGGGATACCGCTGGCGTCTGGTAACGCCGAGGCTCGTCAGTGGATTTTCGCCGTGGCTGCTGGGATGTTTTTATACGTAGCACTTGTAGATATGGTGAGTTTTGAACTCTATATCAGGGGTGAGGTTGTTCAGCCTTTTTAAGAATTCAGACTTTTTATTTTCGGCCTGGTGAAGAAAATCAGACAATGTTTTGTTCCACAAAGTAAAGAAATCCTGCTCATTGGTCTACATCTCTAGTGCTTTGGATACTGGCTCCTTGGATTCTATAACCCCTTATATAGCGCATTTTACAATAACCGTATCATAAGCTTAAAGGCAGCGGACACTATTGGTAATATTGTCAAAGACTAGCTTTCACAGTTGGTGTATCTCAACATAAGCATAAAATAACAAACCTGTGAAAACTTGAGCTCATTCGGTCTCTCGAAATTAAAATTCGTGGAAAATAACTTCTTTCTCGAAAACTACCTTTAGTGCCCTGGTCATTATAGGCCAATAACATTCCTTTAATCTTTTCTCAGCTCCCAATGGGTACATTGTTTTCAGCCCAAGGCTCATTAATTGTCAAAAACTATAGCGCTTCAGTAAAGTAAAATTTCAAGGGAAGCTTTCTACTATCATAATCTTCAAACTGTGCAAGTTTAATTTAAATCTGTGAACATTGTGTTTGGTGTTAGTAAAAAGCAAACATATTTATTTTTCCTTTCTTTCCATCTCATTATTAACAGCTTCCAGAATTGATCCACCACGAGATGAAGAACAAAGGAACCGTCTTCCTTCTACACAATGCAGGTTTCCTGTGCGGAGCCGTCATCATTCTTGTCATTGCCTTATACGAGGATGCAATTAACATAAGCATTTAAATAAGATGCAAATGACGGTTGTAATGAGATTTAAATGAGGGTGTAGTAGTATTCAAATAAGATGTAAATGAGGATTATAATGAGATTTAAATGAGGGTGTAATAATAATAATAAGCTAATGATAAGCTAGCATTTATATAGCACCTTTTCATAGGTTATAAAGCGCTTGGATAATGTCCAACACAGATCAGAAGTCAATATCAAAGACAAAACAAGTGAGTCTTTAGCACTGTCTTGAATGAATCAACTGAGCTTGCTTTTCTGCAGCTATCAGGAAGTGAGTTCCACAGAGCTAGGCCAATTTCATAGAGCTGCTTAAGCCAAAAATTTGGTTAAGCACGAAAATAGCTTGCTTATTTTACACATGCTATTGGTATAGAGCTATTGTTTACTTAGCATAACAATTGAGTGGAGTCTTGGCCGGTATTCTAATTTGACTAAGCATTGATTATTTTGCTTAAGCAGAATTTTGTGCTTAAGCAGCTCTATGAAATTAGGCCCAGGGCCTGCATTTGAGAAGGCTCGGTCTCCTGCACTAGTGCTTGTCTTATGCTCAGTGAAGGTTGCGTGAGGAAGAACGTAGCATGCGTGATGGTTGATGTTGCTCAAGCCTTTCGCAGATGTTTACTGGGTATTTCAGAATGTATGCCTTGCAGATAAGTAGACAGATTTTGAAGTCAACACGCGTAGTAACATTCAAATTAGATGTAAATTGTAAATGAGGATTACAGTGATATTTAAATGAGGGTGGATCGAGTTGTATTCAAATGGTGATATTTTTAATGAGTATTAAATATTTGAATAATGAAATTACTTTTACGGCTTTTTATCCATAATCAATAATGAGAAGTTTTAAAGTATTACTAAAACCTTAACACAATTTAGTTATAAAATGTATAAATTACTCAGTATAAACACATGAGATAAGAATGGAGTATGTGTATAGTCATGAAGATTTAAATGAGATGTTAATGGTATTATTTGGATGTTTTACCTAACTTCGTATAACGCCTCTCTGAATAACTATTTTATGCATGCAGGACTTTCTGCAGGCACAATATGTACACAGCCCAATGGAAGAATATGTAGATGATCGAGCACTATCTTACAGATAATTATTGTATTGTCTAATTTGTGTAAATATTTTTAATATGAAGAAAGGTACACATCTCAAAACTTATGCAGCTGTTACTTTTAGAATGATGCAAGTGTAAATTTTCACTCAGAGCCTTATTGCCTACTAGGCCATCGATGTACTAGGTCACAATGGTAGTAAACAAGGTTACATGGTCTATACAATTGGTGAGTGATTAAGTGAATCACTAAATACTTTAATTTGGGGTATTTTTTTTTTTTTTTTTTTTTTTTTTTTTTAGAACTTGTCAATGCTCATCACTGAGCTTGGCCCCCCTACACTTTTGCTTTCTGTTTACTATGCATTTTTCGTAAGCAGTTGACATAATATTATTTTTAACATAGCAGTATAGGTGCCCATAGGTGCCCAAGAAAAATAAGAAGTGTGTCCCCCCCCCCTTGATTAACCTTTGTGACTTTTGATAATGGCAGTTATTGTCTTCCATTTGAGCTCATTCATATTCATTTTCAAACAACACTTGGGAAACATGTCGTAGAATTATTTCTTAATTATAGTTGTATTGGTAAAAATGTTTGGCCTTACAAAGTGATGACGAATTGTGGAGGGGGTGGGGGACTTATTTTTGTTGATGTGTTTATATTCAGATGGTATAGTTTTAGAGATCAGTGGTCAGGCCCCACGGACCCGGATACGGGTCAAATTTCGACCCGGAAACTGACCCGGAAGTGTTCAGAGTTTAGAAGCGTATAGACAGTGTCTTGGTTATCTACTCTACTCATGCCTTGAAACAATAATTTGTGATCTAGAGTTTGTAGTTCTCTAAAGTTTAAAGGTTTACTCAAACTTACTTGGTAATGAGCAATGAAGCTGCTGATAGTATAAAACATTGTGAGAAATGGCTCCCTCTGAAGTAATGTAGTTTTGGAGAACGACGTAACTACTCACTAATGAATTTAATTCGAGACCCCAGCTGAGGTGTCGAATTCAAGGCATCTTAACTCAACTTTTGCGACAAGGGTGTTTTATCTTTATTTTTTCTCTCGCAACTTCGTAGTTAGTTTATGCATTATGCTGCGCTGAGTCTCACCAAGTGAAAACACTGGTCTTTGACAAGAATAAAATTACCAAAAATAAGTCGAGTGCCTGCCCTGAGCTCATAAGATCAAATAATAATTACTCAGAGTTAACAAGACAGAAGGAAGATGCTACTTATTGAAATTAGAAAACAGTGCTAACTTTGTGGTTTGACACTAACTATAAAAATATGTATTATTTTTTTTATTTTTTTATTTTGTAAAAATAAAGTCATTAAATGACGACATTAATTATTGCCTTAAAGTGATATGATTGACACCATACATTGTATAATTATTCATAAGGTGTCCTGTTTAAAGGCAGTGGACACTATTGGTAATTACTCAAAATAATTACTAGCATATAACCTTGCTTGGTAACGCGTAATGGGGAGCAAATAAATCTTTGATTGGTAATTGTGTCTGGTTTATCTTTGCTTCTTAATTTTATAAGCACTAAAGTAAGTTTCGTGTCAATTCTTGTTCTTGGTCTTGTTAAAGGCAGTGGACCCTATTGGTAATTACTCAAAATAATTATTAGCATAAAACCTTACTTGGTAACGCGTAATGGGGAGCTGTTGATAGTATCAAACATTGTGACAAACGGCTCCCTCTGATGAAGTGCTATGGTTTTTGAGATTTCCACGATTTCAAGACCTCAGATTTAGAACTTGAGGTCTCGAAATCAAGCATCTATACGCACACAAGTTCGTGTGACAAGGGTGGTTTTTTCTTTCACAATTATCTTGCAAATTCGATGACCGATTGAGCTCAAATTTCACTGGTTTGTTATTTTTATGCATTATGTTGAGATACACCAACTGTGAAACTAGTCTTTGACACTTACCAATAATGTCCACTGCCTTTAAATGTTTTATTTTTTATTTAATAAAAATGTTTTATTCATAATAATAATTATTATACATTGTGATGGAATCGGCCAAATAAAAAAGAAAGTAAATTCCAGTTATAAAAGTGCCCATGAAAAGAGTGTTCTTTATTAATTTGTGTGTTATCAACCATCGCTTCTCCATTGGCCAATGAAATGAGCATACTCAACATTATTAAGTCATGACGTCACGGGTTTTTTTTTACACCGGTGATGTCATCTTGTACCAATAATAACCAACGGTTCTTTTCAGAACCACTCCATTCCAACTCTTTAGAGATCGCCTAGTCATTACATGGTGTTATCACAAACCTTTCCATATAGGTTTTGTATGTAGAAATAGTAACGGTGTCAGATGCAATTGTGTCCGCCATGCAATACTGTCCGCTCCGGACACTTTGGCATATGCATTCGTGTCCGGGGCTATGCGAAAACCGTCCGGCGGACATGTACATGACTGTACATGTATGTGAGCGCGGAGCGAGCGGCACATGGACCTACGTATCAATTATATGCAGCATGAATATTGCGGACACAACTGCATATGCAAATGTGTCCGGGCGGACACAATTGCATTATGCAGCAGCGTTCGGGCGGACACAATTGCATATGCGAAACCGTCCGGCAGACATTATTGTATATGCAATAATGTCCTCCGGATAGTATTGGATAGAGGACATTATTGCATGCGACACCGGCTTCGTTTTCTGCCATACACCTGTTAGATAATTGTATCTATTATAATAAATAGCGCCCCCAATGATCATTTAAAGCCATGCTCCGTTAAATAGACAGGTAGCCATGTCGTCATTAATCCAAACGTTGTAAAGATCCTTAACAAAACGGACCTCAGACATGGCCTGACATACCGGAAATTGTTAATAATTCGTCTGCTTCCTGTGCTTTTCATCCAATCGGAAACACTTGGGTTGGTCTTGAACTTCAGTTCCTGTTTGCTCTTTGTTTTACCAGCCTGTGCAAATTGTTCATCTATTCAGTGGTCAACTAAGGGCGGTTTAGATTTTGCCAAGAGTACACAGTTTCCTATCTGGCCTATTCTATTCTAGCAAATTGAACGTCAACACACCAGTAAGTACAGTACACAGGTCACAGTTGGGGTTTGCTAGCAACAGTCACTCCAAGCCAACTCCACGCACTCAAGTTGAACCTCCAACAGCGATGTTGAATAGTGAGTAGCACTACACCACGGTACAGTTTTAGAAACAAAAACAGGTAAGCTTCGGTTCGTGTACTTTGTCTTTTGCAAACTATATCATGTATGTAGATAGACGATATTATCTACTCCTAGTCCTACCCTGGCCTAGCCCGCTGGAACTATTGAGGTTCGTTCCGCTATCGTCTGGCTGGAGACAATGAACCTCAATTAAACTGAAGTTCTAGGACGAAGGAGCGATAACTTTCCGTATGGCGCCACCATTTTTTCACTCATTTTTACAAAAAGGGATATCTCATTGAGGTAAATTAGATACAATTATTATTTCATTTCGAATGAAAAAGTGGTGGCGCCATTCCATGCACATTTTTCATTTGAAGATTTTCGAATCATTGCAATTCACAAATATTAAATTGCAATTGGTGACTTTGTAAAATAGCACTGGGTCGACTAGTTGCGATAACGTATCCCTCCTCGCCGTTGGGAGGAGGGTTCGTTATCGCAACTATGAGTCGACGAGACTGACTTCATCCCCATCTGTTGCTGTCAGACTCAGAGTATAAGATAAGTGTTGTGAAATTGTACAAGTTTAAATCAGTATAAGTTGAGTGCCTGGATTATGTGTAATTCTCAAACGGTTACCATGGTTACTATGAAAATACAATAATTATTTCCCGTAATTTAGGGGTGTCATGCTCATAAGGGTGTCTGAACATGATGGAAACTTTAACATGTGAGTAACCAAAACTTATCATCATATTTTATTTTGTTTATCAATACAGATTGCCATGGCAACTCAGGATATCGCTGAAACGGTACCATCTGAGTCCTGTACGCCAAAGGACCTGTTGGAGATAGTGAGGGGAGGTGGTGAGTTCGTTCTCATGCCATCGAGAGCTTATGACGAAGTCTATCCTGACATTTACATCAGTGAAAGGTCAGTTTTAAAGGCACTGGGGTCGATTTCACAAAGAACTCCAGTCCTTGTTCTTAATAGGACTAGTCTTAGGAGGTGTTAATTACTTACAGCTAGTCCTTAGTTAGGACGAGTAACTTGTCCTAACTCTTTGTGAAATCCACCCGGGGGTCGATTTCACAAAGAGTTAGGATTTGTCCTAACTTGGGACTAGTCCGAGGAGATTAAAAAAAATGTATGGCTAGTCCTAAGTTAGGACGAGTCACTTGTCCTAACTCGAGATAAGACTAGTCTTAAGTCTTTGTGAAATCCACCCCTGGACACCTTTGGAAAATAGTCAAATACCAGTATTCTCACCTTGTGCATCCCAAACATAACAGGACGGTAGCTCCCTGCAGCACTCCCATTCAAAGAGAAAGCATGACCCCACCACTGACAAAGCCATTCCCTCTAATGGGGGTGATAAACAGGATTTCCTAGACAGCTACAGGCCTTTAGATCATGATGACACTAAATATTTTTGTATTTTAAAGACACTGGACACTATGGGTCACTCAAATTCAAAAACCAGTCTTCGCACTTAGTGTATCTCAACATTTGCATAAAATAACCAACCTGTAAAAAATTCAGCTCAAATGGCCGTCGAAGATGCAAGATAACAGTATGAAAGAAAAAAAAACACCCTTGTCACCAGAGTTGTGTGCTTTCAGATGCTTGATGTCGAGACCTCAAATTTTAAATCTGAGGTCTCAAAATCGATATCACGGAAAATTACTTCTTTCTCAAAAACTAGGTTACTTCAGACGGAGCCGTTTCTCACAATGTTTTATACTATCAACAGCTCCCCATTACTTGTTACCAAGTAAGGTTTTATGCTGATAACTATTTTGAGTAAATTACCAATAGTGTCCACTGCCTTTAAGGACATTCATATATTTAATATTTCACAGGAGCTTTGCTACCAATAAAACATCACTGAAGAAAGTTGGTATTACGCATATCGTCAATGCTGCGCAAGGAACAAGTAAATTTGGTCATGTGAACACAGATGAGGAGTTCTACAAGGTATGTGTAATATTAATAATAACAAATTCTTTAAGGAACACGTTGCCTTGGATCGGTCGAGTTGGTCTTTGAAAAGCGTTTGTAACCGTTTTTTATAAAAATGCATATGGGTAGAAAGATGTTGTAAAAGTAGAATACAATGATCCACACAAACATGCCTCGAAGTTGCACGGTTTTCCTTTTACCTCGTCGACTAACACGGTCGGCTATTTATGGGAGTCAAATTTTTGACTCCCATAAATGGCCGACCGTGTTAGTTCGCACAGCAAAAGCAATTTCGAGGCAAACTTGTGTGGATCATTGTATTCTACTTTTAAAACATCTTTCCAACCATATGCATTTTATAAAAAAAAGGTTACAAACGCTTTTTATAGACCAACTCGTACAATCCAAAGGAAGCCTTTTCCAATGACTCAGGGCCCTTTGCAAGAAGAAAACCTTCGCTAGTTTTGAAATGTCACTTGAGCCATTTTTCTTTTACCACCATGACCATTTCAGGTCGTTCTTTTGAAAACAAGTTTCTCAGCCCATCTGGGTATACTTTGGGGGAACTCTTTTGAGCTTCTATGGAAAATATCAATGCCACAATAACAAAAAATTATTTGGCAAAGGAAAGACAATAAAAGGCTCTTTTTTTTAGCAAAAAAGGTGTTAAGGCCCTAGTTGCACGAGTGGTCTTCCCTTCCAGTCATTTTGGATGGCGGCTCTACAAAGCCACCAAAGCCTTGACAAAAGGCTAGCCTGGCCTTTAGTTGGGAGCTTGTTAAAGCATTGGACCCTTTCGGTAAACAGTATTGTCCAAGGCCCACACTTCGTGTCTCACAACTTATACATAAAATAACAAACCTGTGAACATTTCAGGCTCAATCCGTCATCGAAGTCGGGAGAAAATAACGGGAAAACCCACCCTTGTATCAGCATGTTTCGCCGTGTCATGACATGTGTTTAAAATAAATCTGTAATTCTCACTATCGAGAATTGATATTGTTTTACTGTTTTCTCAAAAAAGTAAAGCATTTCATGGAATAATATTTCAAGAGAAGTCTTTCACCACTACCTTCTGTAAACCCTGTAAGTTATTTGTATATCTGTGAACTTTTATTTTCTTTCTGTGCCGAAAGGGTCCAATGGCTTTAAGATGAAATTAATCGAGGGTAGAATGAAATTCTGTCTGATTCGTTTGTACAGGATACAGGGATAAGCTTCTATGCCATCAAAGCTGTCGATGTGATCGGTTTCAACATATCTCCCTTTCTGGAGGCTGCATCTGACTTCATAGACAACGCCTTGACGAATAAAGGTGGGTGAAATGTTCTTAATTAAAGGAACACGTTGCCTTGGATCGGAGGAGTTGGTCTATTAAAAGCGTTTCTATAAAAAGTGTTTGTAACCCTTTTTTATAAAATGCATATGGTTGGAAAGATGTTTTAAAAGTAGAATACAATGATCCACACAAGTTTACCTCGAAATTGTGTGGTTTTCCTTTTACTGTGAGAACTAACACGGTCGGCCATCCATTAATGGCCAACTATGTTAGTCAAAAGAAAAGGTAAAAAGAAAACCGTGCAATTTCGAGGCATGTTTGTGTGGATCATTGTATTCTACTTTTACATCATCTTTCTACCCATATGCATTTTATAAAAAGCGCTTTTCAAAGACAAACTCGAGCGATCCAAGGCACTGTGTTCCTTTAAGGTAAAAACTTTTTAATGGACGAGTCAAAGGCACTGGACACTATTGGTAATTACTCAAAATTGTCATTAGAATAAAAACCTACTTGGTAATAAGCAATGGAGAGTTGTTGATAGCTTAACACATTGTGAGAAACAGCTCTCTTTGAAGGTTGAGAAAGAGGGAACTTTTGACCCAAATAATAAAAGACTTCAGCTGAAGCCTTTTATTAGGCATCTGAAAGCACACAAATTTGCGCAAGGAGGGTGTTTTTCTGACATTGTTCCCTTGCAACTTCGATGACCAAATGAGCCAAATTTTCTCACAGGTTTGAGATTGTTTGCATGTAATGTTGGATAGACCAACTGAGAATTCTGGTCTTTGACAATATATCTGTGCTGAATAAGTTTTTTGTGCTCACGAACTTTGTGGCTCAATAAATGACTTGATTGATCGATTGATTGATTGATTGATTGATTGATTGATTGATTGATTGATTGATTGATTGATTGATTGATTGATTGATTGATTGATTGATTGATTGATTGATTGATTGATGTTCAGTAATTTGTGTTTTTGTTTTATTGATGCAGGCAAGGTGCTTGTTCACTGCGTGGAGGGATTCAGTCGCTCAACCACAGTCGTCGTTGCTTTTCTGATGATCAAGAGAAACATGGACGCCAGAGAGGCCCTCCGGGTGGTCCGAGCAAAGCGGGAAGTCTGCCCAAACGATGGATTCATGAAGCAGCTGTGTGAACTGAATCGTAAACTGAAGGCAGAAAAACCATCGTAAAGTCTTGAGTCTTTGCACCATGAATCCTACATGTGCCTTAAAGACAGTGGACACTATTGGTAATTGTCAAAGACCAGTCTTCTCACTTGGTGTATCTCAACATATGCATAAAATAGCACACCTGTGAAAATTTGAGCTCAATCGGTCATCAAAGTTGTGAGATAATAATGAAAGAAAAATAACCCTTGTCACACAAAGTTGTTTGTGTTTAGATGGTTGATTTCGAGACCTCAAGTTCTAAATCTGAGGTCTCGAAATCAAATTCGTGGAAAATTACTTCTTTCTCGAAAACTATGGCACTTCAGAGGGAGCCGTTTCTCACAATGTTTTATACTATCAACCTCTCCCCATTACTCGTAATTAAGAAAGGTTTTATGACAATAGTTATTTTGAGAAATTACCAATAGTGTCCACTGCCTTTAACTTAGCTTAACTTAAATGCATTTATAAAGCGCTTACGTCATCAATCAAACTAGCAGCATGTCCTGCAGGATGTTGGCTCCAAGAATTGTCACTCTCCATCCTTGCCTAACTTGCACTCTTCAATGTTCCAGGTACAAAGTGCCGTAAGAGATGATGTCGTTTTCCCAGCTCGTCCGAGCAAGGCCTACCCCCTTCTATTTTTCACAATTTTGGGAGTCTGTTATTTTCCATTCTCACTTTGGGGCCAAACCAGGCAAGTTGGATCTTGTAGATGCTGTCATGGGTGTTCAACCTGGGTTTTTTTTATAAATATTTTTTTTAAATTATTTTTCAGCAAGACATTAAAAAAGCTTAAAGGCACTGGACACTATTGGTATTTGTCAAAGACCAGTCTTCTCACTTGCTGTATCTCAACATATGCATAAAATAAAAAACCTGTGAAATTTGAACTCAATTGGTTGTTGCAGTTGCGAGATAATAATGGAAGAAAAAACACCCTTGTCACTTGACGTTGTGTGCTTTCAGATGCTTGATTTCGAAACCTCAAAATCTAATTCTGAGGTCTCAAAATCAAAATCAAGTATTTTAGTGGAAAATTACTTCTTTCTTGAAAACTACATTACTTCAGAGTGAGCCGTTTTCACATTGTCTTATACTATCAACAGCTCTCCAATGCTTGTTACCAAGTAAGTTTTAATTCTAACAGCTATTTTGAGTAAATACCAATAGTGTCCACTGCAGGACAGTGCATTTTAGACAAAACTTAATGTACAAAATAAGACGATAACTTTTTATTTGTGAATCTACTGTCTAATTTTTTGTCAAGAAATTGTCAACTTTAAGTAAAGTGCAAACGTTTAAACATTCCTTAAGTTATTACAAATCATAATAGTTCATACTTTTGTACAAAGTAAAATAATTAGAGTTTATTTTGGGGACTGAAGTTAATGTAAATTTTGTATCACAAAGATGTATGCAGAATATTAAACCAGAGATTATATTATTAATAAAATTTACAACACAAATTGTGTTCCAAGTGTGATCATTGTGTGTCAGTTAGGCCTCATAATGACCCTCAGAGTAAAGGCTAGATTTTTCATTTAAAACTTGTACGAAGAGATTTTCAGTCAAAGGTTAAAAATGATTTGGTTTTTACTAGGTCTATATTGAAAAGGTTGACATTCAGTGTATAAGTATTAGGGGGGGGGGGGGGGGGGTGTCATTGGCACATTTTGGCATGTGTACTTAAAAACAAGGCAAGTTTTTGCAGGCCTGTATGCTTCGTTTTTGAAGGTGCAAGGGCACCAAGGCATTTTCTCTTTGGCAAAGGGCACCCTATGAGGAAATTGTAAATGTTTACTGGAGCATTTTAAGGGCACCAAGGCAATGGCAAGGGGCACAGAGGCAGTCGCCTCCGTTGCCTCCGTGAAGTATCAGGCCTGTTTTTGAAAGGGCAATGGCAAAAAGGCCTTGTTCATTGATAAAGGGCACAATTATGTGACCCACTCTGCAAAAAAGTATTAAGGGACGCTAATTACAAAGAGGCCTTCAATGTTGAGATGCTGAAAACATTTTCAAAACATGATTTTGTCTTTCTTGGTTTATTGGCTTCTATTGTATAAACACTTCCGTAGTTTATTTACAGAAATAATAAAACATATCCTTTTTTTTTTTAAACAAAAGTTTTTGTATACAATTTTAGGTTATTTCCCTTAAATTTTGCTACATTTATAAAGGGGCTATGTTCAAGAGGTTGTATCTCTGAAGGCACTTTCATTACATTGTATATGAATGCAACTTAATATCAGTAGCCTATCTCCAGAATGCAAAATGCCACAGGGTTCAAAGCTGATAATAACACAAATTCAGCTGTGTATGTAACTCAATTTACTTATTTTGTCCCTTAAAAAATACCCATTTTTGTAGAAGCCGGTTACATAATGAATGAGGAAATTGTAAATTTCTACACTAAATTTTTACACCAAGACAGCAATGACCGAGGGCTTGGAGGCAATCGCCTTTGTTGCCTCCATGAAGTAATTAGCCTACAAAGCATAGTCGGCTATAAATTAATTTGTGCAGATCTTAATTAATATTCTAAACTCTTTAATACGAAAATCTTTCCCAACTTTAGTTTTGGACATTGTTAACCAAAGGATCAGTCGCCCCGCCCACAAACTTTTTTTGGCGAGGTCCACAAAACTGTCATAGCGCCACCATTTGTTTGAAAGTGGAGATGCAATCAATTTTATAATGTACGCATGCGCTGAGACGCATTCCTCTAGTTACAAGATGGCGGGTTACATGGAGAGAAAACACCGGCTGTTTTTTTCTGGAAATGTCAGCGAAGTTTAGAGTCGCACCAGTGATTCACGGTAAGTCAGTTCAGCTTGCATTAGTTTATCGAAAGAGTATGGTTAAATGATATATCTAAGACCTGAATTATTTTAATTTACTCTAATATTAGGCCCCATTTTAATATTTTGTCGGACAACCAGGTTGGGTTTGCTTTATTTTTGAGGTTCACGAAATCATATGTCAAATTTGCATTTGCACTTGGCAGTGCGTGAAAAGGTTCAGTTCAGTACATGTACTTCGGGTTCCTTGCTCAACATGTTCTTGAGAGCAGCACTTGTGGGAAAAACGTGCCGTAGCTTGCCCCAAGTTTTTCACTCCCATTTTTACAAAACCGAATCTCATTAATTGGTTTATTTTTCTTTTGAATAAAAAAATACATGCATTTTATTTTCAAACAAATCATCAAATGAATACAAAAATGCAGTTGCGATAACGTAACGGAACCCTCCTCCCGACGGCCGCCAGGCCGGTGTGTTACGAGTTCGTTTCGAGCGGAAACGGTTGATCTGGTCCAACACGTACAATTTCGACAGCTAGTCACCAGATTTGCCCCATTTTTACCACTTTCAAAAATCACGACACAAATTCTGAGGGTACGAACTTAATCCGTAATGTCTAATGCAGCCTGCCATAATACTCAAAACACCATTTAGGAAATATTTCAAAGAAAAATTGACAAAAACTGACCAGATCCCGGAGCGAATTCCCAGGCTGATGCGATAGGAATGTTTTGTCTGAATCCTTATGAAACTTCTATTAATTAAGACAGCATAAAACAGCATCAAACAAGTATTTAACTATGCTCACATCGGTAAGAGTTAAAACAATGACAGTTCCGATGTTTTTTGTTAAAAGATTACAAAAGTTTTCCTTCTACATAAAGAGTCAATCACGCTATCAAAAGAAAAAGCGAATTGCCATCTTTAAATAAGATCTGGTTATTTTTATGAATGAACCGAGTGACACTGTCTAAAACTAACATCAATCCGCCCATCTGACCACAAAGGAACAGTGCGGTTAACCGAATACAAATATGTACCATACCAATAATCTCAACAATGCACAAAACAACAAACCTGTGTCAAAAAAACACCCTTATCACTCGAAGTTGTGTGCTTTCAGATCCTTGATTTCAGGACCTCAAAATCTTATTCTGAGGTCTCAAAATCAAACTCGTGAAAAATTACTTCTTTCTCGAAACTACAGTCCTTCAGTGAAAAACTGATTTTCACATTTTGCATTCTGACATCGATTAAAGACACTGGACACTATTGGTAATTGTCAAAGACCAGTCTTCTCACTTGGTGTATCTCAACTTAAAAATATGCATTTATAAAATAACAACCCTGTGAAAATTTAAACTCAATTGGTCGTCAAAGTTTTGAGATATATTAATTAATGGAAGAAAAAATACCCTTGTCACACAAAGTTGTGTGCCTTCAGATGCTTGATTGCGAGACCTTAAAATCAAATTCTGAAGTCTTGAAATCAAATTCAAATATTTTAGTGGAGAATTAATTCTTTCTCGAAAACTTTGTTTCTTCAGAGGGAGCTGTTTCTCCCCGTGTAAGTTTTGTACATCTGTTTAGATTGATTTGGCGCATTACACATACCTATATTATTATTATTATTATTACTATTTATAAATATTCACGCTTTGTTTATTTACCATTTCTGTAACATTCCTTTAAAGCCATTACACTCTTTCGGTAAACAGTATTGTCCAAGTCCCACACTTTGTGTATCACAACTTATATATAAAATAACAATCCTGTGGAAATTTAGGCTCAATTGGACATCGGATGTGGGAGAAAATAACGGGAAAACCCACTCCTGTTTTCGCGCGTTTCGCCGTGTCATGACATGTGTTTATGACAAATCCGTAATTCTCGTTAACGAGAATTTATATTGTTTTACCGTTTTCTCAAAAAGTAAAGCATTTCATGGACTAATATTTCAAGAGAAGTCTTTCACCATTACCTTCTGTAAACCCTGTAAATTATTTGTAAATCTGTGAACTTTTTTTTTTCTGTACCGAAAGGGTCCAATGGCTTTAAAGGGTGTATGTACTTTTTATAGGACAAAAAACACAATGTCCACAGATTTACACTAAACTTACACAGTTTGAAGATAATGATAGTAGAAAGCTTCCCTAAAAATATTACATGCTGAAGTGCTGTAGTTTGGGGGAAATGAGTAGAACAATGTCATGAAAATTGTTTTTTCGTCTCATGAGACCAACATTATTTTAAGCATTTACAAACGTATTTTCATGACATTGTTTTACTCATTTCTCAAAGACTACAGCACCTCAGTAAGTAAGATTTGAAGGGAAGCTTTCCCCTAACATTATCTTCAAACCCTGTAAGTTTAATGTAAATCTATGGGAATTTTGAAAAAGTACCCAAATCCTTTAATGCAAATTTAATGAACATGTGTATCATTTCATAGAAATGAAACACCTGCTGTCTGAATAATTAAAACCATGATTACTGCACTGCAGTCACTGATAACTGCAATGCTACTGTGCTGGCCATAAGCCTTTTATAAAACCCCCTGCAAGGACGTTTCAATGCACATCTGTAGATTTTTTTTTACACTCACAGCTGAATAATACAATGTATATATATAATGTACACACAGTGTAAAAAAATGACCTCAGCAATGAAAAATAATAATAATAATTTGAAGTCTTGTTAGCAACTACCACCTTAAGGCAGTGTACACTATTGGTCATTAATCAAAATAATTTTTAGCATAAAACCTTACTTGTTATCAACAGCTCTCTAATATACAAAAAAATGATCAAAGCGCATAACAAAGAAAAGGATAAATTAAAACTAGCTAGAACAAATCATTAATCTTCTCTTTAGGAAAGAGATAATTTTAAAGTTTTTTTTTAAAGTATTCAACGCACAAAGAAAAGGGTTAAAAGAAAGTTAAAAGGGTGAGGTCTAACTTTAGTGATGGAGGAAGGAAGAGAAGGAGCTCGAACGACCCGCAAAACCGCAGAGTAACAAAAGAATACCCTGACAATGCCCCTGTCTGACCAGTGGAAAAAGATAGGAGACCTCCAGCTGGACGGTCGATTAACGAGCAGGATTAGATCTCTTTGTACAGAAGGTGTGGTACCGCCAGACTGCGCCGTTGCCTTCGTGTAAAGTTGAATCATTGGAGACAAGAATTGTGAATACACACGTTTTCATTTACTGTTTGTGGTGTTTCACGGAAACATCATTTTTTTTTTTACTTTCCGGTCACTAGCGGTGGTTCAAAATTTGGGTATTAGTATACGATGGTGGTTGGTATTCAATTGTGTTTTTCGATTTGGTGGGCACAAGTGTACACAATTTTTATCAGGTCTCAAAAAAGTTGTTTTTTCTGTATTACATCCATACGACATACGACACCATAGGTGAGTGAAGAACCAAGTGCGCACGCGCAAACTCACATATACGCCAGGTCGCCCATTGTCTGTATTTAAGGTATGTGGTCAATTACGAGGTGTCGCTAAACGACTGCGGTACCACGGGTTTCGACTTTTGAAGTCCCTTCGTTGGAGCTCCTTCTCTTCCTTCCTCCATGCTTTAGTAGACTGTCTGATCATGGCTATATGATAGAGGGTTGTTGTACTGTATGGACAGCATTGTAATTACTTGGACAGGTGACAAGGTCTTTAATTACACTCAGTGATACTTCTGACGTTAAGCGTTTAGGCCTAATGTATTTAGCATTGGTGCTTGCTGTTGGCCTGACATTCAACTCTGAAATGAAATTCCTGACGGGGACATGATCTTTTCTTCGCGCAAAAAGAGCCGTTGAGTTTATAACGATCATAACGTATACTGTTTTTAGTTTGACCTGTGTTCAAATTTTTCTATTCAATTTACATTTATTTCCATACTGTCAAACATGTTGTCAAAAACACATCATCACAGAATGCATCATATAATGTACGTATGTACAATGTAATAGCGAACAGAGTCTAGGGTTTTACAGTCAAAGAAAATGAACAGTACTGAGGCAAATTTGATTTATTTAGGCCAGGCTTGTAGGAATATTTGTCTGTGCTTAGCATATTTTGTTGTGCTTACAGGCTTTATGATATTTGGCCGTGAGGCTGACTGAAGTGGTGAAGATTGCAGACCCATTTCTTAGGGCATGATACACACTGCATGACACTATAGAATGCACTACTTGTAAATTGTAATTTAGAACTGTGTTAATATGGATCTATGATGACTCTGCTCAACTGGACCGTGAATAAAACAACAGTCACTGATGATACCCAGGGCCATTAAAGCCTGATACTAACGATCAAATGGCGACGGCCGTCTGGGGATTCCTGATTATGAAATTTATACGTATGTCATTATACGTATGTTGCCGGCCTGATGCATACTTAAAGGTAGTGGACACTAGTGGTATTTGTCAAAGACTAGCCTCCACAGTTGGTGTATCTCAACATATGCATAAAATAACAAACCTGTCAAAATTTGAGCTCAATCGGTCATCGAAGTTGCGAGATAATAATGAAAGAAAAAAACACCCTTGCATACAAAGTGTATTTTCTCCTGAATTTAAAGTTATAATCTGCCGGCAAAGAGCAAACCATTTCTTCAGAGTAATTTTTTGTCAACAAATTTCCTGATTTTGTCTCTTTTTTTTCTTCAGATTGCGTAGATACAGACGACTGATGAGTTGGTCTTGTTAACGTTACGTGTAGGATTGTGAAAGACTAGCAAAATGGTAAGTAGACAAATTCAGACATTAAGGGTACCCCTTTCTCCATTCCTCCTTTCGTTCCATGTTACGTATTGTGGGCTACGTTGTTTGATGTCGGTCGAGACCTGGAGCCTACCTGTACTTCGTCTACCTTTCATCTCTACATGTATCAAACCAGGAACACAGGAGCGAGCCCCTTCTCTTGTTGATAAGTGCCCTGGGTGCTTTTACGTGCATTGCACAACACACAGCACCAACAACTTTATGTCCCATCCGAAAGACGAAGCAATCATGGTTAAAAGTGTCTTGCTTCAAAAGAAACAAACTCACACTTTGCTGACCAGAAACACCAGAGCTTGAGTATGGTGCTCTTGTCCACTCAGCCATCATGTTTCACCACCTTCCATCTTACAATCTAGACTGTTTTAAGAGGAACATCAATCCCAACCTCGTTCCAAGGGGTGATCGCTCTTGCCGCGCCATTTTCTCCCAGCATGCCTTGCTCGATCATTTAAACACCTGGAAGTGTGACTTCAAAATATCCAAATATTTAGGGATATTATAATTAGTCATGTGGTTAATCTGTTCTGTGTTGGGCGTTAGTCGCGCACGGGCTGGATGCGCTGTGTGTAATAAAAGTCATAAACTTGCCTTGGCATTCAGTGTTGCGTGATGAATACGTACATCTTTATACGCACGTGTTTCGGCATATAAAGCTTTGTGAAGACGCACAGCGTTTCATATTTTGCGCATAATATGATAGCCAGACACGGATCGGAGTTTCCCTCCCAGGGTTAGAGACGTACGCAGAGCTAGCGTGATACGGCGAGCTGCCCTTGGTAGCGAGGTTGCATCAATCCCTACAATGTACCTTCAGCTCTCCTGAGTTATTTTTCACCTCAAATAGTCTTTCTACCTGTAGTCCCGTACCAAAAGTGACTTTCAGCCTTGTTTGGAGAAAACTTGCTTTGAAAAAATATTAAATAAATCAAAACCAAACTTGTGACTGGGTTTTTCTCTTTTTGCTTCCTCCCTTCAGTCTAAAAAAGCTGAGTCCGTCAAGGTGGTGGTCCGCTGCCGACCGATGAACACCAAGGAGAAGGCGGAAAAATATGAACGAGTCGTCGACATGGATGTCCCTCGCGGGGTCATCACGATAAAAAATCCCAAATCAACCCTGGAGCCGCCGAAGCAGTTCACGTTTGACTCGGTGTACAATTGGAAGTAAGTTACTTGTTTTGTTTTGTCACTTGTTTTGTTTTGAAACGTCAGGTCACTATTTGTTTGCATTGTTTTTATGTGTTTGTTGAAAATTTTGTATTTATAAAGGCAGAGTATCTTGATGGTTTTAAAACTAACCTGTGAATATTCCATTTCAAAAGTCAGTCACGGTTTTTAATGTTATTAATTTAAAGAGTAAATACCAAACATACCTTCCGTTTAAAAAACGTTTTTTTAAATTATTTATAAACCGCAATATTTCCTTACCTGCGAGCCTTTCAAAAAAATGGCACCCTGATCAAATACCAGATCATCAGTCAATGTGTCGTTATTTTTGGATGATAAGTCGGTAAATCTGTCAAAGTTTGCATACATTGACGGAGATTTAATGGCAGACACAGATAATTGTCAACATTTGAAAACAATTTTTATAATTCAAGATTGGATGCGCAAGACCGCGGACTTTTCCAGTCTTGAGTTCACTGCAAGCCTGGTATTATACAAAGGCCAAGGCCTCTGTTATGTCCGTTGCCCCTGATCTTGGCCTTGGTGCCCCTTTAAAAACTTCCCATAGACTTTAATACTCTCTAATGCAGATGCCCTTTGTAAAATGAAAATGGCCTTGCTGTCCCTGAGTTGAAATTCTAGGCCTGCACTGGCCCGATGGTAAAAACACTGGCCTGCGGTCCAGTGGCAATTTCGAGCCCTGTGATTGTTTTCTTGCAAGTGTTTTTGGTATACCCCGTGATATTATTGCACATGTTCTAGATACACACAAAGTCTTTTAAGGAACACCGGTACTCATTTTTACGACCCAATAATAACTGATCCCTCGGGGGATCGGGTTACCAGCGTTGCTGTTCCTTACCCATTTTAAAATTCCTTGCGAAAACAATCCACGGAGTGAGAGAGTGGGTAATTGGCCGAAGATGCCCGTAACACGATGGCATATTTGGATCAATGCTCCGTGGGGTTGTAGCTTATAGACCGTTTGTTGTCTCCACTCTGTTTTGTTTGAGATTTTTTTGGCTCGTTTTCTTTCCAGATTATCTCTTTAATCCTGTAGAGTGTTTAACTAAATTTGGCTAATTGGATTGTTGCGGTGATTTGATTTTAACTTGCCAGCACCCATCTGCCCTTACACTGTGTATTGTACTTTCAGACAGTGTGCATACAACATACACAATACTTTAAAGGCATGTTTGTAGTAATTATTACAAAAAATTGTTAGCATAAAAACTTACTTGTAAAGAGCAATGGAGAGAGGATGATAGTATAAAACATTGTGAGAAACCGCTCCCTCTGAAGTAATGTAGTTTTTGAGGAAGAGGTAATTCCTCACTCAAAGATTTGAATTGATTTCAAGACCTCAGCTGTGGTCTGGAAAATCAAGCATCTGAAAGCACACAACTTGTGCAACAATGGTGTTTTTTCTTCTGTATTCTTGCAACTTCAATGATCGATTGAGTTCAAATTCTCACAGGTTTGTTTTATGCATTATTGAGATACACCAAGTGAGAATGAGAAGACTGCTCTTTGACAATATTACTAAACATGTCCAGTGCCTTTAAAACCCACAATACAAAGTGAGACAAACCTTCTCTTCAATAGTGCTTTTTAAAATTAAAACAGTTTGCACTTTATAAATACTGATATAAGATATACTTATAAGATATTGACAAAATAGGGACACCGCCAATATAGGGCTAGATAGCTCAGTTGGTAGAGGGCCGGCACGTTAATCCGGAGGTCGTTGGTTCGAATCCCACTCTAGTCAATTTGTTCAACCCCAAAAATCATTTATAAATACTGTGTACAATTTATATTGTAGGCATTTCTTCATTCTCAAAATTCGATTCTGGTCTTATGAGAACAAAACAAAAACAGTCTGACAGTAAATGTTTTGAACTACAAACAACGTCTTGTGGGTTCCCCCTCCCCAAACTTCAAGCCCTGACAGTGCACACTGCAATGGTCCAATGGACAACCCTTAAATATTTGATACTGTCTACATGGTATACAGTGTATACATGTACTTGTACACCAATCTTTTGCCAAACCATGCTTAGCCTAACGACACTTGGCAGATCTTTTAAAGGCAGTGGACACTATTGGTACATGTAATTACTCAAAATAATTATCATCATAAAACCTTTCTTGATTACCAGTTATGGGGAGATGTTGCTACATGTAGTATAAAACATTGTAAGAAACAGCTCCCTCTGAAGTGGCGTAGTTTTTGAGAAAGAAGTAATTTTCCACAAATTTGATTGCAAGACCTCAAGTTTAGAATTTGAGGTCTCGAAATCAAGCATCAGAAAGCACACAACATCGTACATGTATGACAAGGGTGTTTTTTCTTTCATTATTATCTCGCAACTTTGACGACCAGTTGAGCTAAAATTTTCACAGGTTTGTTATTTTATGCAATATACATGTATGTTGAGGTACACCAAGTGAGAAGAGTGGTCTTTGACAGTACCAATAGTGTCCACTGTCTGTAATTTAAAATCCATACTTGAACAAGCCAGAGGCCCCCCCCCCCCCCCTAAATCCACCCATGGCATTGCTTGACCCACATGACCCAGTAGGTAGAAATTGTTTCACGACAAAGGAGAAGCTTTCTTTTCCGTTCTTTGCATTTCGCTGTTTTTTTTCCATGAGATCCAATTTCACTTCACAATTTTAAATTTTCTCTGCGCTTTGGTTTGCAGACGTGTGGGTGTGTGTAGTGTTGCTGATCAGTCAAGCGTTGTCAATTTCTAATGAATTTGGTGTGGACTCGTTGGTCCATGAAGCGTAATATTACATTATGCATCCTTGGTGCATCCGAAGCATCATCATTTCTTGTCGTCAAGTTTTTGTTAAATCTTCTTTTCTTTTCCATTTCCCGTTTTGAACTTTTGTCCAAACTAGGTACATCCATACTTGCATGGCATATACAAAAAACTACAAGTTTGAAAACGTGAACCAAAATTCAGAAGTAAATGTTTTTCCCAGAAATTTAGTGTTTCTTTTTGCCAACATATTTTACAGACTATAACCTGTTTTTACCCATGTTTTTACCAATTTTTGTACCTGTATCCTCGGTACTTTCCCGAGTTGTTACTTTCCCGAGTTGGGTCTCGGAAAATCCACCGGCAAATCACTCAGCTGGGATTCGAACCCACAACCTTTTAGCTGGTAACAAGTTTCTGCTAAGTAAAGATTGTCTGTGCTTAGCAAGGCTTTATAAAATTGGGCCGTAGAGCTCCAAAATATGCAAACTGCACTAACTTGTAACCTTACACCTGAGCTGACATTGAAATTGGATAACTTTCCGTATGGCACCACCACTTTTTCACCCTTTTTTACGAAAAGGGATATCTCATTGAGGTAAATTAGATACTATATTATTTCATAGCGAATGAAAAAGTGGTGGCGCCATACGGAAACTTTTCCTTGAAATTGTCCATGTCGTGTACATTTATAAAAAATAAAAAATAAAAAAATATCAAAATTGAAGAATGGTAGTGCCCTTTCCCAGTGTAACTTCAACATACTTGATTAAGTTTTAGTCTAAAGGCTTTTTTCTTTTAAATATATTTCCATCTACACTAAAATGAAGTCTTCATAAAATCTGTATCTGACCAGCTGATTTCAGTTTTTACAATTTACAATATGTAAGTTAGAGGCAATTTGTTAGCTCTACCGATCCTAATACACATGTGTACCTTTAATTAAGAATTTCATGCATCATAATTCCACAGCCTACAATACTGTATGATATACCTATTTATAAACAAAATCCGCCTAATAAAGCCTACCAAATCATGGCGCATTACAAATGCCTGGTATTTCATGTGTTTGGCGCATATTAAACTATAAACATGAAAAAGCACAGCTCCAGGCCGCTCTCCCCCCCCCCCCTCCCCCCAGTAATGTAAGGTAATGACTCATATAAATTTATGAGTCGGAACAGTGGTGATATTTTTTACGTATTATACATAGTACTTGTACACCGGTAGTGTATGGTGTGTGGGCTGCTTAGCGTTGGTGTTTTGAGAACAAGTGATTAATGGATTGTGTGTTATTACCGATTGCACTGTAAGGAATTTTAATATTTTAAACACGGAACAAAGAGTGTTAAAGGAACACGGTGCCTTGGATCTGACAAGTTGGTCTCTAAAAAACGTTTGGTATGCGTAGAAAAATGTTTTAAAAGTAGAATACAATGATCCACACAAATTTGCCTTGAAATTGCGTGGTTTTCCTTTTACTTTGGGAACTAACACGGTAGCCATTTAAATGGGAGTAAAAAATTTGACTCCAATAAATGGCCGACCGTGTTTTAGCCGCCGAGGTGAAAGGAAAACCGTGCATTTTCGAGGCATGTTTGTGTGGATCTTTCTACCCATACGTGTACATGTATGCATTTTATAACGAACGGTTACAAACGCTTTTCAAAGACCAACACGACCGATCCAAGGCAATGTGTTCCTTTAAAGTGATGAATGCTTTTGTTTGGTTCAGCAAGAGGGCTTGAATCTAATTTTTGTATTTTATGGGGTGAGGTAAGGCTGTTCAAGGGGGGGGGGGGTGTGAATCACAAAACCGCAGTACTTGCAGCTAAAAATATTGTTACCAAAATGCTTACAATCTGACCGGAATGCAAATAAAAGAAAAAAACGTCAACAAGCAAACACCCAAACAAGCAAACAATCTGAATACACATTTTTGATTTCTGAGTCGGTCCAGGCAAGTCACAACATTTTCCATTTAATAACCCTTTGATCATTATGAATGTAAATTTGCACTTGATGACCTTAGAGCACTGAGCCGACAACTGGAGCCTTGCCAGAAAATAAAAACTGCCATCCGAACTTTGATCATCAAGAAATCTCAATTGTAAAAAAACTGGGAACCCCCTCCGCATCAATAGTTTTCGGGGGCCGCTAAAAAATCCAAGGTAAACAAGAGCATTTAGTGCAACCCAAATTGTTAATGTTGACTGCTGTTCAATATTGACGGCTGCTTCCTGTTACCATGGATACAGAGGAGGTTGGTTGAGAATGGTAAACAACGTCGTACATTGTACCTAGGGTTCAATATTAGTTTTAAAAGCAGAATGTATCGTTTTAAGACTACAAGACTCCTGTTTCCTACAGTTTGTAGGATACGAAACACTCCTTGCAGGAAACAACATATTATAAAATCCGTTGAAACATACAAGGTTCATGTAAAGTAACGCTTCATGGTATAGGCCTACATAATGTACATGTACGTATTCCTCGTAAAATAAAACATCAATTTTTATGCTTTAGAATCTGAGAAGCGTTTGATAATAAGGATTATTCCTCCAGCGTGGTTGTATTTCACTCCAGATTTTCGCCAATATCTCAAAAATGCGGCCACCTTTTGGAATGAAATTTTCACGGATGAATACCATGAAGGAATTTCATGCTTGGGAACAATCACAAGCAAGAGTTGTGAGACTCATATCAAAAAAATGTGTCGGGTTTTTTCCTGTTCAATTTCTATTGATGTTTGGAATTGATGGCGGTAAATCCACCTGGCAAAAATAAAGTAAAACACATTATTGAGCAAGCCTGATCTGAGGATCAAATTTCAAGCTACAGTTCTTGATTTAAGTGTGCTACTTGTACTATACATGGCGGTGAAGATAAAGGAACACGTTGCCTTGGATCGATCGAGTTGGTCTTTGAAAAGTGTCTGTAACCGTATGGGTAGAAAGATGTTGTAAAAAAAAGTAGAATACAATGATCTACACAAATAGGCCTGTGCCTCGAAATTGCTTGGTTTTCTTTTTTCCTCGTCGTCTAACACGGTCGGCCATTTATGGGAGTCAAATTTTTTACTCGCATAAATGGCCTATCGTGTTAGTTCACGACGTAAATGGAAAACCGTGCAATTTTGAGTCTTGTGTGGATCATTGTATTCTACTTTTAAAACATCTTTCTAACCATGCATTTCATAACCAACGGTTTCAAACGCTTTTGTATTTAAACCAACGTCCGATCCAAGGCAACGTGTTCATTTAATTTAATTTCATTTAACGAGAAGTCCCCTCGATTAACTAAAAGTACAGTAGTTGTAGTCTGGGACAATTTCCTACAGTTTCCATCCAGATTATGTACATAGTTAGTTTTAATAAGCAGGACAGTTCTTTTCAGGACTGACAAGTCTCCCAAATTCCTGAAAGATCATCCAAATAAACAAACATCCCCAAAGCATCATAGACGACTTCAATTCCCAGCATCATCTTCTTGATTGTTTGACGGCCGTATTTCCTTGGTGGTCAGAATATAATACCATGCCTGACTGGTTAGACTTAACCTACATTATTCATGCATTTATAACCATCCAGCCATGCCTCCCACCCCCCCCCCCCCCCCCCCCGGACTTACTGATGCATGCACTGTGTCCTTCCTCTCAATGGTCATTGCGGATTTCATGCCTCCCAAGGAATCAAGAGAACAGTTTCATTTGAGGGGGCATGTTGGTACCCCTCCCACTAAGCCTTTGCCAGTTTGTACTTTCATTGTGTGCTTGGTAGTTTTATGTACAATATTTGTGATATCTCAGGAATTCTTTTAAGGAAAAAAGGAACGAATTTAAGGGGATGTGTTTACTTCTGTTCAAATAGTGTGTTGAAGGGAGTGGACAATTATTGGTAATTACTCAAAATAATTGTTGGCATAAAACCTTACTTGGTAACGAGTAATGGGGAGTGGTTGATGGTATAAAACATCTGAAGTGGAGTACTTTTCCAGAAAGAAGTAATTTTCCACGAATTTGATTTCGAGACCTCGGGTTTAGAATTTGAGGTCTTGAAATCAAGCATCTGGAAGCACACAACTTCGCGTGACAAGGTTTTTTCTTCTTTCATTATTATCTCGCAACTTCGATGAACGATTGAACTCAAAGTTTCACAGGTTTGTTATTTTATGCATATATGCTGAGATACAGCAAGTTAGAAGACTGGTCTTTGACAATAACCAATAGTGTCCAGCGTCTTTAAGTTAAAGTATCGCATGGGTTTCCCCGTGCACAAGTTACTTGTAGCGTATCAGGATGATGCCCAAGAATTGCAAAATGCACATTTTACCCAGTTTTCTTATTTTATAACTTTATAATAGATCTACATTTATTTAGCATTAAATTTGACATACCACTTCTCTGTCATGTCTGTGGACATACATACTGTACATGTACTGTACAAACTCTCTCCATTTGCTTTTACATCCAAATTTGCTCGGGGCTGTTTGTTCTATAATCCGTCCGCAATTTGGTTTCTGAGTTGCGATATTTGAGAGTTAGCAGCTTGAACGGAGACTAATTGGATTGATTAAGCTCAGATGTCTGGAGGTGTGAAGGGAAGAACCAGGTCAAATGGGGTCATGAACGCTGCAGGCTCGAACATGTTTTTACCATGTACTTTCGCTTAAAGGGACAACTCCCTGGCAGGATCTAATGTGTACTCTTGTAGATTTTGAGGGGTTTCCTGATAAATACATGTAATAAAAATAATCTTAGCATTTAATATAGCATTCTTACACAGAAAAGGTAAGGTACCACAACGCTTAAAGCCATTGGACCCTTTCGGTAAACAGTGTTGTCCAAGGCCCACGCTTTGTGTACCACAACTTCTATATCAAATAACAAACCTGTGAAAATTTAGGCTCAATCGGTCATCGGAGTCGGGAGAAAACAACGGAAAAACCCACCCTTGTTTCCGCGCGTTTCGCCGTGTCATGACATGTGTTTAAAATAAATCCGTTATTCTCGTTAACGAGAATTTATATTGTTTTGCTGTTTTCTCAAAAAGTAAAGCATTTCATGGAATAATATTTCAAGAGAAGTCTTTCACCATTGCCTTCTGTAAACCCTGTAAGTTATTTGTAAATCTGTGAACTTTTATTTTTTTTTCTGAACCGAAAGGGTCCAATGGCTTTAAAGGAATTTTACAGAATTGGTAAGAAACAAAAATTGTGAAGATCACAGATTTACATAAAACTTACACGGTATAATGATGATGATAGTTGTAAACATCCCTTGAAATATTTCTATCTGAAATGTCATATTTGATGAGAAATAAATAATCTAACTTCGCGTTTGGAGTTTATCGCTCAGTGAGTGTTTTATTTATTTTTATTTTGGCATTGATGTAATGCAAAATTTGTATTCGGTTTTTCACTACAATATTGTATTTTCTCGTGACCCAGATGGCTGATCGATCTCAAACTTATACAGGTTTTTCAGTTGATGTATATGGTGAATTACATAAAGTGCTTACACTGCCAGCAACTGCAAACCAATTCTTTAATGTTCCTTTAACAAAAATAATATACAAGCAATCAACAATTAATACAGGAATGAAAATGAAATAAATAGCCTTGTTGGAATTCAATGAGTGAAATGGCAAGACGTGCATTATTTGATAAGGAAGATTGTTCCAAAGGTTTGGAGCAGCTGCATAAAAACATTCAGACGATGAAGAGTATCTGGTTTGAGGTTTAGGGAGAATCCTTGATCCATTGGAGTGAACGCTGCTTAAATCACAGGCCTTATGTGGGCCGGTGTTAATTTCAAGCCCTGATGTATCAATCAATCAATCAATATATCATTTATTTCCACATTCACATGGAGGCATCGTCCTAAAAGACGAGGCTTGTGGTGGATGTGCCCGTTACAACAATACAATAATAATAATAATAAATTCTGATATATAGCGCATTTCACAATAAACCGTATCAATGCGCTTTACATTAGTCCCCTGGTCATTGGGCCAATTAACATCCCTTTAATCTTTCTCAGCTCCCATTAGGGAGTATACAGCCCCGAGCTGCCGTGGCGCTCCAAAAGCTTTTCATTCACAATATCAACTTCTACCCTCGCAGGTACCCATTTATACCCCTGGGTGAAGAGAAGCAGTTTTAGTAAAGTATCTTGCTCAAAGACATAAGTGTCACGACCGGGATTCGAACCCACACTCCGGTGACTTAGCACCAGAACTTGAATTCGATGCTCTTAACCACTCGGCCGCGACACTCTATGATTTTTTTTTACAGTTTATGCGGTTAGTAGAAATTTGCTCTTGAGGTTGGGTCATTGATTGATTGTTTTTACAGATTTTGCAGTTCATCAAATAAAACATGACTGGACAGGACTTTGACAGAGGCCATTGCCCCTGTTGTCCCTGCTCTTGGCCTTGGTGCCCCTCCCAAGGATTTTCAAAAAGCCTTGCCCTTTTCTCAAAATGAAAGTGGCCTTGCCCTCTCCTAGAGGTTAAATTCAAGACCAGCAAACCTACATTCCTATTTTGTTATTATAATTTCTCGTCTTTTATTTCTCGTTTTCAGTTCCAAACAGAGGGAGCTTTACGACGAAACATTCCGCAGTCTAGTGGAGTCGGTGTTAAACGGCTTCAACGGGACGATATTTGCATACGGGCAGACCGGTACCGGAAAGACATACACCATGGAAGGTACACTCATCAATACTCATTCATAAATACATAAGACAGTTTATCCATTCTGATTGATCGAGAGGGCATCACGAGGGGTTGTTTGAACGGATGATATAACACCAGTAAAACGTGTTGAAACATGGGCACGACACGCGGGCTTGCACCTGTGCTTATAAAACAGTTTCTTCATTCCTATTGGTCGAGAGCAACGGCTGGAACAGTTGTGCCACATTACGCGATACGCGCGACGCGCACAGCAATCTCTTTATAAGGAGTTGTTTACCCGAGGGCCAGTACCATTTCATAGCTGGAGGGGTGTTGTGTTGAAAGAAATCATTGAACAATTATAATTTTTGCAGTTATTTTACTTTTTGACCAAAAAGTGTTGATTTTTTTTGACCGAAAAGGTATTTATGAATGGGAATCAAAGTGTGTTGAATCGGTTTTCAACTAGTGGTTTACACCCGCCAAGGCCTGGTTCTTTATATTTTACCTCGACTTCGTCTCGGTAAAATTATCAAGAACCAGGCCTCGGCGGGTTTAAACCACTAGTTGAAAACCTCTTCACCACACATTGATTCCCTCATTAATAGAATGTACAATGAATATTCATCACATGCTCATTTTGTCTCGGTAAAATGATCAAGAACCAGGCCTCAATGGGATTAAACCACTAGTTGAAAACCTCTTCACCACACATTAATTCCCTTAATAATAGAATGTACCTGTAATGAATATTCATCACATGCTCATTTTGTCTCGGTAAAGCTATCAAGAACCAGGCCTCGACAGGTTTAAACCACTAGTTGAAAACCTCTTCACCACACATTGATTCCCTTAATAGTAGAATGGAGGTAATGAATATTCATCACATGCTCATTTTGTCTCGGTAAAATTGTCAAGAACCAGGCCTCGGCAGGTTTAAACCACTAGTTGAAAACCTCTTCACCACACATTGATTCCCTTATTAATGTAGATTGTTCAATGAATATTCATCACATGCTAATTTTGGAATTGATGGAATAGCATGGAGGCCACGGAGGCCATTGGCTCTGTTGCCCTTGGTCTTGGCCTTGCTGCCCCTTCAAAAGTTGTAATGAATAGACTTTAGGATCTTCTAATGGAAGTGCCCTATGTTGCAAAAAAGAAAATGCCCTTGCCCTCTCACAGATGAAAGTTCAGGCCTGCCTTTTTGTGAGTGAAGGCACTAAATAAAAACTGCAAGAATTAGTATTTTTTTGATATGGAAATGTTTGCGGTAACACCATGTAATGACTATGAGTTGGGGTGGTTCTGAAAAGAACCGCTGGTTTCAACTCGACGCTTCGATCAGTATGCTCTGATCGTCTTCTGGAGAGAAGAAGAAAAACAAAAAAACAATCAGAGACGAAATGTCAAGTTGAAACCAACGGTTTGTTTCGGAACCACCCCAACTCATTAGAGATAGTCATTACATGGTGTTATGCAAACCTTTCCATATCGTATTTCCACCATGCAAAGTTTCAAATCCTACTTGGTATCATTTTATTATTTTTTCAATGAATATGTGTTTCTTCTTCACAAAGGTGTGAGGTCAGATCCAGAAAACAAAGGGGTCATCCCCAACTCCTTTGAGCACATTTTCACACACATCGCCCGGACGCAGAATCAGCAATACCTTGTCAGGGCGTCGTACCTTGAAATTTATCAGGTAATACTAACCAACCCAACTCAGAACCCAACTTAGAACCCAACTTAGAACCACACTCAAAAACCCGAATTAGAACCCAACACAAAATCCATTCCAAAACCAACCCCAAAACCCAACTCAAAATCCGACTCAAACCCCCACTTAAAACCCGACTCAAAACCCCACTGCAAACTCGACCCAATACCAAACTCCAAATTCCAACTCAAATCACAAGCCAAAATGCAAGTCTAAACCAACTCAAAACATATTACCCAAAACCAAATTTTAAACCAAACTCAAAACCCCAACTCAGAACCCAACCCAAAACCCAACTCAAAACCAAATCAAAACCAATCCAAAACCCGACTAAAAACCCCACTTAAAACCCGACTCAAAACCCAGACTCAAACGTCAAATGTAAAAAAAAAAAAAATAATCACAACCTTAATCACAACTAACTCAAAACCCAACTCAAAACCAAACTTTTAACCCAACAGTATGCCTTGTTTATTGGGCTGAAAGATGTGAGCTTCCCTAAACCCATCAAAATCCAACAGTAGGTCTTGTTTAAGTGTTGGTTTTTGTACTAATTTCTCGGTTGTTTGTTCACTTGTAACTGCAGGAAGATATTCGTGATTTATTAGCCAAAGATCAACAGAAGAAGTTAGAGTTAAAGGAAAGACCTGATACGGGCGTTTATGTGAAGGTAAGACTTATAGTATACAAAATTATTTGTGTATTATTCTACAAGCACCATGGTAGCATCTTGGTGAGATCTCTGTGGTAGCATCGGGGTGAGATCTCTGTGGTCGTTATAAAAACGCAGCACTGTCGGCAACAGTAGAAACTACCGCTTGGTTGGTATTGGTCTACAACCCCTGCCAAAATGCTTGAGCCACCCATTCCCAATGTTACATAAAACAATTCCATGTCCTTTTCGCCCGTCCCCTCGCTCAAGGTTGACTGGAATGCAGAAGACTGTGCAACCAGAACCAACATTGAAAGGGGGCAGGGGGGCCAAACGAGATATGGCCGGGATTGTAGATGTAATCGTAATGGTAGTGGGTCAGCAACACTTTTGTCATAGATGCAGTGCAGTTGTGTGGAGTCTTTAATTTGCCAAATTGCTTGATTTTTACGGCGATTGTGTCCTGACTTAATAATAATAACAATAACCGTATTTATAACACGCCTTTTGCCAAAGAATACAAAGTGCCAGGTATTATTACTGCAAGGAGTGGGGTGAATTTGTGAGATATAAGACCTAATCCTTAGCACCATGTACAATGGTTTACAAGGTGCTGTGGCGCAATATGCTGCCAATCCAGCCAGGAACACCGGGGCGAACCCCTTCTCTTTACGATAAGTGCACTGGGTTCTTTTACATGCGTTTAAACAACACATGGGACCAACGGCTTTACGTCCCATCCGAAGGACGAAGCAATGGTTGTGTGTCTTGCTTAAGGACACAAGTGTCACGGCTTGATATGTTTTTTAGATCCCGGTGATGGGCATGCTGTCGATTTCACAAAACTCATTGAACGATTAATCTTATGACTTAGGACGAGTCCCAACCCTGCACTGGAGCATGCAGACCTTCAAAAGATTAATCCCAAGTTAGGACTTAGGATGAGTTCCTCGTCCTACTTCGAGATAAGATGAGTCCTAACTCTTTAAGAAATCAGCGGATGGTCTTCTATTAGGTCGTAAGAGCTGTGTGAATGGGGTAAAATGCACATTTGTTACTTTAACCTTTGTGTTCACATTTTTTTCTCTTACAGGATTTATCCTCCTTTGTCACGAAGAGTATAAAAGAGATTGAACACGTTATGACTGTAGGAAATACGAATAGATCGGTTGGGTAAGTCAGCAATGCCAATCATAAGCCTTCTATTGATCACTTTTCCTACCATTAAGGTGTAGTAGACGAGCGGTCTAGTTCACTGGACCCAAGCTCTGGTGTTGTAGCCGTGTTTGCTTTTGTTATCATGTATGCCTACATGTAATGGGGAGACCACCGACACAGGGTTGGATAGCTCAGTTGGTAGAGCACCGATACTTTGGTCCAGAGGTCATAGGTTCTTGTCCCATTCCAGTCAATTTGTCTTTGTTCAAGCCAAAACTATTAATAACTTTGATGAAATATCTGTATTCTTTCCTTTTTCTCCTGTAGTGCTACGAATATGAATGAGCACAGTTCCCGATCTCATGCAATATTTATTATCACAATAGAATGTAGCGAGGTAAGGTTCATGCTTTAATTGGAGAATGTCAGTTAAAGGCAGTGGACACTATTGGCAATTACTCAAAATAACTATTAGCAGAAACCTTACTTGGTAACAAGTAATGGCGAGAGGTTGATGGTGTAAAACATTGTGAGAAACGGCTCCCTCTGAAGTGACCTAGTTCGACGAGAGGGGATTTTCCACCAATTTGATTTCGAGACCTCAAGTTTAGATCTTGAGGTGTTGAAGTCAAACATCTGAAAACACACAACTTCGTGTGACAAGGGTGTTTTTTTTCTTTCATTATTATCTTGCAACTTCAACAACCGATTGAGCTCAAATTTTCACAGGTTTGTTATTTTTTGCATATGTTGAGATACACCAAGTGAAAAGACTGGTCTTTGACTCATGATAACCAATAGTGTCCAGTGTCTTTAAGGTTTTTATTTATTTGCACCCGCCCTGTCTATTTTGCATTTATCTCTTTGTCATTTTTGTAAAATTTTTGAATTATTTAGTTTTGATTTTGGTACAAGCTGTTTGCGACTGCTTTGGTCTCTTCAAGAGTACTAACATCATTGTATATTTTTCTATTTAAAGACACTGGACACTATTGGTAATTGTCAAAGAACTAGTCTTCTCACTTAATGTATCTCAACATATGCACAAAATAACAAAGCTGTGAAAATTTGAGCTCAATTGGTCATCGAAGTTGCGAGATAATAAAGAAAGAAAAATAGTGTCCAACATGTCCAAAAGTGTTTTCTGCCTTTAATGATATCAAGAGTTAAATTTCCTGTATTTTTCTAATTTATATTGGAAATTGGCAAGCCAAATAAATAGAAAAATTAATAAATAATTATTGTTTCTGTCAACAGCTTGGTCCTGACGGTGAGAATCATATACGAGTTGGTAAACTCAATCTGGTAGACTTGGCTGGAAGTGAACGGCAAACAAAGACAGGTGCCCAGGTTCGTAATTTTTTGAATTTTTCTTTGAACTTAAGTTGAACACTACTGTAGGGTATTATGGCCGAAGGGGTTTGGAGCATCGAACTCAAGTTCTGGTGGATAAAGTCACCAGAGTGTGCAGGCATGAGAATCTTCCGGATTTTTCCGGAATTCCGGATTTTTCACTTCAAAATATGTGGTCTCCGAGTTCAATGTGAATTTGCTATAAAATTCGGGGGGTAGGTTTTGGGGGGTATACATTTGGATTTCTCTAATCCCTCTTCTTTAGTCAGACAATGTCCAGTTTACCTTTGTAATTGTTCTTATCGCGGATCCACACGTACGGCGTTCATGAAAAAACGGCACCTAAACAATAAATTGCCGTCCAGCAACTGGCTCAGTTTACGGCTTGTGGTCTTTCTGGCATCGCGCATGCATAATGGAGCAGCAGCGACCGATGTATAAACTTGCCGCATTCCTTGGTTCGTTTATAGTGGTACGGTTCAATAATGTTTGCGTGTAATGCGCTTGCTGCTGCAGCAAAGATAACACGTGTGGAGACTTTTGAAAGTCTACTGAAAAAAACAATGCACGTGTTTGCACCATGTGTACTGTGTACGTGCAGGTTTGTACACGAACCAATGAGCGGCGCGGCACGAATCTGAGATCGCCGGCAGGCCAGGGGAAACTGGTACCTGTTATTGCCTCACAACCAGCGAAAGATATATTGGGAACCAGCGAACACACTGTGCGTCCGGACGACGTGCTTTCTTCATTGGTTCTATTTCTATGTTGGGGTCTAATCTCAACCTCGTTCCAGTTATACCCTATGCTGAATCACAACCTCTTTCTCAAAAACACATCGCTCTCGCCAAGTATATAGGCCTATATATATTTTAAAATGTGCGTCGCCGACGGATCGTTAAAATCACAAACATTTAACTGCAAAAGAATTTCTTTTACACAACCGAATTTCAAATCAAGAACCTATAAAAA
The DNA here is from genome assembly GCF_032118995.1 of Asterias amurensis. NCBI lineage: Eukaryota > Metazoa > Echinodermata > Asteroidea > Forcipulatida > Asteriidae > Asterias > Asterias amurensis. Next base: position 3,222,532 of record NC_092657.1, on the reverse strand, counting down.
TGGTTGTTGGTGAGAAAAAAAGCATTTTCAAGAGCAGAAATAAGGGATAATTTTTTTTTTTTTTTTTCCCTTTCTTTTTCCGGAATTGTAATAAAATCGCAGGCGAACCCAAAATTGTTTGAATTGTGTGAGCTTTACATTTTATTTTCCCTTAAACCTATTATAAAAAAATAAAAAAGGAAAAATCACACAAAAGTAGCTCACTTCTACCTGGAAAAATAGGTGCCAGAAATGCATTAGAGACCACCACAGAGCTTCTAAAATAGCCAGAGCTCCACACACAAAAATGATGGAATATTAACATTTCCAATCAACTGAATTTTTTCCTTTTTTTTTATCATCACCCATTCTCATGCCTGAGTGTGGGTTTGAATCCCGGTCGTGATACTCGTGTCCTTGAGCAAGATGCTTTACCATAATTGCTTCTCCTCACCCAGGGGTATAAATAGTACATGTACCTGCGAGGGTAGAATTTGATATTGTGTATGAAAAAGATAATGGAGCGCCATGGGGCTCGAGGCTGTATACTGCCCAGGGAGCTTGGAAAGATGTAAGGTAGTGGACACTATTGGTAATTACTCAAAATAATTATTAGCAAAAAACCTTACTTGGTGACAAGTAATGGGGAGAGGTTGATAGTATAAAACATTGTGAGAAACAGCTCCCTCGGAAGTGACATAGTTTTCGAGAAAGAAGTAACTTTCCACGAATTTGATTTCAAGACCTCAGATTTAGAATTAGGTCTCAAAATCAATTATCTAAAAGCACACAGCTTCGTGTGACAAGGGTGTTTTTTTTCTTTCGTTATTATCGTGCAACTTTGATGACCAATTGAGCTCAAATTTCCACAGGTTTGTTATAATGTGCATGTGTTGTGATCCACCAAGTGAGAAGACTGGTCTTTGACAATTACAAATAGTGTCCAGTGTCTTTAAAAACAATATTGGCCCAATGACCAGGGCCCAATTTCATAGAGCTGCTAAGCACAAAAATTTGCTTAGCATAAAAGGTCTTCCTTGATTACAACAGGATTACCAACCAAATTTCAACATGATTTTCAGGATTTAAGCAAACAACAGCTGAATACCAGTAACAAGCAATATGCATCAAATGGAAATTTTGTTGGTAATCCTGTTTTTATCAAGGAAAGTATTTCACGCTAAGCAAATTTGTGTGCTTAGCAGCTCTGTGAAATTGGGCCCGGGCACTATTTTAAAGAGCGTTGAGACATATTGTAAAATGCACTGTATAAAAACTAGTTATTATTATTTAGTATTATTTTGTTCTCAGGGCGAAAGGTTAAAAGAAGCAACCAAAATCAACCTGTCCCTGTCGGCTCTGGGTAACGTCATCTCGGCCCTCGTTGACGGGAAGAGCACACATATACCATACAGAGATTCCAAACTCACTCGGTTATTACAAGACTCCCTAGGGGGGAACGCAAGGACGGTGATGGTGGCGAACCTCGGACCAGCTAGTTATAACTTTGATGAGACTATAACAACGTTAAGGTTAGTTTTCGTTGAAACATTTTTTGGTTGGCATGGGTGGCTAGTTTCAAATTCTACTGAAGTAAAATGAAATGAATGTATTTTAAACTGTGTAGAGAAACTTTTCTCAATTTGATTTTGGTCTTGTAAAAAAAACAATTCTGGTCCCGAATAATAATTGTTATAATATCGAAGTCTTAAAGGCCTGTAGCGCACGTAACTACCAAACAAGGTACTCAAGGCGCTGAGTATATACAAACTTTCAGAAAGATAGTTAATTGCAGTGATGAATTCTGAGACCCAATTAGTTAGCACCTTATAAGAGTTTACAAGCTGCTACGGCGCATACAGCAGCCACAGCCAGGAACACCAGGGCGAACCCCTTCTCTTTTCGATAAGTACACTGGGTTCTTTTACATGCGTTACACAACACATGGGACCAACGGCTTTACGTCTCAGCCGAATAATTTTGAGCAGCAATGTTTGAAATAACTGTAAGGGCCATGTCACACGAAGGCAATCTCCAAGAGAATTCGTCCACATTTGAATGTTAAAATATTTTTCCATCGGGTCATAAAAAAGTTACTTCTGTGCTACTAAAGTGGTCATGTAGCATGCACTGCAGTTGGTTGCCCCCAAGTTGCCTGCATAAGTTGCCTCGTGTGACAATGCCCTACTTTACCACGTCGGAAAAGCTAGACACTTTTGTACTGACCAAAACGATTGATAACCATTGTTTTTAGATACGCCAACCGTGCCAAGAACATTAAGAACAAGCCCAAGATTAACGAGGACCCGAAAGACGCCCTCTTGCGAGAATTCCAAGATGAGATCCTTCGTCTCAAGCAGCAACTCGACAAGAAGGGAGGGGACGGCAGCGAGGGAGGGAACAAGAAACGGAAACGAAGACGCAGGAAAGGAGAAAGTGAGTTTTTATTTTTAAATAATAATAAGAAGAAGAAGAAAAGGAAGAAGAATATTAATAATGCGCCGATATCTAGTGAAAAGAAGCAGTGAAAAGGATTTGAGAGGCTAATTGAACTTAGAAAAGATGACATGTTACGGTGTTAAGAGGCAGATTATTCCAAAGTAGCGGACCAGCATGAGGAAAGGCCCTGTCTCCCCAATTGGTGTGGGTTTGGGGAACAACCAGTAATGAAGAAGTGGATTCTCTAAAGACATCTTGAAGGATTGTAGCGGGTAATTAATTAACATTCATAAATACCCCAGACAGTTTCTCTACTCCTATAGACTGTGCAAGTCTCGCGCGGATTTGAACTTCCGGGACCATTGTGGTCCCAACCTTATGGAGTTTTACGTTGGGGAGATTTTGTTTCGTCCATTACTTTAGTTTAATATATTTTATGACCATAAAAATGACATATGTTGTTAAAAATGTAGTACTAATTAACAACATATATAAAAGTAAAAATAAAGTCAACATAATAACGAAGAAAAACCGATATTTAAACTTGACCTCAGGTCAGGTTATTAGTAAAAAATTAAGAATTTGTGCCCATCTCCGATCACGAAACTTACGCAGACGCTTGTTTTGGCCGCGCGGGGTGGAAAGCCTTTTCATTGGTCGCTTAGGCGTCGGCTTCCTCTTTAAAATGTGTCACGCGTTTATCTAACGCCCTTGCGGACCACCGTGCGTCCGCGTATGAACCAGCTTTCAGTAGTTTCACATTCGGGCGTAGATTTACAAAAGGGGTTTCAAAACATTTAAGATCAAACAAACATCCTTGTCCCAGAGTTTTACTTTTGTCTATATAGACTTTAACCGATAATGTGTATTAGTTTAAAAAGCTAAAACTAATTTAAACAAGCTCGTATGGGTATTTTTGTTGTTCAGATTCGGCATTAAGAAAAAATTAAAGCAAAGATTGATTCATAAAAAAATTAAGTTCTGCAGTTGTCGTGTTTTCTCGCTCCGGTGCGCGGGAGACTTGCACAGTGTATTGGTGGAGAGCACGCCACGTGGGGGTGTTTAAACCTTTGATAATGACCAGCTGGAGCTGTTTATAACAAGCTTATTCTTATGTGATGTTACTTTCATTTCCTTTTTTTTTGTACAGCAGCACCATAAGCGAATACTGACGCTTTGTATTATTAATATTGTATGTGTACATGTACATGTAATATATATATGGGTCTGTTGTTTCTAATGTTTGAAATTTTTACCTACTATGTGTATATTGTATAATCTTTTCTGTAGGTTATTTTACATTTAACATAGTAGGCCTATTAGTTGATTAGGGTTATTTTTTATTTGGTCATGTTTTTAGCTTTTCGTTTCTATTGTTAGGCGCATTGAGGAATCTGTGATTCATAACGCGCTTTATAAATGCTGTTTATTATTATTATTAAAAGTTTCCATTATTATTATTTTTATCATTCAGTTTTTTGAAATGTCATCTTATCTGTCTTTTAGTGGGAGGATCAGAGGATGATTTGGTCATGTTTTTAGCTTATTGTTTCTAATTGTTAGGTGCATTGAGGAATCTGTGATTCATAATGCACTTTATTTTTATTTTAAATCTTCGGACATAATTCTTTGTTGGCAGGGGCCGTCCAGGGTAAGGCAAAAGTTTTAAAAACTGTCATCAAAGCGATGTGCCCTCCCAGACTTTATAAATGCTGTTTATTTAGCTGTTTATTATTAGTTTCCATTATTACTATTTTTATCATTTTTTTTTTTTTTTTTAACGTCATTTTATTTGTCTTCTAGTGGGAGGGTCAGATGATGAGATTGACGATGAAACGGAAGAAGGTGAAGAAGAAGATGAAGAAGAAGCTTATAAGAAAGCCCAGCTGAATCTGGAGGCAGAGAAAGAAGCCATCATGGCTAACAAGAGTATGATCGCTGAGGTAAGAAACGTTAAAGGAACACGTTGCCTTGGATCGGTCGAGTTGGTCTTTGAAAAGCGTTTGTAACCGTTTTTTATAAAATGCATATGGGTAGAAAGATGTTGTAAAAGTAGAATACAATGATCCACACAAACATGCCTCGAAATTGCGTGGTTTTCCTTTTACCTCGTCGACTAACACGTCGACTAACACGTCGGCCATTTATGGGGGTCAAAATTTTGACCCCCATAAATGGCCGACCATGTTAGTTCGCACAGTAGAAGGAAAACCACGCAATTTCGAGGCAAACTTGTGTGGATCATTGTATTCTACTTTTAAAACATCTTTCCAACCATATGCATTTTATAAAAAACGGTTACAAACACTTTTGTTTTGACCAACTCGTCCGATCCAAGGCAACGTGTTCCTTTAAGCTTGTTACCATGGGCCAATTTCATAGAGCTGCTTAAGCAAAAAATTTGCTTAAACACGAAAATAGCTCACTTATTTTACACATGTTACTGGCCAAATTTTGATGCCATATACATTGCTTGTGACTGGTATTTAGCTGTTGTTTACTTAGCATAACAATTGAGTGGAGTCTTGGCCGGTAATCTGATTTTACTAAGCAAGGATTTTTTCGCTTAAGCAAAATTGGGCCCATTTGAGAAGAAGAGATATTTCTCCAGGATTTTTCACATTTTTTCTGGCCAGGGAGTTCCTTTTTTTTCTGGGAGATTTTTTTAATTCCAGGCATAGGTCCCTGGCTTTTGTTTTGTTCTGAATATGTTTGTACTTTGTATGTGTTTTTATGCCGAATAAATAATAATAATAACATTGTTCTTTTCCTCATTTCAGACATGATATTATTCCTATTTACATTAAGTCTGATTTATGATTTTTGTTTCCCCTTTGAATTATCTGGAATTATTTTATTGAATAGCCTAAAAGTATATTAAAGCCTACACCATGTGTTCATATAGGTCAGCCATTGCACTCGGCAATGTGACAACTTTTTTCCAAGGACCAACAATCATGCCTGTCTTTTCCTCATTCCACACAGGAGAAAACAAAGTTCCTACAGGAGCTCCAGCACAGGCAAGAGCAGCTGAAGAAGCAACAGGAAGCGCGAGACGCTCTAGAGGCCAAGATTCGCGCCATGGAGAGTAAACTCCTGGTGGGAGGGAAGAGCATTATGGACCATACGGAGGAGCAAGATAGACAGCTGGAGCAGAGACGGTTGGAGCTGGCGGAGAAAACGGTACGTGCGCACACTTGATTATTTTATTTTATTTTAAAATTGTTTATTACTCAGAAAAGTTGTTAGCCGAAAAACTTACTTGGTAACGAGCAATGGAGAGTTTGTTGATAGTAAAATATTTTGAGAAATGGCTCCCTTGAAGTAATGTAGTTTTGAGAACGAGGTAATTTCACACTCAAACAATAAAATACTTCAGCTGAAGTCTTTTTGTGTGCATCTGAAATCACACAAAGTAATTTATTAATTTTATTGTATCTTTTTTTTATTAAAACCACAAATCGCGGCCAAAGGGCCAAATTGCATGTGACTGCAACAAGGGTGTTTCCTCTTTCATTATTTTCTTGCAATTTTGATGACCAATTGAGCAAAATTTTCATGTGTTTGTTATTTTATGCATATATGTTGGTATACACCAAGTGGGGATACTGGTCTTTGACAATTAGCAAAGGTGTCCAGTGCCTTTGGGAGAAAATGCTTTGTTCTATTTGAATATTTTTTCTCGTTATTTGAAAACAGCGAATCGAAAGGGAAATGCAGCAGAAGCTTGAAGAGAACGAGGAAAACACGGAAGAAATCCACAAGACATTTACGTCTTTACAGCAGGAGGTGGACATCAAGACCAAGAAACTCAAAAAGGTAAAAAAGTAGTATTTGAAACTTTGCATGGTGGAAAAAGGATATAGAAAGGTTTGCGGTAACACCATGTAATGATTATCGCTAAATGAGTTGGCTTGGTTTGAATCAGTATGCTCTTATAATAATAATAATAACTAGGTCTTGTGTAGTGAAATCCACAGCAGGAGTCGAACTATAAGACCAAGAAACTCAAAAAGCTTAAAAAGTCCTCCAGTGTTGAAGTCCCAAAACTAAGCTTTCAAAGACCCTTGGCATTTATGAGGCTCGGAAAGTCTATGTAAACATGTAGGTCAGCCCTTGTAACTCCATAAAATTTTTCCACTATTTTCCCAAAGACTAAATATCATGCCTAACACTACCTTTAAAATAATACTGTGTTTTTTATGACTTGATTTATTCTTGTTCAGTTATTTGCGAAGCTGCAACTCACAAAAAGCGAAATTCAAGACTTGCAAGAAGAGCACGCAAGGGAGAGGCAAGAAATGGAGCAGACTCAAAATGAGCTGACGAGGGAACTCAAATTAAAGTAAGTGTCGTCAACTACAACTTTGGTCACGTTCCTGAAGGATAGACGGTTAACGAGTGGTTGTTCAGTGACATACATAGGGCATGCACACAGAAGGTGTAGTGCGAACATAGAGTTATATATAAGAACTAGAGAGCGCACTGGTGATGCTGCTTGCACAAACGCGAAAGGACCGCAAGATGACATGCGAGCCATTCTGTACGTGCGTTAAATATGAAATACACGTTTGAGTTTTGTTTTATTGAACGCTCACGCCATGCTGTTTGTTCAACTTACGAAATGGCCGCACAAATAGTCAACTTGCATAGTCCAACTACACAGAATTTGGGCAACGTTACATGTAGTCAAACTATGGTCAACGATAGTCTTTGCGTGAATTTGGCCTTTGTACCAAGCGTTGATCAATCTCGCCGCTCTGTTTTTTTCTCAGCATGCCTTGCTTGCTAAACCCCGTATGGAGACGACAATCTGAATTGTATTATTTTATTGTTTAATTTTTTTTTTTTTTTTTTTTTCTTATATAATGCTTATCATTGAAAGATTCATGTTTATTTTGTATTTTTGTATTGTTTTATTTTTTTTTTTTCTTACAGAATGCTCATCATTGAAAATTTCATTCCTCACGAGGAGAAGAATAAGATTCTGAACCGGTCCGAGTACGAGGACGACACGGACCAGTGGGTGCTGAAGCCACTGGCAAGATCAGAGGGGTAAGTCTCGTCACAGTTGTTGAACAACTCTTCAAAAGGATAAGGAGTGACTTTAAACAGCAACATTTGGAGAGAATTTAAGTCACTCAGCATCTTAAAAGACGATTCATTTCTGTATACATATCATCATACACACAGTTATTGCTAATCTTGTTATTTTTTTCCAACGCTATTTTCAGGTAAAATGTCAGGAAAATAAGAAACAGAAATACGTGGTATTGTTTTTGAATTGTAGATTCTATGTTGACATGGGAAACATTAGAAAAATGTCATTTCAGTCCCAAGCCTTTTCTTTGACCCCATTGTTTGAGCAAAAGTTGGTCAAATATTGTGGTCGTTTGAGAACACTCTGGGCATTTTAGTACAAGCTGCTTGCAGCTGCTATGGTCTCCAAAGTGTTAGTTTAATACTATCAATGCATTTGCCCTCATCCCATGTTCAGACCAACGCAGATGGCGACTAGACCGGTATCTGCAGTCGGTAACCGTCGCCCTATTGCAGACTTTGCAAGAATGGCTGCTCAAGTCGGCGGGAATCCAAGATATAAGGTGAGGAATAGTAGGCGTACTGTAGGTTGGAATAGGTAACTTGGTTACCAGTTCGACACAGAATGGCAAGGTAAAAGTTCGAATAGGTAACCTGGTTACCAGTTCGACAAAAAGTAGCATCTATAAGTGTTTTAAATAACTAAGCAGGCGTAATGTTGGAATAGGTATCTTGGTTACCAGTTCGACAGAGATTGGCAAACTAAAGGTTCAAATAGGTAACCTGGTTACCAGTTTGACACAGAAAGGCATCTATAAAGTGCTTTGATTAACTTAGCAGGCATAAGGTTTGAATAGGTCACTTGATTACCAGTTTGATGCAGAAAGGCATCTATAAAGTGCTTTGGTTAACTTAGCAGGCATAAGATTTGAATCGGTCACTTGATTACCAGTTTGATGCAGAAAGGCATCTATAAAGTGCTTTGATTAACTTAGCAGGCATAAGATTTGAATAGGTCACTTGATTACCAGTTTGATGCAGAAAGGCATCTATAAAGTGCTTTGATTAACTTAGCAGGCATAAGGTTCGAATAAGTAACTTGGTTACCAGTTTGACACAGAAAGGCATCTATAAAGTGCTTTGATTAACTTAGCAGGCATAAGGTTTGAATAGGTCACTTGATTACCAGTTTGATGCAGAAAGGCATCTATAAAGTGCTTTGGTTAACTTAGCAGGCATAAGGTTTGAATAGGTCACTAGATTACCAGTTTGATGCAGAAAGGCATCTATAAAGTGCTTTGATTAACTTAGCAGGCATAAGGTTTGAATAGGTCACTTGATTACCAGTTTGATGCAGAAAGGCATCTATAAAGTGCTTTGGTTAACTTAGCAGGGGTAAGGTTGGAAAATGTAACTTGGTTACCAGCTCGACACGAAATGGCATCTATAAGTGTTTTAAATCACTAAGTAGGCTTAAGGTTCTAATAAATAACTTGGTTACTAGTTCGATAAAGAATGGCATCTAAAAGTGCTTTGAACAACTTATGAAGCAATTCAAGGTTTAGCACCAATTTTATGTTATGGAGCTCATAACAGTGATATCACTCTCTCAAACATCTTACTGTCTGATGTGTTCGCAAGACAACACATTGAATGCACATAAAAGAACCCAGTGCACTTCTCGCTAAGAGAAGTGGTTCGCTCCAGTGTTCCTGGTTTGATTGGCATTGACTCCCACACCCTCCTTCTCCCCCCTCCCCCCCCCCCAATCTATCAATGTAACTTTGTTTTGAATGTTGTGCTTTCTAGGCGGAGAATATCCTGCAGGTAGAGTTGGACATGCCGAACCGAACGACGAGGGACTACGAGGGGCCCAGCGTAGCACCCAGGGTGCAGGCAGCTCTAGACGCCGCGTTGCAAGACGAAGACGATCTCGATCTAGAAGTCCAGTAAGTTTTTCTAGATTTATTTATTGTTAGACTCAATATAAACACTGTTGTTAAATTGTTGATCCGCCCCAGAGCAAAGCTGGGGTGGATTTCACAAAGGTAGTCCTAACTTAGGACTAGTCCTAGGCAATGCTAAGAGCAAGTACCAGTCATAAGTTAGGACCAGTAACTCATCCTGACTTAGGACTGTTCCTATCTCTTAGCATTGCCTAGGACTAGTCCTAAGTTAGGACTACAATGTACCTTTGTGAAATCCACCCCTGGTTTCTGAAGGTGATAGGGTGTTCTCTGTAATTGGCCCTGAACTGTAGATAGATTCAAGGCCAATTTTTTTCATATACCTATTTTTCTGTAGCTATGCCAGCTTTTTAGTGAATGTTTATCCTCGCTGTTTTTACATATTGATTGTTGATCAGATACTGCATTTAGTTACATTTTAACTGAAGGTTTTATAACTATGGATTTTAATGGTTGTTTTTTAGTTGTTAAGCGCCCAATAGCATGTTTCATGGATAGGCGCTATACATTGTCATTATTATTTATTATTATTAGTACATGTGTATCACCCTCATTTTCGCCTTTGCCCGATTATTTCTTTGATGTAATATATATATTATTGTAAACAATAGGAAAATAACCTGTTTTTCTCAACTGGCTTATTTTTACCCTCATTTCTCTTAATAAGTTGATGTAAAAATTGCAGAGGTATTTAATAACCCGCTCTCTCCGCAGTTTCTTCTTGCCCATTTGTATATCATCCTACCCCTTTGATCTTGTCATTCTTTAATTGTCCACTGTTAGTTGCATCTTCATGCATCTTGCTCTTAATCTCTAATCCTACCTTTAATCCTATGTTTCCCTAGCATTGTAATTCCCTAGCATGTCCCTACAACGCATTTACCACTTTTATGGTCCAGTAATCCATCATTTCATACTGACCATCCTTTTTTCCCTCACCACTTTACTTTTATTGGTTCTTAGCTACCCATTTGAACAGAATTTTTCTGTTTTTGTGTGGATACTTTCCCTAAATCCTTTGCTCCTCTTTTTGCTGTGGATACATTATTATTTTCCAAATAGAGTATATTTTTATAGTGTGTTTGCTTCCCTATGTGACTGGATTAACAGGCTTTCGAGCGACATTGTTTAATAATACTTTTGTTGATCCTGGCCATCACATTAGGGTTGTTTTATCATTTCCTGTGCCCTTATTGTTTTTCTTGCTTTGTATTTACTTTTGTACATGTGCTTATACTATCTATTTGACATTCTGTCTGCTTGTATTTGTAAAATGTTATTGGCCAAATAAAGAATAAGAATAAGAATATATGTATTTGTTTGTACTTGTTTGGGCCTGACGAAGGTCCAGTTTGGATTGAAAGCTAAGGCCACCTTCCCTACTAGTTTTATACAATATAAGTTATCACACAAGCGCGAGTGGAATACGGAAAAATATAGCGCTTCTGCGTCCCATATCCAACGAGGCCGTATTTATCTTCAAGCAAACTTTGCGCGTGACATAGAACACACAAGACGCATGGTAGTGATATTAGCCGTGCAATATAGCTTTTTATCACCACTCCATTCTGGGAATCTGATTGGAGGATTAGCGCGTACTTGAAGATAATATACTTTATATTTATTTCCACTTCACTGCCTATATGTTACACTTAGTTACCTGTTCATGTTTGCTTGTGTTGTCATTTAGCCTTTGAGAAAAACTCTGGCAGGGTCAAATTTTTAGGCCATTAACTTTTAAATAGTTAATGGCCTAAAAGTTTTTGCTTTGCGCTTCCTCCCAAACGTAGCTAAAGACCGCATTAGGAGCCACAAGAAAAACAATTTTATTAACATTTTAAATAAATAATGTTTTTGTTTTTATTTCTGCATTGATATTTATTTCTTGGCCCTTGGGCCACGATTTGTGGTTTTTAATTAAATAAAATATAAAAAATATGTATTTAATACAGTCACACCACACTTTTGTGGTTTAATAATAAATAAAATGTAAAAAATATATATTTAATACAGTCACACTACACTTTGGTTAAAGTTGCCAATCTTATTTTCTGTCATAATGACCTGTATTTCAATATAACTTTTTTTTTCTTTTAGGCCGTCAGTTTTCAGCGGAAGAACGAAAACAAAGTTGAAGAAAGAAAAGACAAAAACAAGGTGAGTATTGACACCCCTCTAGGATGTATGGAATGGTCCACTTTAGGACATCATGGCCTATGAGCTGACAATTGTGTACGATGGATTCAAACAATGGAAATATTATTTAAATAAGTCAGCATATGCTGACAACTGCTTTCACTGCAAAGTTTTTAAGTGACAGGGATTTTTGTTTGCTTAATCTTTATAATTGGGTTGTTTGCTGTGTCTTTATTTTAGGTCTTAATCATTTTATTGTAAGGCGCTTTTGATAATTTTTAATATGGAAAATGCGTGGTATAACTTTGATTATTATTACTATACTCTAACCGTTATTATTTTCTTTTTGATCTATTTTCTAGAAGCAAACCAATAGTGCCATCGGCCGCGCCACACTCAAGAAAAACCGGAGGAAACTCACAGCTGTATCCGTCAGCGAGGGGCTTAATCTCAAAGTAACGCATCATGATAACGGTTTGGCTATGCAGTACTCAACCTAATCCTTTTCAAAATGGTTGGATTTGGATTTGGATTTGGATTTGGATTACAAAGTGGTAATCCCCAAAGTCCCTTCAATCCGAGGTTCTTAATCTCAAAGTAACACATCATGATAACGGTTTGGCTATGCAGTACTCAACTTAATCCTTTTCAATATGGTTGGATTTGGATTTGGATTTGGATTTGGATTAAAAAGTGGTAATTCCCAAAGTCCCTTCAATCCGCGGTTCTTAGTCTCCAAGTAGGCGTCATGATAACGGTTTGGCTATGTAGTACTCAACCTAATCCCTTTCAAAATGAATAAAAAGTGGTAGTCTTCGAAACTCCTTCAATCCTTAGTTAATCTTTTTAATCCATATCTGTCTAACTACGGGATTTCCCTTGAAAATCCCTTCTATCTCCATTTAATCACTTAAAGAACCCGTATCTGCCAAACTTGTGCATTCCCTGTTGGGTTTTGATGGATTTCAGGTGGTAAATCCTTCAATCCAGAAGTAATCCTGTAAATCTATGTCTGCCAAACTACAGGATTTCGGTTGAAAATGCCTATCCTGCTGTCAAAAAAAGACTACCCGGTAATCTTATCTCCAGGTAGGACGAGTAACTCGTCTCAACCAAGGACTAGCCTTAAGTTTTAAATATTTCCTGAGTCGCTAGACTAGTCCTAAGTTAGGACTACCTTTAAAATTTACCCCTTGGATAAATTTGAAGCCGGGTTCTGACGACACAAAAATGAGCAAAACTCTTAAGCAACATGCAGCGACGGTCTTATAAAATGGCGTTCAGAAACTAAGGCGTTACTTTCTCCTTGGTATCTGAAACTAGACCGGGACGATTTGTTTTAGGAATTCCTGTTGCCTTGTTTTGTAATTCCTTCAGTTTTTACGTATGTTACGTGACTTTGTGATTTGTTATAACATGGAGGTATCTAGATTGTACTTAAATAGTCGTACAGCCGTAGCAAAGAAACATCCAGTAACAAGTGTGGCTTATGCTCAAACTTTCCTCTTTGGAGACTAACTAATATACATTGTACACACGTACAAGTACGCCCTCAAGTGGCAAAATTACCACATATTAACGGCTTGAATGCAAGACTATGCACAGTGGCATTCAAGCATCAGTCAATAGCAAAGAGAACTAAGTGTTTGACATTTCTGCATAATCTGCATTTCTGCATATGCTCAAACTTTCCTCTTTGGAGACTAACTAATATACATTGTACACACATACAAGTACGCCCTCAAGTGGCAAAATAATCACCTACTAACGGCTTGAATGCAAGACTATGCACAGTGGCATTCAAGCATCAGTCAATAGCAGGGATAACTAAGTGTTGGACATTTCTGCATAATGTAGGCACAATGTATCATATTGTATCCAAAATTGTAAAGATATAATATTACAAATGTCTGACTCTTGCAAAAAAAATTGTTATGGTATTAAGAAAAAGATTCTGAAAATCTGGCCGACATTTTTTCGTCTAAGATCACAGTTAAAACTTACATGGTCTAAAGATGTTGATGGTAGAAAACATCCCTTGAAATATGTACTAGTCATCAGAGACCCCATTTTACCACACTCGCCCTTTTCCCATATGAAAAGCAATTACATATGCAATCACACAGTACTACGAATTATAAAAATAGTACTGTTTCAAAAGTCAACTTCTAAATGCACTTGTATACTCCAATTATGATATTATATTAAAGCAAATAATAATTTTGTCCTTAGAAAAACAAATTGCTATAAATTCAGCGAGCATTTTAAGGAAATAAGATATTGGTGTCTTGAAAAGAAGGTTTTCTGAGCAACCAGTTTAAACATGTCATAATGAACACTTTTTTTTTTTGGTGGGGGTGCAAATTTGTTTTGAGTTTTTGATCTATGGGCTTGAGTCCCAATTTTTCTTAACCTAGTAAGCAATATTCCTCGCTAATAGGGAGACCTGTAAAATAACCCAGGGCTCAATTTCATAGAGCTGCTTAAGCAGATTGCTTAACAGTTTCCTGCTAAGCAAAACTGTGCAGGTTACCAGTTCAGTCAATGTTACATTGTACTTTGGCTGGTAACCTTATTTTAGTAAGCATAATGTTGATGTGCTAAGCTGTTTTCATGCTTAAAGACACTGGACACTATTGGTTATTGTGAAAGACCAGCCTTCTCATTTGGTGGATGTCAACATATGCACAAAACAACAAACCTGTAATAATTTGAACGAAGTTGCAAGACTATATTGGAAGAAAAAACGCCCTTGTCACACAAAGTTGTGTGCATTCAGATGCTTGATTTCGAGACCTCAAAGTCTAATTCTGAGGTCTCAAAATCAAATGCGTGGAAAAGTACTTCCTTCACTAAAACTACTTTACTTCAGAGGGAGCCGTTTCTCACAATGTTTTATACTATCAACAGCTCCCTATTACTCATTACCAAGTGAGGTTTAATGCTAATAATTATTTTGAGTGATTACCAATAGTGTCCACTGCCTTGGCAAATATGTGCAGCGTATACTAAACAAATTGTATATGTTACATGGCAGGTAACTTAAATCTGGTAAGCACAGTGTTGCTGTGCTAAGCAACTTTTTGCTGCCAAGCAGTTCTATGAATTTGAGCCCACATGAAACAAAATAACGCTAATATATTAAAATTATTTTGAAATTCCATCCATATTTCACTCAGTATTCTTCAACCGTGCAGTAAAAATTGATCTTCAATTTCAAAGACTGGATCAAGTCAGTGTTTTAATCACATCCATACATTTGTAAATTAGTATTCAAATATATTCAAATTTATTTAAATATATCCACAAGAATATTTATTAAAACTTTGTATTCACAAAATGGCTGCCCTGTCTATGAGAATTCACTTTAAATACTAAGTTATTTATTTTGTGACGTTGGTCCCGCTTTTAGGTTCTAACCGGAATTCAGACTTTTGAAAGACTGCTTAGTAAACGACAAATATGCTGTATTTTTCTTCAAATACAAGAAGACATGCTCTTTGATCTACTTCTCTAGCATACACTGTTGTGGGTTCGAATCCTGCCAAGCTAACTGCTGGTTTCACAATGACTAGAATAGATATTGTCGTCTATAGTGTCTGAATCACAATTTCTCGATTTCACAATTTATAATCATAGACGTTAAACAAATGTTTGTATGAGAGAGATTGGCTGTTGCCAGCTTGGTGTTTATATCCCCTTGTGGGAGTTTGCCGAGTTCTCTTGATCATCTAAACAAACAAAACATTGTCTATAATAGATGTCAAATTTGCATCGCGAAAATTAACATCTATTAAATCGTCCTGGTACTCGCTGCCAAAACATATAGGATTCGAACTGCCTCTAGCTACCGGGAAATCTCGGTAGTCTATAGTTGGTAACACACTGTTCTAGAATTGCAAGGGGAGTGGGTTCGAATCCCATCCGAGTAATATGCCTGTGGTATTTTTTTCACAGGACTTGGGGAAGTACTGAGTATACAGTGCTAACACACATCGGTGTATGGGTACAAAAATAAAATTAAAAACATTGTCTGTTTTTGGAGCAACTCTGTGAAACTGGACCTTGGTTTTTAGCAGAATGTCGCAACTAGTGTAAGATAGATAGATAACTAAATGCATATTAAAAATTAATACTGTAGTTAATTATATAGTTGCTGTGTGTATAAACTTACTAAAAAGGAAAGAATATCTAATGTATGTACATATAAAGCATTAATCTGGACATTTACAATGTATATAATGGAGTGTACATTTATCTAGTACTTTGAAAAAAACATCTACCAAAAAGTTATTTTCTGGGTTGTTTTGTGTGTGTATTTTTCAGCTTTCTTTGCTTTCATTATCTGAAGTGCTTTTATTTTATTTTTTTGTTTTCTTTTGTTTGTTTAAAGGGTCTATGTAACTTTTGTTGAACAAAAAACACAATGTCCACAGATTTACACCAAACTTACACAGTTTGAAGATAATGATAGTAGAAAGCTTCCCTGAAAATATTACGTGCTGAGGTGCTGTAGTTTGGGGGAAATGAGTAAAATAATGACATGAAAATAATTTTGGTCTCATGAGACGAAAATTATTTTAATCATTTACAAACGTATTTTCATGAATTGTTTTTACTAATTTTTCAAAAACTACAGCACCTCAGTAAGTAATATTTGAAGGGAAGCTTTCCACTACCATTATCTTCAAACCCTGTAAGTTTAATGTAAATATATGGACATTTTGAAAAGGTACCCAAATCCTTTAAAGGCACTGGACACGTTTTGGTAATTGTCAAAGACAAGTATTCTGGTGTATCCCAACATATGCATAAAATAACACATCTTTGGGCTCAATTGGTTATCGAAGTTGCAAGAAACAAATATTGTAAGAAAAAAAAAACACCCTTGTTGCCGAGTTTGTGTGCTTTCAGATAAACGCTCCAGGCTTGAAGTCTTTCTCAGATTCAAATAATTTAGTGAGAAACAACCTCTTTCTCATAAAACTACGTTACTCCAGAGGGAGTTGTTTCTTACAATGAGTAATAATATCCACAGCTCTCGGTTGCTCGAAACCAAGCAAGTTTAATTGCTGATATATCTTTTTTAGTTACCAAATGTGTCCAGCCCCTTGGATAAGTTAGCATGGGGGGGGGGGGGGCTATTGTTTGACATTATTGTACTACAAAATCTTTCTTTTATTTGTCATTTTTTACGTAAATGGTAATTAAAACTTGCAAACTTTCAAACAAACATAATAACGTGCATTTGTTTAGGTGCTTTCATACTTATCAATACTTTACACTGTTCGAATCCCACCCGAGTAATATGCCTGTGATATTTTGTTCACAGGACTCGGGAAAGTACGGAGTATACAGTGTTTACACACATCGATGTATGTAAAAACCAAAATTAATATTCTTTATCCCCGATGAAAATTTAGCATCTATTATATCGCTGCGGTACCCACTGCTAAAACATAGGATTCGAACTGCCTCTAGCTACCGGGCAATCTCGATGGTCTAGTTGGTATGACACTGCTCTAGAATTGCAAAGGTCGTGGATTCGAATCCCACCCGAGTAAGATGCCTGTGATGTTTTGTTCAAAGAACTCGGTAAAGTACTGAGTATACAGTGCTAGCATACATCGGTGTATATGGGTAACACAAAAATGATTATCTCCCTGATTCTTCTACAAAATCTTCCTGGTTATGGAAACATCTCCCTGGTTGCAAGATGCAAATATTGGCATCTCTGACACGCCCATCACACTTCAGTGATGAATGTGATTGGTCGAAACTTTGTGGGGGCGGGGCTTATTAAGTTATCTTTTTTGTTTTTTGAGAACTTTTGCATTTTCCCGTCCATTTTCGTTTAAAGTATTAAACAGGATTGGTATAAAGGATAACAACATTGATGCTTATTTTTGTCTGATTATGAAGTTCAAACTAGAACCTTTTTTTGTATGAAATATATGAAATGAAGTGATATTCAAGACGAGTGTATCTGACAACCTAAACAAAGAATCACTAGCTGATTTCTGTTTTTAAACCAAAATTTTGGACAATGTGTTTACAAGCTGAAAACTTGTGCTTGGTTGTTCACTGTTTTCTCCTGACTCGCAAAACGGATTAAGCCTACGCCAAAATGTGTACATGTATTTTATTTCATGTAGATGGTTAAAGCCACTGGACACTATTGGTAATTGTCAAAGACCAGTGTTCTCACTTGGTGTATCTCAACATATGCATAAAATAACAAACCTGTGCAAATTTGAGCTCGATTGGTCGTCGGAGTTGCGAGATAATAATGAAAGAAAAAAACACCCTTGTCACACACAGTTTAGTGCTTTCAGATGCTTGATTTCGAGACCTCAAATTCTAAATCTGAGGTCTCGAAATCAAATTCGTGGAAAATTACTTCTTTCTCGAAAACTATGCCAATTCAGAGGGAGGTGTTTCTCACAATGTTACATACTATCCACCTCTCCCCATTACTCGTATTCAAGAAAGGTTTATGCTAATAATTATTTTGAGTAATTACCAATAGTGCCCACTGCCTTTAATAACACAAAACATGAACATTGTCTGCAACTATCTTGTAAACTCAACCAATCCTGTTTAATACCGTTAAACATTTTACATGAATGACATTTTGTTTTTGATGTTTAAAATCATTGTTTGATCGGTTCTTTTTCATTTGCTGATCTCACTTTCAGTGTTCCTCCGATTTGAAATAATATATTCGTGCAAATAATATCATGTTTTGTTTGTTTACAGTTTATGAAAAACTGAATAAAAAATCCACAGTGAAAGATAACTAAATGCAGCTGTCGTTATGTCTCCTCTAATGGTTATTCCTAATTGAGTTCAAGGTCTACGTTTGATAGTGACTCATAAAATTGCTGGCACTTAAAGTCACCTGGAAGTGGTATTTTTTCAAAATAAAGCTTTTGTCACTAATATATGTGTTTTGATGAGTGGAATGTGAATAAACAGTTGACTAAGGTTTAAAAAAAATCAGTTCTTATGTTATTTACAAATTTAAGAGTAGACCCCGACCCGAGAGGGCGCTGTTCGTGACGTCAGTCGAGGCAGACTTTGCCTGTAATGCGTAGAGTAAACACAATTGCAAAGTACAAGTACGGAACAATTTTTGTTTTTTTTCCGGCAATGCCGAACAGGTGTATTGCTGCTGAATGCAGAAAAACACTTTTTGAAATGTACCAACTCACGACTTGGACGTACATGTACTTTGCACGTGTGTTTACTATACGCATTGCAGGCAAAGTCTGCCTTGATTGACGTCACAAAAGGGGTAGGCGGAGTCAGCCCCCAAACAACTTTATATATTTTTTAAACATATAAATCGTGACAAACAATTACTAAAAATATTGTTTTATTGTTCGTAAGCATATACTCCTATGTTTGAAAAAAGAAAAATTCTATTTCCAGGTGACTTTAAAGTCACCTGGATTTTTTTATTTTTTCAAACATAACAGTATTATTGAGTTACAATAAAACAATTTGTTTAGAAATTGTTTTTAACGATTCAAATATGTTTAAAAAATAGATAAGGTTGTTTGGGGGTGACTCCGCCTACCCCTTTTGTGACGTCAATCGAGGCAGACTTTGCCTTGATGCGTAGAGTAAACACACGTTAAAGTACATGCAATGTGTTTTCCAGCAATGCCGACCAAGTGTATTGCTGCTGGATGCAGCAAAACAACTAAAGACGGGTCAGTCTGTATGGCTGGTCAAACTCACAAGAGCAATAGTGCCTAGTGGTCCGGTCCGACGTCTTTTTCAGTACTGTGCAGCTCAAATTTTCACAGGTTTGTTATTTTATGCATAATTATGTTGAGATACACCAACTGTGAAGGCTAGTCTTTGACAATTACCAATAGTGCCCACTGCCTTTAAGTGTAGATTCTAAACGGTCTACATTTCGATCTACACTTTCAGCAATAGAGTGACGTCACAGAAAAAGTTTAAAATTATAAGTACAGCAGTTTTTGATATTATACAGCACTATGAGAATCATTCACGTTGAAGTAAATTGGTTATTTTTGGGGCGTGCAGTAACTGGACGAGAGTTCATGTCATATAAAGCAACATGCATGCCTTGATCATTGTGACAAACATATAACGACTTGTCCACAAGTCTAATTTCTAAACAACAAATAATTTCATATTAGGGACTTTCCCTTGATGAGAAAGGCGAACGGCCCATTCATCAGGCCACTGTGCTTAGTCTTCGATCAAGTCGCTCAGCGTGAGTAACATGATTGCATGCCTCAGACTTGCGTGCTGGGGGAAAATTATTACACATCATCAACGACATGACACGATCGAAAGGAAGTGGATAGAATTTAAATGTATTGTAAATTATTGATGCAGAGTACAATAATACAGTTAATGCTTTTGATAGTGACTTATTTTGTGCATTTTTGTTAAAGGCAGTGGACACTATTGGTAATTACTCAAAATAATTATTGGCATAAAATCTTTCTTGGTGACGAGTAATGGGGAGAGGTTGATGGTATAAAACATTGTGAGACACGGCTCCCTCTGAAGTGCCATAGTTTTCGAGAAAGAAGTAATTTTCCACGAATTTGATTTCGAGACCTCAGATTTAGAACTTGAGGTCTCGAAATCAACCAGCTAAACGCACACAACTTTGTGTGACAAGGGTTATTTTTCTTTCATTATTATCTCGCAACTTTGATGACCGATTGAGCTCAATTTTTCACAGGTTTGTTATTTTATGCATATGTTGAGATACACCAACTGTGAAGGCTAGTCTTTGACAATTACCAATAGTGTCCACTGCCTTTAAAGAAAGAGTCAAGGTTCTCGTTTTGTTGAAAAAAAAAAATTCACAAAGAGTAGCTGGATCAACGTTAGAAAATAATATGCAACAATGGGAAGCGAACAGTGGACGCATGGTGCGTGTAGGCTACACCGGGAAGGAAACGGGGCCCGTCTCGACACTGCGAAAAGCACCAGGACCAAATTTCATAGATCCGCTTTATATTGCTTAACAAGTCTGCAAAGCAGAACATTCATGAGCAGGATACAGTCACTAATTATATATGATGGTAGTTTTGCTGATGACCTCATTTTCGGTAAGCATATTGTTATTGTGCTAAGCTCCCTTTTTTTTTGCTTAAGTAGCTCTATGAAATTAATAGGTCCGGAACTAAATGCAATCGAACTTTTTTTTAATGGAATGTTTTATCGTAATGACTCACAGATCACACAATGGGCCTGCCAAAACCCCAACCCAAAGTTGCGTTGTCACAAATTGCACGGTGTCATGTCCAAATGATTATGAATTTCTGGTCTGCTTCCAACCGAGTGAGCAATCCTGGCGCATTTCGCAACAACCCAAAGTAATAAATTGACTGTGGCACGTACTAAATGACTAGTTCAATGGTATATCCTCGCACAACCAAACAAACAACTTCAACCACATTTTCCGTGGAACTGTTAGTGGCGGAGGATTCGCTTTACGGTCACAAAATTGTTATGGCTTTTCCGAGTGGGACGTAAAAATTAAAACAACCCACCAAACAGATTACGCTTCAGAACTGAACAAGAAGAAAAAAAACATTCTTGAGAGACTTGTTTAGACTTGCCATAATAAGGTCACGGAAAGTGCCAAGTGCTTAAACTGTTTGCTATTGGTAAACATTAGAGATAACAAGTTGACAACCAAACCATTTGAATAGTTGTGTTCACAACAACTACACGTATACAACGTAACAACTGCCACTGCAACGCAACTTGAGCAGACGGTCTAGTTTCCTGTGTGGGTGCATGGTGATCAATGTACTATCAAGACGAGGGACCAGTCTGTTTTACAGATAGCCTCAACTCCCGACACAGCGTAGCCTACTGTGTGATTTATATTGGTGAATTAGGTAATACATCAGCAGAAACAACTTCATCCGCCATCTTTGAAATCGACGGCAGATTATCGACTGTTTGGAGTTAATCCCAAAAGGTAAGCAAAGAATAATAAACAGTAGAGCGCAGCCGCAAAAGCCTAAACCTTCCTCCATATTTTATGCAGCGGATTCATAGAGTTATATAAGAACTAGAGGGCGCACGAATGATGCTTCGTGCACAAACGCCACGGGACTGCAAGATGACAAGCGCGTCATTCTGCACGCGCGTTGAATATAAAACAAAAATACTCGTTCACGCGATGCTGTTTGTTCAACTTACAAAATGGCCGCACAAACACACGCTGTGAGATGGCTGTTTTGCATAGAGTTATATATAAGAACTAGAGAGCGCACTTGCCTATATACGCGCCCCGGCATGCGCCCAGGCGGCCATTTTCTAAGTTGACAAAACAGCTATCTCACAGCGTGTGTTTGTGCGGCCATTTTGTAAGTTGAACAAACAGCATCGCGTGAGCGTTCAATAAAAAAAATTCAAACGTGTATTTCATATTCAACGCGCGTGCAGAATGACGAGCTTGTCATCTTGCGGTCCCGTTGCGTTTGTGCACGAAGCATCACTCGTGCGCCCTCTAGTTCTTATATATAACTCTATGCTGTTTTGTCAACTTAGAAAATGGCCGCCTGCGCGCATGCCGCGGCGCGTATATAGGCCAGTGCGCCCTCTAGTTCTTATATATAAATTTATAACACCCCTTACAAGTATTCTGCCTGCTCATTGGTTTAGAGCGCGTCACATGACATGTCTTAGTTTTGCTAGACGGCGGCCGTGTGATAGTGCGTCGGTTTGCCGTGCGCTAGTCCGAAGACTAGCACATGGCGTGCAGTACCCAGACGTCCGTTGCGTGACGAGGATGATAAATTAATAGTCTGTAACCATTTCGGGCACCATATGCCATTTCGGATTGCACGACACTACATGCAGCACAGTAAAAGTGTTTGCAATCTGTATTCGCGTCGTTTGTGGATTGTGGCATTCAGGTCTGTAACTTAATAATAATAGTACAATAGTTGGAAATGTTTGGGGTGTTATAAAACAAATATTTACTGTTTTTACTTGGCAATGGTTAGAACTATGACTCCCTTGGTGATCCCCGTAGCGTTCTATTTTCCCTCGGCTTCGCCTCGGGAAAATAGAACGCTCCGGGGATTACCTCGGGAGTCATAATTTTAACCATGGCACTCGAAGCAGTCAATATTTGTATACTATGAGCGAACTAAATCTTGTTAGAAAGTCATTACTTCACACGCATGCGTACTTGCTGTGGATGCCTAAAGTTTTAAAGTCGTAAGACATTATTTTAAAAATTACTCATGTGCTACCAAAGTGGTCCGGTAGCATGCACTGCGTTTGGTTGCCCCAAATGTGATCCCAAAAATGCGGAACATGTAGGGGAATGCAGAGCATCACAAAACAATAGTTTTCTGGCATGGCACGGGATTGGGGCTTGAGTCAAGTCTAGCACATGAGACAGGCGGTACGCGCCATAGCGCTGTGCGAGAAGCGCGTTCGAAGGGTAAAATGCTGGCTTTTAACTCCTGGAAGAGCGAGCGGTCGCCTCTTAAAAAATTATTAGCTTTCTTCCCCGTTCAAACTGTCAATAAACAAAGTCGAGGTTAGTGAGGATTTGTTTTACATCAATTCAGTGACACTTTGTGTATTATCTCTTGTTGTCGTAAAATAGGACTGAAAAGCCTTTGGATACAACTGCTGACTCAATGTTTAGATCATATTAGAGCGACAGAAGACTAAAGAGAAAGTTCTTCTTCTTCCAGTTTCTGCGCCAACAACACTGAAGACTGCGGCACGTTAATGAGCGCAAAAAGAGAGAGTTAAGGAACTAATCTGAAGGTGGAGCACGTGTAGAAAGAGTTTGAGTTTTGGGCCTATATGAAAGCTGACAATATGGCGGAGATGAATATGTGTGCAACTCCGACCTCAATAGAACAGTCACTTGGTGACCGTAATGTAGCCTCGGATGTGGAACATCAAACACCGGACGACAGTGCGGTGACCCAGAGCGTGTCCCAAGGAGAAAATCAACCGAGCGCCCCGCAGTGTGCCCCCGGAGATCGCTGTGATGCGACGGGGAAGGACGGGGTGGGTGTTGCTGTTGACGAAACATGTCTCTCGTTGACGGCAGTTGACGAGGCTTATCGAGCTGCAACTAGCGACTGCCGTCAAGACTACGAGAATCTCCTGCTCAAAATGGAGATACCAAATCTCGCAGAGTCTGATGACGTAACACTTTCGGACGATGATGCCGAGTTTACGGAAGCAGATGCGAGCACCAACAGCATCGTTTCCGGACATGACGTCACACCCGGTGAACGGGAACCAGACTGTGGTGATGATTCTACGGAAAGGGGTAGTGTGGAGCCTGGGGACGTGCCACTTCGGTATTACGATAACTACAGTCGGAGGCATTAAGACATTATTTGATTGGGAAAACCCTCACTAAACACGAAATATCGCATGTGGACGGGAGAAACGGTTTAGGATCTTTGATTACTGTTTGGGCGTTCAACTTCGGCTACACGACTATAGCCGTTGTTGCATGGACTGAGAACAATGTCGACGCTTACCGCCATAGCGTGCAGTCATATGATAAGGTTGCGGGTTTGAATCCTACCAAGTTAAACCACTGATTTCACTGGGAATAGAAGACGTATTGTTGTCTGTATTATAATAGCTACTGAATAACAATATTGCTTGATTTGTGCAATTTATATTACTGTACACGTTTGTTTTGTATTTAAAGGCAAAATGTAACCTCTTTTTTGTGGAAACCGTTCGATTGTGTGAGTGATAGTTGTTTACGTCAATATAAAGATAACCTACAAAAATTTCTTTTCAAAATGTGGTCACGTTTTTGAGATTCGCATAAAAATCCGGAGGGGTATCCACGCAGTTAGATTTATCCCTATGAATACACAGTGAGAAGCGTTACTCAGATTTTCAAATATTTTTACAAAAAGTGATATCTTTTTCCATAGCCGCAGTACTTCAAACTTAAATGTTTCTCAAAATGCATTTGACTATCCAAAGCTAACCTGTACTTTAACCAAGTAGGTTCTTAATGCCATTTATTTTCAGATTCATAACCAAACGTATACCTTTAATTTATTTTTATATGAAAGAGACTTGGCTGTTGCCAGTTTGATGTTTATATTCCATTGTGGAGTTTGCTGAGTTCCCTTGGCTGGGCTCTAATATAACAACAAAGATGGCGGATTATACAGAACAACAATATTGCATTGAGAAACGCTGAATGATTTAAGAACCCAATTATGTAAAAAAACGTTAAGAAGAGTAATTTTCAAAACATGAGGTTTACACCATTAATATAGAACATTATCATTACAAGAGAATTAATGAATTACTGAATATTATTATTAATAACCAGACAAGTTATGAATCCGAGAAGACCCCTGAAATAATAACGTTCATAATTTGTGCCGTATAATAACGGCTTTATAATTTTCTATAATAAAAACAGAGAAAGCTTAAAAATGAGTTTGGTTCATGATCGAGTTGTTAGTATGTTCATTATCGAGTTGTCTGTCTGTCTGGTTGTCTCGTTTTCTTGTCTTTATCTGGCTGTTTTTTACAAGCTTATATGCTAACCAAAACGGCCCGTACTCTATTTGTTTATTCATGTTTACTCTTTAAAGAAATGTTTTGCTTTTCTCCGTAAATACATGTAACTGTTGTTATTTTTTTATGAGAGTATGGAAATAAATGTATTTATGAATTGAATTGAATTGAAAATGTATTGAATTGAAAAGTTCGGATGAACCGCAAACTCTGGCAACTACCCCCCCCCCCCCCCCACCAATCTTATTGGCCCCAATTTCATTGAGCTTTCAGTATACGAAAGCAAGTTAGCTTAAATTATGCTTATAACCATACGGTATAACAGTTACGTTATTCTGGTGATCACACATGCTCTGTGCTTGGAAAACTTGTGTGTTTTGGGTGTATGTTTTTTGCCTGTGCAATATATTGGGCACTTATTTGGTTATGATATGCTTATTTGTAAAGTTTCCTTTGGTTTATGTACTATTATATTTATGCTTCAACAGTTTGCTATATGCTTCACTGATTTACGGAATGTTATTTGCTCAAACTTGATGTGGTGAAAATGATTGATGCCTTACACACGTGACCAGGGGGTTCTGAAGACGCTGCCTCGGAACAATATTAAACTACATTATACTTTTTACAAAAAGACGACCTAAGCCTAAAAGTCTTCCTATTTTAATTTATAAGTAGACCCACAGTAAACCGGTTCCCTTCGGTATTATTACGCAAAAAAAACCCTCCATGCAATAAATAGCACTAGTTCTGTGAAATCGGGGGCCTCCACAAAAAGTCCCCGCACCTTGCAATACGTAGACTTGGTGACAGGTCGGTTATAATGTCTATGGCAGTGACACACGCATTCTTACCTCTCCGCATTCTCGCGGAGAGCTATGCCACGAAGTGTATTCCGCTACCACGACATTAACGACTTGACAACACGTCTATGCAATAATTACGCGGCAGGCTCGGCTATAGACTTGTGAACAAGTCGTTAAATGTCTGTCGCGTTGATAGCAGCTGTGAGAGTACTTAGTAGTCTCGCGCAGAGCAGCACCCTCACGAGATAATTGCAGAAGAGCCGTTTTGCTATCACCGCGACAGACTTTTAACGGCTTGTTTACAAGTCTAGCTCGGCTGTTGCGTGATATGGGGATTCCCCGATTAATGACTCACACAAAACGAATTGAGCAATACACAAAAATTCCCTTCTCGTTTACATTTTGCACGTGATAGCATTGCACACCCAGGTATGTTGACGCTTTATGAAAATTGTTATTGCAACAATGGACATCATTTGCCTCCATGGAGTGTGGTCATGAGTGTATAGTCTCCGATCCTTCATGTGACTTTTTTAAACGCAAGCTTTAGCATGTTAACTATGTGGACTTGCCTGTACTTTCAGCCTTAACAACAACACAACAAGGTAAGACGCAGTTTATTTTATTTTGATAATTATGTTATCAAATTCTCGACTGACAGAAAACGATGTGATTACATCGTTGTTTTCGGCCAATAAACTCCCCCAGTTCCATCAATTTGATTAGCTCCTTGCTACATACTGATCTTCTACAGCAGCGAAACATAAGACCAGGGGTCAATTTCACAAAGAGTCCTAGGAGATAAACAAATTGCATGGATAGTCCTAAGTTAGGACGAGTAACTGGTCCTAACTCGAGATAAGACTAGTCTTAACTCTTTGTGAAATCAACCCCAGGACTTAGATCGTCATCACCATCATCACACATACTCTATGTTCCAAAAACTCGTCTGGCAAGTTACGGAGACCGTGCTTTTTCCAGCTGCGCACCGCGTCTCTGGAATTCCTTGTCAGTCGAGCTGAGGGACACAAAATAATGATCTATCTACATTCAAACACAACCTCAAGACTCTTTTGTTCAATTTGTCTGCTTGCTAGCATCCGGCGCCTTTGGATGGTACCTTCCAGATACTGTGCGCCTTATAAATATTATGTTATTATTATTAACTTATGCCACCATACCGAGCTGTATGGTACAATTTAAAGATGCTATACCAGATCTTTGGCCGATTTGACTCAAAAATTTTGATTTAAGATTCATTAGGTATTTTGATGGGGGTCGAGAAAGTTACAAGCTTTCATTTGAGCCATTGCTCGAAAAGGTCCGCAAATTATTAGTAGCGGCGAAATAAAGTGCTCAAAATTAGTTTTTTGATATGTTACGTGAGTAATTCTTATGTGTTTTATAAGAAACGTTTCAATTTTTGTCATGGTTCCTGACTATTAAAGTAAAAGTTAAAACTGTTTTTGTTAGAGCGGGCGATACTCTTTGAAATACCATTCACTCAAAACAATCTATTTTTGAATGTTTGGGGCCAAAAATCTGACATAGCATCTTTAATAGAGCTGCTTCACAAAAACCACAGCCCCCACTTTTGTGTAACCCAACATAATAATGCATAAAACAACAAAGTAGAATTAGGATCAATTTAGTAGTCGTAGTTGCAAGAAAATAATGCAAGTAGTGCCTTCAGATTCCCGACAACGGCTTCATGCCCTTTCTCATTAACATTAAAATTTGTGTGTGAACAAAAAAAATAGCTTGTTCTTAAACTATATTATTTAAAAGGGGGCAATTTTCAACAACGTTTGATAATATCAACAACTCTCGAAGTGTTCTTTACCAAGAACGTTTTTGTGGTCATAGGAAGAGTGTGATTCTGGTAATTAATGTCAAAGACCAGTATCCTATATATACTTGGTGTTTACCCCCCCCCCCCCCCCCCCCAACAACGTGTGAAAATTTCGGCTCAATATTATTGGTCATCGTAGTCGCAAGAAAATAATTATACAAGATACAACCTTGTGGCATAGAATGTTGTGCTTTCAGATGATTATATCTGAGAAAGGCTTCATTGCCTGGAAGACTCCTTTTTTTCTCAAAAACTGGTGCTTTTATAATTGCTTATTATTTTGCTGGACAGGTCACGTGGCACTTTTGTAACCCCCCTACACCCAAAATGGATATCGGCAGCTTCTGCTCCATCTGTGACGTCACATTCACGTCAGAAACGCACGCGCAGTCGCACTTCACGGGCAAGAAACACAGAAAAAAGGAAGATTTCGGTAAACCACGTCAGCCGGGCGGCTCTAGGAGGAACTGCGTTTCGCAAAAACCCAACGGAGAAACGGCCTCAGAGTGGTCCCCGCCGAAGCCCAAAAACGGGTTTGCGCGGGATGATCTTGTTGGTTCCCGTTGGTTGTGGCGTCACCAAGATGGCGACATCAACACTCGCACGCCCAATGAGTCGGGGCACCTGTACTACTGCAACCCATGCATGAAGAATTTCTCCGGGCCGTCGCCGATGAAACAACACATGGCGAGTCCCAGCCATGACAAGCAAGTGAAAAAATTGGAAGCAAAGCTCGCCAAAGACAACAACAATAACAACAACCAGAACGGTCAAATGATCCCATACTGGAAGGACCTGTCCACAACAGGTCAACCCAGACCCCAGGAGTTCGAACGGAGTTCTGAAAGCTCATCAGAAGGTTCTGGGAAAATGTCCACACCACCAAAAGGTGACACCGTGAGGTCAGGTTCTGTAGCATCTCTTCAAAGTCTTCCGAGGTGCAGCGGAGCGAACGATTTACGCAGTATGCTGATCGGCATGTGCATGACGAAACTGAAGGCAGAGCTAGGTCGCATCATACCCTCTATCGCCGAATCGGTCGTGGACACCGTTTTGGGGACCTTGGTTCGAGATGAAAATCTGACCCAGGCTGACGAAACGTCATCACAGGACCAAGATGGCAGCCGTCTGAATCTAGAGGAAACAACCTCGTCCCCAGTTGCAGACGGTAGCGATGAGAACGACCGGAAACTTCATAAAAGTTCGACCGGAACGTGGGTTGAAAAACATACACAACCAGCCGACGCAGACGACATGAGACAAAATGGCGGGAAACCTGCTACATGTTCTCCTATCACTTTTGAAGAAAGTGAACCAACCAATAATACAGAAACAGATGACGTCAGTGACACCAGCGAGCTTTCAAATCCAGAGACGGTGGTGAGAGTAGTGAGCACCAGTGAAGATGGCGACGTGTCTAACCTTACTGAACAACAGCGATGTTACCAGGACAGAAACGGGTTGGGAGGTCAGATAAATATAACCCAGACTCCCTCCTCTACAAACCACACAGAAACCAATGGACATGACTATGTTGAGATATACGGTGTGCAGCTGCAAATGAAGAAGGGCAGGGATTTCGTATCAACGGTTCACCAATTACATCCAATCGCTACTGATCCAGCCTCGGTAGATGACTCCATGTTTGACTTGAAGAGCGCCACCAGGGGCGAGCTTGAACCAGGGGGAACCAGTCCGAGAATCATACAGTCGATGACTTCAGAAGGTGGACATAGTCGCACCGTGGCGTCACCAGATCTGATCGACTTTGAGGAAATGAAAAACGAAAAAAACGCATTAATGTTGGACCACCATCATGCAAGGAGACCAATCACAAATGGTTCACTTTATCGATCACAAACTTACCGGTAGCAAATGCCAGCGGTAGACTGGTACCCTGTCCTTGTGACCCACAATATAAGGACAGGTGTATTGGTTGATGTTCACACGTTGTGTTTGTGTACACACTTTGGATTTAACTGCGAATCTCGATAACCATGATTAAAGCCATGTGAAATGGTGTGAGGTCAAAGGTAATAATGTATGTGGGCTTAACGGCAGATCTCTGGCGTTCACGAGCCTCAAAGTGACGTCAGATGTTCAGGCTGAGTTAACCATAAAAGGACTTAACTTGTTGTCTTCGGATTTAACGTTTTGAAAAAGCGGTTGTTATAAAATGAATGGTTGGAAAGATGTTTTAGTTGTATCATTTAATGTTGTAGACTTTAATAATCCCTTGCAGTCATATATTTGGAGGGATTTAAAAGTTAATCCAAAGGGTTGGGATTAGGGACCGTTCCATTTTTTATAAAAATAATTCTTTTAGATTTTAATTTTAAGTGCCTGATATTTATTTTTAAATCATCAAATGGATTGGTCCCTTACAACAATCATTTGAATTAACTTTGAAATCCCTCCCATGCAGAGTATAATGTGTGGTTTTCATTTTTGCTTTGTGAACTAACACGGTCCGCCATTTCGAAAAGCCAAATCATAAAATAACTGACCATGCCTAACCACAAAGTATAAAGGAAAACCAAAACTCAACTGACATTTTTTTTGTAACTAACTGGGTACTTTTAAAATATCTTACAACCATGTTCATAACAAACGTTTTTGAGCCAAAAGTGCACTACGAAGGCAATGTGGCCCTTTAAATACTTGACGTTCTTACAGAAGAAATGTTGTTTTTAATATTAGTTCATACAACCATAAGCATGTAATTAAATGAAGAGAACAAATTGTACAAACATTTGTGAATATTTAACTTTAAAAGATATAGCGTTTCTTAAAGGGTCTATGTACTTTTTTTCTAACACAAAGCGCAATGTCCACAGATTAATACACAAACTTACACAGTTTGAAGATAATGATAGTAGAAAGCTTCTCTGAAATATTACTTGCTGAGGTACTGCTGTAATTTTGAGAAATGAGTAAAACAATGTCATGAAAATAATTTTCGTCTCAGTGATCATGAGACGAAAATTATTTTAGCATGTAAAAACGTATTTTCATGACATCGTTTTACTCATTTCTCAAAAACTACAGCACCTCCGCAACTCAAATTTTAAGGAACGCTTTCTACTATCGCTTTCTTCAAACGGTGTAAATTTAATGTAAATCTGTGACATTGTGTTTTGTGTTGCAAAAAGTACCCAAATCCTTTAAATTATTACCGAAAATAAGGGGCAGTTTAGGCATGTACAAGCAGAAAGAATAATCTTAACACTCAATCTCTCAACATGTTATTTGAGTAATATTACCCAAAGGGGAAAGGCTTAAAGGCAGTGGACACTATTGGTAAATGTCAAAGACCAGTCTTCTCACTTGGTGTATCTCAACATTATGCATAAATTAACAAACCTGTGAAAAGTTGAGCTAAATCGGTCATCGAACTTGCGAGATAATAATGAAAGAAAAAACACCCTTGTCACACAAAGTTGTGTGCGTTTAGATGGTTGATTTCGAGACCTCAAGTTCTAAATCTGAGGTCTCGAAATCAAACCCGTGGAAAATTACTTCTTTCTCGAAAACTATGGCACTTCAGAGGGAGCCGTTTCTCACAATGTTTTATACCATCAACCTCTTCCCATTACTAATCACCAAGAAATGTTTTATGCTAATAATTAATTTGAGTAATTACCAATAGTGTCCACTGCCTTTAAGAGATTTTGTATAAAATTGTATATAAATTTTACTGGCTTTTTTAATCAGTTGACTCTTTTCTTGCAAAAGCAAACTACTGTTGTACAAACTTGAAGGCTTTAACTTCGGTGGAATATTTTTTAGAGTAGTTGTAGTTTTAATTTCGGGTCATCGTTTTGTTACAAACGTCACTATCGTGATTTATGGACAAAAATATCAAACAAGATGCAATACGAGTCACCTGCAAAGGTTTCAGTTGTCTACTTGACCTAACTGTATTCTGTTAGTGTGTATGTTCGAATGCTGCTGCGGTTGGAACCCGTTATGAATTTCGACGCTCTCTGCAGTGTGACATAAAGAACGTCCAATCCTTCATGCAAACTGCATGGAAGGCTGTATCTTTAAACGGAAACCACGCAAATATAATTAAAAAAAAATCGCAAACAGACGATCTTTGAATATTCAAAAAAAAATTCAACAGATTTTAACTGATTTCGAATTAACAGCATTTCTTATAGACGAACAATATAGTTTTATCTTTATAACAGGTAAGCTTTTAAATACAAACTGCACAACTGTTCGGGCTCAGGCCGCAACTTTACCTTTAACAGCATGGTGTGGTTATGTATTGCTCCACAATCTTTAACGAGAAGTTCACAATAAACTGTGACGCCAAGATTGGCGGCAGCTACAAGCTTTTGTTTTAGTGGGGTAATTGCACGACGAAGAGTAAAATATTATATATAAAATATCAATAAATAAATAAAAACATACTTCGCCAAATTGCATTTCCTCAAGTCCACAACAAACACACGTTTGCATGTCACATTTATTTTGTGCATTATTCCATGCGTGGCATAGCCTTTTGTCAAGGCCCTCGTAGCTTGGACGGCTTCTTAGAGCCGCGATCACAAGCGGCTGGAAGGGGAGACCACGCACGCAGTCGAGTGACAAAGCGCAACAGCAAGCCCCGACTCTAGGTGCGTGGTCTCCCCTTCCAGTCGCTTGGGAAAGCAGCTGTATAAGAAGCTGTCCAGGTCATGAAGGCCTCGGAAAAAGGCTAGTGCGTGGCCGGTATAAGTTAAACACTATGGTCAACGCGCCTTCAGTATTTCAGCACCAACCCTGTGGAATCAACTCCCACCCAACATCCGTGCTGCACCAACCCTGGACACTTTCAAGAAACTTCTAAAAACCCAACTATTTAAGAACTAATTTTGTCTTGTTTTCCCCCCTTACATAGGGGTAATGATTCAATTCCATATTATTTTTGTATAAGTATGTGTATTTTTCTGTTAACTATGTTTATATTTCTGTTGTAATTGTTGTTTGTTGTATTGTAAAGCGCTTAGAGATGTTTATTCATATTATGCGCTATATAAATGTAGTTTATTATTATTATATTATTATTAAACATTATTTGATGTTTTTTCTTTATGAAACGGCAACATCCTGTCAAAAATCATTTAGAATATTGTGGTTTTTTTCTTCAAAAATCGGGCCGCGCAACTTTAAAGTGAAAACATCAACGATGATGTCAGTGTGACTATCATAATAGGGATTAATGGTGAGAAATATTCATCTCATAAAATTGTATCTAAATTATAAGTTTGTGAAAGCTCTTAATCGAATCTGTTTTGATTTTGAAGTAAGTTTTCAGTTGGTATTATGCATGTAAGCATCTGAATGTATTTTATAGTTCGTAAGTTTAACAGTGAGAAATCTATGAATTAATTTGAAATACAGGAAGTGTCCTACACAGATTATTTTATAAAATAATTACTCAAGATTGTATAAAAATGTGTCCTTATTCGTTGCTTTGTTTCATGGACAATGTCCGAGTGCATCAGAATTTGAAACTCGAACCGAATCAATCATGAACAACTGCTTTTCACACGACAAGCTCACGAGTATTGCACCAGCAGTCGCTTCAACCACTTGCTCTATGCTCCAACAAACGTTTGGGCCACTTTTTGTGGGCATGATGATGGGCGGGGGGCGGGGGGGGGGCGGTGAATTAGTGACTATGGGCGGTGTCAGATGCAATTGTGTCCGTCATGCAATACTGTCCGCTCCGGACACTTTTGCATAATTTTTTATGCAGTCGTGTCCGGGGCGCAAAAACCGTCCGGCGGACATTATTGCATACTGCATAATTTATGCAATTATGTCCTCCGGATAGTGTTGCATAGAGGACATCATCATTGCATGCGACACCGGCCCTTTCGAAACAACGGCTTGTGCTATAGGTTCAGGCTTGGGATCTGTCTATCTGATTAAGACCGGACCCATAAGGATAGCACACGTTTTCTAAATGACTTGTGGAGTCTAGCCCGCAAGCCAAGGCCTTGGTTTCGAAAAGGGCCTATACAACAAACAATGAACTATTTTATCAGGTACTTCTGCTGCCACCTAGCTTCTAAAGTCTCCCGTAGCTTTTTGTTGTGCTACTGTAAAAAAAAATGGCCCAATTTCACACAGCATGGAGGTCCATGCTTAAACACAAAAAAAACTTACCCCGAATATGGTTATCAGCCAAAATATAGTTTCTCGTGCCAACTACTAGTAATGCTTATAGGGAACTTTTAAAAAAATCTGGTAGCAACTCTGTGAAATTGGGTCGAGATGTTTATTTTGTCTACATGAGCGATGTTTTGGTCTTACTCTATTATAATGCCGTTTCAATTGTTTTTCTGGTAATCCCTTCCCTTTCCCCTTTAGTAACATTATTTGCCTTATCTCACAATCATTCATTCTTTATTCTTTCCAAAATAAATCGTCGGGCAAAATTTGTTTATGCATTTCTGGGAATAACAAACAGATTCTTTCTGTTATTTGTTTCTTTCTGGTTTTTCCCTTTTATTGGAACGCGTGCGGGAAATTCCAAAACAACTGCCCGTAAAATTGCCCGAGGGCGCCCTCAACTTAGATTGCGATCACATTAGACTGTGCAAAAGTCGTTCTGGCGCAGGTGGTTGTGCGCTTGGTGCATTATTACACAAAATATCGATTCTTTTAGTTTAAAAGTTTTCCTACCATTAACTACATCGTGTGTCACTGAATCAATGTCAGTTTTAACCCAACCGGGTACAAAAAAAATCCAAAAGTTAAAATCATCGTCACAAAAATACGACAAAGGACTAGTAAAAGTTTACTTTAGGGCTGTCAATCAGAATAGTCTGATGCACGGAATCTCGTCAAGTGAAGAAAAATACATCCTTTGGTAGTCGGGTACCATACAAAAATAGCGCCTGTAAAGAGTACGCAATTCGTAAACAACGCCCATCCCAATGCATTGAAGAAGAAGAAGTACAGAGCGAAATATATCACCCCAACGTCGATTCTCGGTAAATCTAGGGGCACGAACACCGGTCTCTTTTCCTCCGATGTTGGTGCTTTTTAAAAGGAGAATTGAAGGAGATAATACGCTATTTATCCTGGACCAAGGTTTATCGACGAGAAGGAGTCATAAAATCGGTAAGTCATTTTGGTTTTATGTGGTATTTTGTGGTGAGAAAAATCTGACTTCTTCAGCAGTCTGGTGAAAGTGGCTGGTGTCACCATTTTTCGACTCCGTGTACTCGACGGTACGTTGTTGCGGTGCCGGGGGAGGGGATGGCGCCGTAAGGGACGCCGGTGGGCTGGTCGGCCGTGACTGTCGCTGGTGCAAAAGAGGCATTCGAAAGAAGAATTTCAATGGGTAAACAATACAAAGAATCTGACTTAAAACATCATATTTTCTTCCTTTGAATGAAAATAGTGCACAAGTGTCAAGTGAATTTGCTGGTGAATTAGATAAATCATAAATAATTGAAAAAATTGGGGCAGTGGCCATGGGATGGTGGCTGGCACGGGCAGGGCACATAATAATTAAGTACGGAATACATTGGGAAAAGTTTCCGTATGGCGCCACCACTTTTTCATTTGAAATAAAATAATATAGTATCTAATTTACCTGATTGATATATCCCTTTTTGTAAAAATGAGTGAAAAAGTGGTGGCGCCATACGGAAAGTTGTCCATACATTGAAACTGTGACAGTGTGATTTGACAATGTTTGAACTTTGACTCTTGAGTTGACCAAGTAACAGGGGATCGCTCTGCTGTCTGTCATATAAATATAAAACAAAAAGTGACATTTGGGATAACTTTCCCCATCTTTATTCTGCCACCACTTTTTCACTCATTTACAAAAAGGGATATCTCATTTGAGGTAAATTAGTTACTATTTCATCCGAAGTGGTGGCGTGATATGGAAACTTTTCGACATCACGCCACTACTTTTTCATTCCATATAAAATAATATACTATAGTATCTAATTTACCTCAATAAATGAGATTATCCCTTTTTGTAAAAATGAGTGAAAAAGTGGTGGCGTGATACGGAAAGTTATAAATCCAAATTATTTGTATTTAATATCACTGTTAGTGTTATAATACAATCTATTTAATTGTCTTACATTCAACAGTTCGCAGTGGAACTGCCAAACTCTTGAATAATCGGTAAAATTGTGACACAAACCGTACTGAAGTGTCGTGGCTGAGGGGTTAAGCAAGAAACAAAACCATTGCTTTAGCCTTCTGATGGACCGTAAAGCTGTAGGTCATGTGTGCTGTTATAAAAACTATCAACGCGCATAAAGACACCCCAGTACACACTTATCGCAAAGAGAATGGGTTCGCCCCAGTGTGTCTGGCAGTGCAACTATCTTCAATCATGAAGACTGCTCTAGATAGAAAGGGTGAACCCCTTCTCTTTTCGATAAGTGCACTGTGTTCTTTTACATGCGTTTCACAACATGTGGGACCACTGGTTTACGTCCCATCTGGGACGAAGCAATGGGTACGTGTCTTGCTCATGGGTAAGTGTCTTGCTCAAGGACATTTGTGTCACGGCTGGGGATTCGAACCCACACTTTGCTGATCAGAAACACCAGGGTTTGAATTTGGTGCTCTTAACCGCTCGGCCACGACACTTCCATAGAGGTCGTTCTATTAATAAACAAAGGTTACACAGTCTATTGAATGTAGTTTGATGAATGGTTTTTGTTTTCTCAGTGGGCAGGTCACAAAAATAAATTATCCTTATACCCCCCCTTAGGGTGGATTAAATAATACGAGGGAAAACCTTCCCATTCAGAGATCCTACAGCAATCAATAAGGGATTATCGCACGGGAATGTGGCGCAATAAATAAGGTCAATAGATTCTCCGGATGTGTTGCAGACCAATGCAGGAAGTTGTTGTATTATCTGAATGATAGTTTGCGTTGTAACCACAAAACCAACCACAATCATGGTTACACTTTTTGTTGTAAAGACCCCAAAACCAGTACAAGTTCAGTTGAGTAATTCTTTGCAGATGTTTGTAGCACTTTTTTCATTATTGACAAGCAATTGTTAAAGTGTTTCTGTTAAAGACACTGGAAACTATCAATTTGGTCTTCTCACTTGGTGTATTTCAGCATGCACAAAATAACAAACCTTTGAAAATTTGAACTCATTGGTCGTCGTAGTTGCGAAATAATAATGGAAGAAAAAACACCCTTTGTCACAGGAAGTTGGGTGCTTTCAGTATGCTTGTAGGGACCTCAAAATCTAACTCTGAGGTCTCAAAATCAAATTCGTGGAAAATTACTACTTTCTCAAAAACTATGTTACTTCAGAGGGAGCCATTTCTCACAATATTTATACTATCAACCGCTCTCTACTGCTCATTATCAAGTAAGTTGTTATGCTAAGGATAACGATTATTTTCAGTATAGAGCAAGTTCGAGTGCACAATGGTTAACTAAAGGGTGACCATTTGACTCGAACACAGGCTGGTCGACCATTGGTTGACTACCGTGGTCGACCATTTGGAACCAGCCTCGAACCCATGGTTTCTTCACTGGTCCCAACAGCTTGTTCCATTCTAACATGTGTTTCAGGCGCAGAGGGGAACCAGTGACACTTTAGCGAAAAGGTGGAAGGTTGACTAGACTACCAAACGAGCCGTTCGGGTGAGTCACTGCGCATGTGCGTTGCTAGTCTGTGGTCGACCACTGGTGGACTAAATGTGCGCACTCAAACTTGCTCAAAGTGTCCACTGCCTTTAAATCCAGGAGTTTACGAAAAGGTGAAAATCATTTCAATGCACCTGGATACCAATTCCAGATGTTTTTTGTCAGTGAATGACTCTCACCACTAAGTTCAGCCTGGGGATTGGTATGGCATGTTTTGGAATGTAAGAGGAATTTGTTTGAACTAATAATTAGAACATACAAGTACCACATCCGCCCAGACAGGCGCTCATGGCGCTCACGGCACTTGAGGGAGCAACAAACTGTAAGAGTCTGTATTGTTTGAGAATAGAGCTATGGTATGAGTATTGAGGAAGGAAAGTTTTAGGAAGCTTGCCTACAGCAGGGCTGTATGCTTCGTTTTTGATAGGTCAAGGGTACCAAGGCATTTTTTTTTTGGTAAAGGGCACCCTATGATGAAATTGCAAATTTGTACTGGAGCATTTCAAGGGCACCAAGGCAATGACCAGGGGACACAGAGGCAATCGCCTTTGTTGCATCCGTGAAGTATCAGGCCTGCTACAGGCGTGACTTGATTCTCTGCCCGACTTTTTTTTAGAGAAAAAAAAGGTGAAAATCACAGAGCAAAGTTTTCAGGAGAGTTGTGTAATCTTTTAAACATGGTAAAGTAATTTTCGACTCACTACGTATTGAGACAAAAACTAGTTTTGTGAATATTGTTTTACTCATTTCGTACAAAAAGTACCCAAACCCTTAAAAGCCCTAACCAGTGCATGTGAAATCAAATGACAAGTCCCATGCTAATGACAAGGTGTTGAAAAAAATAAAAAATAAAAAATGGACCATTGAAAAAGATGGCAGACTTGTGAAATGCTAAACAAACTGGTCCTACTGTCTAGTCGCTGAAATGTGAAGGGTAAATTCCGTTTTTAATCCATAGTGTTATTTCTAATGAATTAACGATGCTGTCAGATTTTTGGTCGATTTGACCCACAAATTTTGATTTAAAATTCAATAGGTATTTTGATGGGGGTCGAGAGAGTTACAAGCTTTCATTTGAGCCAATGCTCGAAAAAGTTCGCCAATTATTAGTAGCAGTGAAATAAATTGCTCAAAATTAGTTTTTGTCGAGATCCTGACAATATATCACGTGACCAGTTCTTATGTGTTTTGTAAGAAACGTTTTAAAATTTTGTCATGGTTCCTGACCATTAAAAGTAAAAGTTAAACTTTTTTCGTTAGAGCGGGTGATACTCTTTGAAATACCAATCACTCAAAAAAAATCTATTTTTTAATGTTTGGGGCCAAAAATCTGACATAGCATCTTCAAACATTTTGTTTCATCACACTGTTATCCACGTAAACCATGCACTTTGTAGCTCAAGGTGTA
This sequence comes from Asterias amurensis, assembly GCF_032118995.1. Taxonomy (NCBI): domain Eukaryota; kingdom Metazoa; phylum Echinodermata; class Asteroidea; order Forcipulatida; family Asteriidae; genus Asterias; species Asterias amurensis. The sequence continues at coordinate 3,183,709 of NC_092657.1, read as the reverse complement.
TGTCTGTGTCATGCTTCTAGAATGTTAATTGCTTCCAAAAAATTTGTCTCTAGAACAGAAAAAAATACCAACCTGGTTATCTTTGGCAGAAGTGCTTATTTCAAACCATTTCACAACACTCAACGTATTTATTTTATCTCGATGTCATTCTTGTACGATTTGAAATCTTGATTTATCAGTTTGGAATACAACCTGACCAAATCAAACCACTGTGTATTATTTATGTAGGGCCTTTGTCTCGTCAACATGGAGTTCATTGCTTCCAAAAAAATTGTCTAGAAAAGAAAAAACTACCAACCTTGTTATCTTTGGCAGAAGTGCTTATTTCGAACCATTTCACAACAATCCCCTACAGTATTATTTAATCTCGATGTCATTCTTGTGCGATCTGAAATCTTGATTTATCAGTTTGGAATACGACCTGTCCGACCCTTGGAATGAAATCAAACCACATTGTGTGTACATGTAGCAATTTCGTCAACTTCACTGTCTACAGTCATGACAGTGGAGCTCAAATTGTGGGATATGGCATGTTGTAGTGAGACATGACATACAGCCGTGTTAGTGTATGCTTCGTTTTTGAAAGGGCACCAATGCATTGACTGCAGGTCTGATACTTCCCGGAGGCAACGAAGGCGATTGCCTCCGTGGCCCCTGGTCATTGCCCAGTACAAATTTACAATTTCCTCATAGGGTGCCCTTTACTAAGGACAAAATGCCTTGGTGCCCTTGCCCTTTCAAAAAAAAAGCATACAGGCCTGTACTGCATAAATAGTATGAGCAAATTGTAAATTTCTGCTGTCCATATCATTTTAAGGGCACCAGGGCAATGACCAGGGGGCATGGAGGCAGTCACCTTTCGTACTTTATGCCTCGTTTTTGAAAGGGCACCAAGACTTTACTTCTCTCAGATCTTAGCATGAGGAAATTGTAAATTTCTACTGCAAAGCACTTTAAGGGCACCAGGGCAATGACCAGGGGGCATGGAGGCAGTCACCTTTCGTACATTTTGCTTCGTTTTTGAAAGGGCACCAATACTCCTTAAAGACCTTAGCATGAGGAAATTGTAAATTTCTACTGCAAAGCACTTTAAGGGCACCAAGGCAATGACCAGGGGGCATGGAGGCAGTCGCCTTACGTCAGCTTAGTTTTTGAAAGGGCACCAAAGCATTTACTCCTTAGTAACTCAGAGCATTTCAAGGGCACCAAGGCAATGACCAGGGGTCATGGAGGCAGTCACCTTCCGTTGCCTCTGTTTCACAAAGAGCTAAGATTGATCTTAACTGCAAAGCAATCGTAGTTGCCAAGTAAAGTGTGATGTCACAATATAAATCACTATGGTAATGCTGACAATTTGTCTTGCGATGAATTGTAGGCCCTATTGCTTTGTGAAATTGGCCCCTGGACTCAAATTGTGGGGTACGCCATTGTTGTGACACAGTGGGTGATATGATACTCTTTACCTGGCATGTAATGGCTCAGTACACTGTGTACAAAAATGTTTAAAAAATATGTCACATACTCTAACAATGTGGGTCATTCACACAATAAAGCTACTGTTTACACTTAAAGGCACTGGGGTGGATTTCACAAAGAGTTAGGACTAGTCTTATCTCAAGTTAGGACCAGTTACTCAAGCTAACTTAGGACTATCCATTCAATTTGTATATCTCCTAGGACTAGTCCTAAGTTAGGACTAGTCCTAACTCTTTGTGAAATCGACCCCTGGACACATTTGGTAAATTTCTAAGACCAGTATTCTCACTTGTGCATCCCAATAATTGCAATATAAAATTTAAAATCTGTGAAAATTTTGGCCCAATTGGTCATCTTAGTTGTATGAGTTTGTGTGCTTGCAATAATGCCTTTTGAATAAAAGGCTTCAGGCCTGAAGTCTTTTTACCTCAGATTTCTCAAAAACTTTATATAATAATGTACATGTAGTTACTTCAGAGGGAGCCGTTTCTCTAATTTGTTTAAATACACTACAGGCATGCAACTTTTCCTTGGATCAGCTGATTTCCTCTTCTTTAATCTCAGTTTTACCATTTTTCTAAATTGAAAAATACTATACAAAATCATTGTAATTCTGTATTCCTCTTTATTTTGGTGAAGTTACAGAACTTGCCTTCCTGTTTATCAACAGCTATCCATTGCTCGTTACCAAGTAAGTTTTATGCTAATAATTTGGGTAATTACCAAAAGTGTCCAGTGCCTTAAAATCAACACAGACCAAATGCTCAAATTAATTCAGGTCGAAACAGGTTGGCTACTGTTTGCGCAGTTATTTGAAGTACGCAAAGCTTAAAATTGTTTATGCAGCTACATGTGTGTTCTTACTTCTGACTCCTAATCCAAGCGTATTGCCAAGTCGGTGATAAGGTTTTTTTTAACGGGTCAAATAATGGTTTCTAGGGTGTTGTGTGCAAACACTCAACTAACTGAGTCAGATTTCTGTTTCAAAAGGATATTCTGGTTTTTTTTGTGCTGTGAAATTCCTGAGTTGTCCTGTTGAAATTCCTGTTGAAATTCCTTGTCAATTGATACATTATATTGGGTATAAATGGGTTGGAATTTAGAATAGTAAATCAATAAGGTTGTACATGTAGGTTCCTAACAAAGGATCTGAAGAGTGGTCCGCCAACAAATTAATGCCAATTTTAAAACTTGAAATCCCTTTTAATAAAGGATTAACTCCCGTGAAAAAGTCAATGGGGAAAAATGACTTCAAGCTTACAGTACATCATGGTCATGCTGGCCAGCAAATCATAATTGCCAGCAGACCATTGAGTGTTAAAGCCATTGGACCCTTTCGGTAAACAGTATTGTCCATGCCCACACTTCGTGTATCACAACTTATATATAAAATAACAAACCCGTGAAAATTTAGGTTCAATCGGTCGTCGGAATCAGAAGAAAATAACGGAAAAACCCACCCTTGTATTCGCGCGTTTCGCCGTGTCATGACATGTGTTTAAAATAAATCCGTAATTCTCGTTAACGAGAATTGATATTGTTTTACTGTTTTCTCAAAAAGTAAAGCATTTCATGGAATAATATTTCAAGAGAAGTATTTCACCACTACCTTCTGTAAACCCTGTAAGTTATTTGTAAATCTGTGAACTTTTTTTATTTGTCTGTACCGAAAGGGTCCAATGGCTTTAACGGGAGAAAGTGAAGACTTGTGTACATAGTTGTTTATCAATACAATAAACTTCGCCTGGATTCATATCTTACAGTTAGAAATACTGTTGTTATGATGTTTGAAACTGTCTAATTAAACATGAGGCCTAGAATTTTATCTTTGAGAGGGCAAGGCCATTTTCATTTTGCAAAGGGCACTTCTGTTGGAAAATCTTAAGTAAATAGTAATTGTGGCTTCTTAAATCTCGCGCACATGTCCGTCACCCAGTGACGCTCCTGGCGCTGTAACATACAGTATTTCCTGCCAGATGTGGGACTACGTTTGAATTATGAGACCTAATTCTGATAGCACCATGTAATTTGTTTTTACAAGGTGCTCGGTAAAATTATCAAGAACCAGGCCTCGTTGGGATTAAACCACTACATGTAGTTGAAACCTTCTTCACCACACATTGATTCCCTTATTAAAGATTCAAGGAATTGCCTTTAAACACTGAAGCAGTCACATGATGAATGGTAACTGGTATCCAAGGTGCGTCAAAGCAACGTGATCAACTACTGGCATGCATCTAGGTATTAATCTTATTATGGAAGATCGTCATTGATAACATTGAGGATTCCGCTTTTGTTGTCAGGTGGAGGATAGTTGAAAGCTTCTGTAGCTATCTTTGTAATCTCCGTAGATGGACCGTGACCCAAAAGGTCTTGTGTACAGCTGACCTTCACATACACACGCTGCGCAATAATCTGTGTAGATATCAAATTCGCAATGCGCTTTGAACATATTTATCACGCCTCGAGAACAACAGTTTTCGCTACAGGAAGTGACATTACGTAAAGTCTGTATTTCAATTGGCCCCAAACAAGTTTTGTTTCCGGTTACATTTCATTATAAACTAGGGTAGGTACATGTAGGTCGAAAATGTGTTCTTTTATTATTTATTTTAAATTTTTATTCTGATCAGTATTGAGTGTGTGAGTGTGTAAGTTCCCTACTTTAAAAATGTACCCAAGTAAATTCGCCCCCCCCCCCCTTCCAAAAAAAAAAAAAAAACCAGCATGGGGCAATTTCTTTTCATTTAAACAATGCATACTTCAGTACTTTGAACTCATGAGCTATGCAGGAGATGTTGCTAGAAAAAAATGGAGGAATGATTGTGTCAGAAATGTCCAAAGAAGATAAAATTCCAGCTTAAAGATGTCTGCGCTTACCATTGAGACCACGCTCATGGAGCGCATTCAGTGGATTTGCTCAACAAATTGGGACACACTACGCAATTATGCTGTTCGCAATGCGCTTTGTACGTGTTATCACATCACAAGACTGGAACGTTGTGTTACAGGAGGATGCAATTAAACAACATTCTTGTTAAAGCCATTAGACACTTTGGGTTACATGTAGCAGTATTGTCCAAAGGCCCACACTTCATGTATCACAACTTATAAAATAACAAACCTGTGAAAATTTAGGCTTAATTGGTCTTCGGAGTCGGAAGAAAATAATGGGAAAACCCACCCTTGTTTCCACATGTTTCGCCGTGTCATGACATGTGTTTACTATAAATCCGTAATTCTCGATATCGAGAATTTATACTTGTTTTGATGTTTTCTCAAAAAGTAAAGCATTCATGGAGTAATATTTCAAGAGAAGTCTAAGGTACATTACATGTACCTTTTGTAAACCCCGTAAGTTATTTGTAAATCTGTGAATTTTTCTTTTTTTCTTTCTGTTCCGAAAGTGTATAATGGCTTTAAAGTCATGTGTTTCATAAGTTTCATTTATTGTATGGCCATACATGATACTTATATCTTGTTTCTGTTTCCATAAAATTCCAGAAATTTTTATGTTACTTTTGATATGAGATATCTAAAAGTGCAAGGACCAAAAAGTTACATAATTGTTACTGTGTACATTAAGTCTCTGTGTCTAAAGTCCAATCAATATGAAAACAACGAGTAGCCATGGATTAGCTGAGCCAATAAACATGGATTAATTTCTTCACAACCTTTGCCCTATAAAAAGTAAACTTTTGTGCCATGCCCACATTTTTTTTCTTCATAAGTTTCACTTTGAAGTAATGTGATGATGGAAAAAGATATCAGACTTTACCCCCTTAAATTGTTCCCCCAAATTGTTCCATCAAGATCAAATTTGAATTTGCCATCAAGATCAAATTTGAATTTGAGAACTGCTACTGTACAAAACTTTTCTCGGATTGTGTAAAAAATTCCAGAAATGAATTATTCTTCCTCCGGGTTTTCGGCGATATCTCAAAAACGGGACCACCTTTTGAAATGCAGTTTACACAGGATAGGTTTGTAGGATGTGAAACTTTACATGGTGGAAATAGGATAGCAAAGTTTTGCGGTAACACCATGTAGTTTTAATGATAATCTTTAAATGAGTTTGGGTTGGTTCTGAAAAGAACCGTTGGTTTCAACTTGACGTTTCGATCAGAGTGCTCTGATCATCTTCTGGAGAAAGCAGGATAGGTTTATTAAATATAATATCTACTTAGGAATAAAAAAAATCGAGCGGTTCCTCAAACTTTGAAAGTGAAATGAAATAATATGCGCTCATTATTATGCGCCTACTGAAGCATTAAAAGATTGACCCTCTAGCAGGCAGTCACTGCATGGTGTGCACCCAGGCTGCATGACGCCCATTTAACCCAAGCCCCATGTACTCTGGTTACGCCCCAAGGACCCCTTTTGGGCTCATAATAGGGTTCCATGGGGTACAATGTAAATGACTCACTGCGTCAACACAGTAAGGTGTTGTTCATACAGTGACACCCAGTTTTGTAGCCTGGCCCAATGGACCCCCATTTTATAAACTCCCTTTCTGTAAATTCAACCTATTGACTCTTAGGATTTAAAAGTCTTGGACTAAGGGGTCTTCCAGTAGTGTATCACATGGGAATGGCATGCATAGAGGTTGTGCAGACACCATACTACTAAATTTTAAAGTCAGTTTTAAGAAGTTTTAACTTCTTCGGTTTTAACTTTGTGCGACTGTTACTTTACGTGCGCCAGATACTTCATTGAGGCAACGAAGGCGATTGCCTCTATGCCCCCTGGTCATAGCCTTGGTGCCCTTGAAATGCTCTAAAGAAGAAATTCACAATTTCATCATAGGGTGCCCTTTACCAGGAAGAATATGCCTTGGTGTCCTTGCCCTTTCAAAATATCAGCAGACCTTTAATATCAAGTTAAAGGTTTTTAGTAAAATCGGTCCACGTGTTACCACAAACCTTTCTATTTCGTATTTCCACCATGCAAAGTTTAAAATCCTACTTAAAATCGCTAAAACACTTCAGGTTTATCTTTTAGCGCGTTGTGTCAACAAAATAAAAACAACCAAATCCAATTTTAAGTCCTAACAGATGACAGGTGACCTGGGGCATGTTGCGTGGCCTCTTAAAGCCATTTGACCCTTTCGGTAAACAGTGTTGTCCAAGGCCCACACTTTGTGTACCACAACTTCTATATCAAATAACAAACCTGTGAAAATTTAGGCTCAATCGGTCATCGGAGTCGGGAGAAAACAACGGAAAAACCCACCCTTGTTTCCGCGCGGTTCGCCGTGTCATGACATGTGTTTAAAATAAATCCGTAATTCTCGTTAACGAGAATTTATGTTGTTTTGCTGTTTTCTCAAAAAGTAAAGCATTTCATGGAATAATATTTCAAGAGAAGTTTTTCACCATTGCCTTCTGTAAACCCTGTAAGTTATTTGTAAATCTGTGATTTATTTTTTTTTTTTTTCTGAACCGAAAGGGTCCAATGGCTTTAAAATAAAAAAATAAACCAATATCAGGTTTAACTTTTAGGTGTCAAGCAGAAGTTATTTTTATTTTTAGGACCGAGCCCCCGCCCCCCCCCCTATTAGTAATAGCCATCGGCTGGATCGGAACCATGGTTCTAGAGGTAGAAGGACAGTAAATAAACCAAGTGCATTGTACACTAAATTGACCACCAGATGTCAGAAAATAGAAAACATAATTGTAAAAAAAAAAATTAAAATCCTGCCAGAATTTGATATAATGACTTTCAACAACACTCCATTATTGCATTTATTTACTGCCTATTTTCTGTCAATAATTTCTGTGTTTTTCTAATCAATATTATGGCGCCTCTAACAGCATGGTACCAGCCAGAGCTTAGCACTAGGTCAATCACCGATCTATTGATTAATCTTCTAATTATTGGCCATCCTTGAATTTGGCATTTTGCCGATCAATAGTATTGATCAGTAGATATTGATTTGTGTCAGACGAGGCTAGTTAGTTGTTTTGTGAATTCCTGGGATTGAATGACGCGCTTAATTGATTGTAATGATAACGATGTGAAGCTTAGCAATTTTAAATTACTTGCTGAAGTTCTGTAGCGTGATTCTCCTGAAAATATTGCTCATGTGATTTTCACCTGTTTTTTTTTTTCTCAAAATGTACGTAGGTAGATTGTTATACTGTGGCAGTGGATACTATTGGTAATTACTCAAAATAATTATTAGCATAAAACATTACTTTGTAACGCGTAATGGGGAGAGGTTGATTTAGTATAAAACACTTTGAGAAACGGCTCCCTCTGAAGTGGCATAGTTTTCGAGAAAGAAGTAATTTTCCACGCATTTGATTTTGAATCCTCAGATTTAGAATTCAAGGTCTCGAAATCAACCATCTAAAAGCACACAACTTCTTGTGACAAGGGTGATTGTTTTTCTTTCATTAGGCCTATTATCTCGCAACTTCGATGTCCGGTTGAGCTCAAATTTTCACAGGTTTGTTATCAAATGCTTATGTTGAGATACACCAACTATGAAGACTAGTCTTTGACAATTACCAATAGTGTCCAATGTCTTTAAGTATACATCTTCCTTCACAGTGAGTTGGGATTCATGTCATGGCCAAAAACTTGATCAAAACCCTTGGGGAGAGCTGACAAAATACACTATGCTGGCAGTGTTCATATTTTGTGTGATCAACCAAAACATCATCATGAAATAACATTTTTACTTTGTTTCTTGCAGGAAAATTCATCGAGTCACTTGAAGGTTGAAGCTCAAGAAACTTTTCCTGGTAAGTTTTAAAAACAGAATATTTTCTTCAGTCTTGGTTGGCAAAGCTCAGGGATACTTGTTTTACAGGGATGACAAATTTCAGACTTTTAAATCTGAATTCAGACTTTTCAAGTCACCCTTGTGAAGAAAATCAGGTTTCTTTTTCCTCCCATAACAATAACTCCTGCTCTTGGATCCATGTAGTGCTAAGGACACTGTTCCTAAAAGCTCTGTCAAATCTGACCCCCCACCGGGGGTTGCTTAAAGATGGAAATACCATCATTTAAAATGTTTGTTTGTCGTGTTTTTGTGTTTAAAAATATGAGCCTATCGGCACGCTAGCCGGATACCCTAGCTGGTGCATGGGGAGAACCCTGCAACAGGCCTGTGCTTTGTTTTTAAAAGGGCAACGGCACCAAGGCATTTTCTGCTTGGTAAAAGGGCACTCTATGGGGAAATTGTAAATTTCTATCGGAGCATTTCAAGGGCACCAAGGCAATGACCAGGGGGCATGGAGGCAATCGCCTTTGTTGCCTCCGTGAAGTATCAGACCTGCTGCAATATGAGTAGGTTCAACCTGGTCTTGGAAGTTCGAGAGACTTGTATTCAGTGTGCTGTATTAACACCATGTGTGTTCGACTTGCTGGGTAGATGTTCTTATTTGAGAACTTTTCTTGCTACATTACGGCGAAGTAGATTTTTCAGAATTCAGGAGATTTAATAAGGGAATCAATGTGTGGTAAAGAAGTTTTCAACTAGTGGTTTAATCCCAACGAGGCCTGGTTCTTGATAATTTTACTGAGACGAAGTCGAGGTAAATTATCAAGAACCAGGCCTCGGGGGGTTTAAACCAGTAGTTGAAAACCGATTCAACACACTTTGATTTCCATTATGGGTCAAAAAATAAAATAAATGTAAAAATTATAATTGTTCAATGATTTCTTTCAACACAACACCCCTCCAGCTATGAAATGGTAAAGCCCTCCGCCGCCCTCTGGTAAACATTTCCTTATAAGGGAATGCTGTGCGTATCGTGCGTATCGCGTGATGTGGCACAACTGTCCCGGCCGTTGCTCTCGACCAAAAGGAATGAAGAAACTGTCTAATAATCATAGGTGCAAGCTCGCGTGTCATGCCCATGTTTCAACACGTTTTACTGGTCATAAACAAAGGTTTATACACACCCACTTGATGCGCTCTCCACCAATAGGAATAGCGAAACTGTCTGAGGTATTTATGAATGGAGATTTAATCCACTGTGACAGAAGAATATAAAGCAATGCTAGTTCTTAAAGGAACATAATCTACCCAGCAAGTAGATACACACTTGGTGTTGCCGCAAACCAAATACATGCATTGATACTTCACCATGCAAGGCCTCAAATCCCATACTCACCAGACTTGTTAAGTCTCATGAGACTTGCTAAGTCTATTGCCAAATACACTGTGTACAAAATGTGAGTGTTCCCTGACAATAATGCACTTTGTTTATTAAATTGCTGATACACCAAGCAGTCTGAAGCCTTTGTGTATGTTACTAGGCAACATGAAAGTTGCCGTGTACGTAGAACGTGTGCAGCTTTGTCAGCACTTTACTTTGTAATTAACTTTTAACCTACGTTTTTTTTCTCTGGACACTATCAAAAGAGAATTCAAGTTAATTACGCGTCCACAGCTTGAAATCTGTCAAAGGATGTACCATAGGTACATATGTACATGTAACACTTTGTACCCTTTGAATGGAATCAAATTGCAGTGGTTTATTTAAACCCAACGAGGCCTTGTTCTTGATAATTTTGTCAATGCCTTCATGCCCTCAAGTTGCCCCATGAGAAATGTACAATTTCCTCATATGGTGCTCTTTACCGAGGAGAAAATGCCTTGGTGCCCTTTGCCCTTTCAAAAATGAAGCACAAGGTTAGGACTGTCTAAAACTGAACCCTGGGACTCTAGGCTCTAAACCTCCAAAACCCCAATCGTCAGATAATGGCTGCCCTGACCTGATATTTCCAAAACCTGGCTCTCATCAGTTGGAGTTTCATTGTCAGGATTTGGAATGTTGAAAAAAGATTCACCATGTTTATTGTTCACATCAGCTCAGGGCCTGTATGCCTCGTTTTTAGAAGGGCAAAGGCACCAAGGTATTTTTATCCTTGGCAAGGGCATTCTATCTCCCTAGAACCTGTCAATTAGTCAGTCTTCTTGACTCTCCAAACCATTAGACATTTACTATAATTTCTCTCTTAACCAAGGAGAATGTGCCTTGGTGCATTTGCCCTTGCATACAGGCCTGTACATGTAAGGTAGGACTGTTTGACATCGAACCCTGGGACTCTTAAACCTCCAAATCCTCAATCGTCGGATAATGGCTGCCCTGAAATTTCTGAAACCTGGCTCTCATCAGTTGGAATTGCATTGTCAGGATTTGGAATGTTGAAAATAGATTCACCGTGTTTATAGTTCACATCATCTCAGGCTTCGTTTTTTAAAGGGCAAAGGCACCAAGGCATATTTCTCATTGGTAAGGGCACCCTGTCTCCCTAGAACCTGTCAATTGGTCAGTCTTCTTGACTCTCCAAACCATTCGGAACCCTTAACCCCCAATCGTCAGATAATGGCTGCCCTGGAATATCCGGAAACTGACCATCATCTGTTGGAGTTTCATTGTCCGGACTTGGAATCTAGAAAATAGATTCACCGTGTTCATTGTTCACATCAGCTCATGCGAAAGCAAACTCTTTGAAGTGTGTGCAGTCAAGTCTTTCACAAAAGTTAATGCTGGAGGAATGTTTTTCTGTGTTTAGTGGAGACGCCAACAAAGACAATTCCTTACAGAGATCTTTAGTTCATCCATGGAGGAAGGAATAGAAGGAGCTCGAACTACCCGCATAACCGCAGAGTAACAAAAGAATACCCTGACAATGCCCCCCGTCGAACTAGTGGAAAAAGATAGGAGACCTCCAGCTGGACGGCCGATTAACGAGCAGGATTAGATTTCTTTGTACAGAACGTGCGGTACTGCCGCTCTGCACTGTTGCCTTCGTGTAAAGTTGAATCATTGGAGACAAGAATTGTGAATATTACACGTTTTCATTTACCGTTTGTGGTGTTTCACTGAAACATCATGGCATATTTTTTCATTTTTTTTTTTTAACTTTCCGGTCACTAGCGGTGGTTCAAAATTTGGGTATTAGCACCTGAGGGTGGTTGGTATTCAATTGTGTTTTTCGATTTGGTGAGCACAAGTGTACACAATTTTTATCAGGTCTCAAAAAAGTTGTTTTTCTGTATTATATCCATACGACATACGACACCATGGTTGAGTGAAGAACCAAGTGCGCACGCGCAAACTCACATACGCCAGGTCGGCCATTGTCTGTATAAGGTATGTCGGTGATTACGAGGTGTTGTTAAACGACCGCGGTACCGCAGGTTCGACTTTTGAAGTCCCTTCGTTCGAGCTCCTTCTATTCCTTCCTCCATGGTTCATCCATCCATGGAGTAGTCCATTGGTCTTCACTTTGTGCATTAAAGATACTGGACACTGTTGGTAATGTCAAAGACCAGTCTGCTCACTCGGTGTATCTCATTATTTGTGTGAAATAACAAACCTGTGAAAATTTGAGCTCAATTGGTTGTCGAAGTTGCGAGATAATAATGGAAAAAAAATATCATACCAAGTTGTGTGCTTGCAGATGCTTGATTTCGTATATGTACTACTGAAAATGTAATACTTTATAATCAGAATAGATAGGGAGTTTGTTCCGTTCCCATGGGCAAATTCTCAGGTAACATATTGGCAAGTCAATTACTTTTAAAAGCATCTCCCTTGATTGAGATTCCTTCCGGGTGTTAAAGGAACACGTTGCCTTGGATCGGTCGAGTTGGTCTTTGTAGGGGTGTCGTGGCCGAGTGGATAAGAGCACCAAACTCAAGCTCTGATGCTTCTGTTCAGCAGAGTGTGGGTTCGAATCCCGGTCATGACACTTGTGTCCCTGAGCAAGACACTTAACTATAATTGCTTCTCTCCACCCAGGGGTAAATGGGTACCTGTGAGGGCAGAGATGGTTCTTGTGATTGGTTTAGCCGAGTAGCGCATGTATTTGTCGCACAGGCTGTATACTCCCCAGGGAGCTGAGATGGTTAAAAGAATGATTTAAGGCCCGGTGACCAGGGGTAATATTGTCGGAAGCGCTTTGAGACGCCCTCCGGCGTGAAAAGCGCTATATAAAAACGGTCTATTATTATTATTATTGAAAAGCGTTTGTAACCGTTTGTTATAAAATGCATATGATTAGAAAGATATGTTAAAAGTAGAATATAATGACCCACACAAGTATCACTCGAAATTGCTTGGTTTTCCTTTTACCTCGTCGAATACACGGTCGGCCATTTATGGGAGTCAAATAGTTGACTCCCATAAATGGCCGACCGTGTTTAGTTCGCAAAGTAAAAGGAAAACCACGCAATTTCGAGGCAAATGTGTGTGGATCATTGTGTTCTATTTTTAAAACATCTTTCTAACCAAATGCATTTTATAACAAACGGTTATAAACGCTTTTAAAAGACCGACTCGACCGATCCAAGGCAATGTGTTCCTTTAAACTCTTACATGTACATGTACATGTAATGTTCCACTTGGCCGTGCTAATGTACAAATGTTTTGAAACTTGTTATTTAAAAGCTTTCTAAATCCTGTCTCTTAATGGACCATTATTTATTTTCTTTGGGGAAAACCTGAATTTTTCTGTTATTAAAGGGCTTTGTCAGTGGTGTTTTCAAAGAGATTTTATGTTCGTATTGACGTAATAAAAAATCTTGTTGTTTGGCTGTGTTGGGGGGGGGGGTTGTATGTAACATGTACAGTTAGGCCTTTATCAGGTGACAACATTGACTATTTTCATTTACAACAGTAAGCACTGGAAGGTTAGTATGCCTTTTTATGTGCCTACGGTTAGCAGCACCATTGAAATGGAAACCACACAGTTAGCACAAAATCAGCCGTTAAGCAGCTCTATGAATTTGGGGCATGAGCTTGCTGTTTGTGAGGGCACCCTCCAGATGCAAGTTGTACTAGCATGTGTGTTTGGTTTCTGGGGTTGAAGTGCATAGATAGTACAATGTATGTACATGACCCTCTAGGCACTAGAGTTAGGTTTGTCAGGAAGTTGCCTCAACAATGTGAACTATTGTAGAAGACATAGATCTTGCAAGAGTGAAGTAGAGATCTTATGAAGAGGGGTTAGCAACAATACCACACTTAGTGCTGGCCATGTAAGTTAATTGATTGGTTTGTTCCCATGAGTGGACGATTATAAAGTGACAAAGATAACTTGTATGGATTTCTCATTCGGTGGGCAGTCAGGCGGCAAAATGTCCGTTGAATCACAAGGGGCTCGTGCAAACTTGTGGGGGACACTTTGACTAGCTTAATAAAACAAGCCGCCCTGAAAAATAAGTGCGGGAAATGTTGATAGATTTGTGTGACCTTGGATGCAATAACATAAATATTTACTACATCATCTAGGTATTGCATATGAAAACAGCTACACCTTGAGTTTTCCTTTAAGTTGTTTGCATAATCTTTGAAGATGTCATTTTCTTTATTCAAAAGGTTAGTACATGTACGAATCGCACAAACAAAAATGGCAAGTTTCAAGAACAATTTGAAGCAGCATCAAAGCCAAGTCCCTACTCAGTTCGATCTTGCAGTTCTCACAAATACAACACTACATGTTCCTGATAAAAAAAATATTAAATTTAAAAGTAAAAGAAATTACTCACAATAACATCAAAGCATTATGGCAAGTGGAAAAATAACATTTTCCCAGACGCACATGACTCCCATGTTTCCCTAAAAAAAAAATGGAACAATAGAATGGAGAAAGAAAAAGAATTAGTTGTTATGAAACCTTGACTGAGGGTTGTTTGTGTTGGGAAAGTTGGGCGATGGGTTTACCCCAAAAGGTTTGTATATATACAAAAAATGTACACCGTATTGTCTTTAATGCATTGTGCAGCTTAAAGACACTGTATACCTTTGGTAATTGTCAAAGACCAGTCTTCTCACTTGGTGTATCTCAACAATGCACAAAATAACAAACCAGTGAAAATTTGAACTCAATTGGTCGTCGAAGTTGCGAGATATTAATGGAAGAAAAAACACCCTTGTCACACGAAGTTGTGCATTTTCAGATGTGTAGGGATTTATCTAGCCGAGTCTTGAAAGACTCATGTCTTCATACAAGACACTTAAAGGCAGTAGACACTATTGGTAATTACTCAAAATAATTATTAGCATAAAACCTTACTTGGTGACGAGTAATGGGGAGAGGTTGATAGTATAAAACATTGTGAGAAACGGCTCCCTCTGAAGTGCCATAGTTTTTTAGAAAGAAGTAATTTTCCACGAATTTTATTTCCAGATCTCAGATTTAGAATTTGAGGTCTCAAAATCAACCATCTAAAAGCACACCATTTCGTGTGACAATGGTGTTTTTTCTTTATTATTATCTCGTAACTTTGATGACCGGTTGAGGTCAAATTTCCACAGGTTTGTTATTTAATGCATGTTGAGATACACCAAGTTAGAAGACTGGTCTTTGACAATTACCAATAGTGTCCACTGTCTTTAACCGTTACTGTCCTTCGGATGGGATGTACAGTTCCAGGTCCTGTGTGTTGTGTGCAAAAGAACCCAGTTTTTGACACTTATCGCAAAGAGAAGGGGGTTTGCGGATGTGTTACTGGCAGGGCTGCTGAATGCGCCACAGCACCCTGTTAACCCTAAACTGCTACATTAATGGGTCTCACAATTCAGAAACTTAAAAAACCTGTCTGGAAATAAATAATGATATATCAGGCCTGTAAGCCTCATTTTTGAAAGGGCAAGGGCACCAAGGCATTTTCTCCTTGGTAAAGGGCACCCTATGAGGAAATTGTAGATATCCACTGTAAGCATTTCAAGGGCACCAAGGCAATGACCAGAGGGCATGGAAGCAATCGCCTCTGTTGCCTCTGTGAAGTATCATGGCCTGATACACAGTGCTTCGAGGTTGCCCCATAGAAAAAAGTGCCACATATGAAAACTGGTCCAATATTATCGTAAAATATCACCACTTGGCTCAGTGACATGTAAAGCAGTTTTGTAACACTACCTGGCACTGGTGGCTCAATGTGTACAAAAGATAACCAGAACACTTTATTTGTTATTCGCCTTTATAGTAGATAATCCTCCCATCCAAAATGGCATGAAAAGAACTCCATACTGCACAATGCTGACTCCCAGAATGGGCCAGACAGCTGTAAAATTACGTTTCCCGGTAAAAGGGAGCAAGCTTTCCTTGATAATTGTTTTTTAAATGTAGTTTGCAATTAATGATGGAGGGTCACAATCCTGGCCTTAATTGCATTCAATTATCATTGAGTCTTACAAAAATGAAAAGGGGCCAGACTACATCATGACATACATTTTTCCATCCTGTCTTAGTTTGTTTTGAAGGGGGGGGGGGGCATTATGATCCTAATTCTTGCCTGAGCTTGCTGAATTTGTTCAAGATCTTCGCAATGTAATGTTTTTTTACTTGGTGTTAATCTTTTATCTTGGTTTTTATTTGGCTTTATGTTTTAAGCCCAGACTGTATAATCTTTGGAATTTTAAATAATTTTGCCTTGATGATTTCTGTGAATGCCTTATCACCCCCCCCCCCCCCGAAACACATAACGCACACCTTAATCAAAGCAAAGACAATTTCAAATTGTTTTGGGGCGTATCAGCTAACTTAGTAGCAGCCACAATCTGCCAAATCAACCCGCAATTTATTAATATGTACCCGATACACTAGCTTGTACATGGGTACCCTTGGACTAATCCTATTTCAAGTCAGGACGAGCAACCGTCCTAACTTAGGATGGTTTCATTGCGTCCTAACGTCTTTGGAGACGGAATTTGACTGGTCTTAAGTCCTAACACTAATCCTAAGTTAGGAAGAGTTTGGTGAAATCGACGGCTGGACATCTAACGTCATAACTACCCCAGAGATCTGCCAATGTACCTATTCACCTTTGAACCTTGCATCATTTCACATGACCTTCATGTTTGTGGAGATTCGCAGTTGAATCCGATGTGCAAACAAATTGTGTATTAATAAATAGGAGACCAGTCTGGTACATGAGAAGATTCCTGCTTCTCAGTGCTACTGACATGGCTAGCGCAACTATTTCTACCTGAGAAGTCCCCGAACACCTGAATAATCTACTCCGCGGTAGTAGAATTGAAGGGTCTATGTAACTTTTGTAGGACAAAAAACACAATGTCCACAGATTTACACTAAACTTACACAGTTTGAAGATAATGATAGTTGAAAGCTTCCCTGAAAATATTATGTCCTGAGGTGCTGTAGTTTTTGGGAAATGAGTAAAACAATGTCATGAAAATAATTTACGTCTCATGAGACGAAAATTATTTTAATCATTTACAAACGTATTTTCATGACATTGTTTTACTCATTACAATCTATGGACATTTTGAAAAGGTACCCAAATCCTTTAAGCAAGACAGTTCTCTAAGAACAAACTTCACCTGGCAAGTAGATAAAACACACATGGTGTTACCGCAAACCAAATATATATTGATACCTCACCATGCAATGCCTCAAATCCTATATTTCTACCTCCATGGCGCATTGAAGTCCACTTCCTAATTATGGTGCCTAAACTAATAAAACTTATATAATGTAAACAGTGTGTTTATTTTGAGGTACAGTACAATGTTCATTTATGTTCCTGGAATAATCCCAGGTACACAATCACATGATGTTATTCATTTGGTGTTTTGTAACAAAAGGTGTCTGGGGTGGATTTCAAAAAGAGTTAGGACTAGTCTTATCTCGAGGTAGGACCAGTTACTCGTCTTAACTTAGGACTATCAATGCAATTTGTATTTCTCCTAGGACTAGTCCTAAGTTAGGACTAGTCATAACTCTTTGTGAAATCGACCCCTGGACTCTCAGAGGCCTGTGTGATTCGTTTTTCAAAGGGCAGGGGCACCAAGGCATTTTCTTCTTTGTAAAGGGCACCCTGTATGAGGACATTATAAATTTCGACTAAAGCATTTCAAGGGCACCAAGGCAATGACCAGGGGGGCATGGAGACACCTTCGTTGCCTCCGTGAAGTATCAAGCCTGGGCTGTGCACATGTGATGTGTGACTTGGTCATGTGTAAACTAAATGACTTGGGGAACAAAATCCCTTCTTAGCAGTGTGAGAAACAAGTTTTCAAACTCGTATGGCCCTTATACCCCCTATTCATAAAGTAATTTCCCCTAATCAGGGGACCCTTCTTGTTGAGCCAGACAAGGACAAATTGACTTGCAAATGGGCACCTGTAGGTGCTGGGATTTCAACTTTTGCTCAGTGGTTCATCAAGATTCATAAAAACGTATTGCACAATTCATTAGAGTTGATATAAGTCCTTCGGCGGTTTGGTTCCATAATGGTCTCTTACATTACATTAGATGTATGCAGTGTTTACTTCTCCATGATTTTTGTCCTACACCTGTTGCAAGTTTAATATTGAACTTAAAGGCACTGTCCCTGAACATGATTGGTAATTACTCAAAATATAATATAAGCATAAAAACTTACTTGGTAATGAGCAATGGAGAGTTATTGATAGTGTAAAACATTGTGAGAAACAGCTCCCTCTGAATGCTTACTACACATTTTCTATTTTTTTATTTTCCTGCAAATTCATAAACCAATTGAGTCGATTCCTCTTCTTTCCTTTTTTTGGGGGGAAAGACCAAGGGGCTCTTTGGTTAAGGGCACCCTATGAGGAAATTGTAAATTTCTACTGTCAAAGCATTTTTTAGGGCACCAAGGCAATGACCAGGGGGCATGGAGGCAATTGCCTTCATTGCCTCTGTGAAGTATCTATTAGGCCTGTTTGTCTTCAATGAGTCTGTGAACTAGGCCAGAGATCTGCCGTTAAGCCCACGTACATAATCACCTTTGACCTCGCATCACTTCACATGGCTTTCCTGGTTCTGGAGATTTGCAGTTAAATCTGATGTATGTCTGTATACATACAAAGCCAATACCTTTCCTTGTCATCAAGCTTGAGAAGATCGCTGAGTGGACAATATTCCACCCACTCAGTTTCTATTCTACTTGGAGCTTTGTAGACTTTGTAGACTTTGTTTGGTAATCGTCTATCATACAGGGTTATCCAAGGGTCCATGCTCCTTACATAATGAAGAACTTTAGGGTGTTTTGAAATGTGCCCAGGGCGTATTAGGATATGCTTGAAAAGTGACTTTGCAAAATCGGGGTAGAGTTATATTTAAATGAAAAAAAATGAAAAAGAAGAGGCCACCTTTTTGTAAGTAGGTTCCTTTGATGTAAATGTTTGCATTGAAGCATAGACACCACTTAGGCATAACAAAAAATGTTTTGTTGGCGTAACGGGCCCAAAAATATAGGGTAGGTAGGTGGGGATTATGTTTTTCCCCTCCCAGCAACGAAATTGACATGTTTTCTAATTGTTTAAGCCGGTAGTATACATGATAGACAGGGAGCCAGTGAAGTTGTTTCAGAATGGCGGTGATAGAGCAGGATTTTCTTGTACGAAAAATTGGTGCGATGCTTTTCAATAGGACGCTTTGCCAGCTACACAGACCTGTATGCTTTGTTTTTGAAACGGCAAGGGCACCAAGGCATTTTCTCCCTGGTAAAGGGCATCCTATGAGGAAATTGTAAATTTCTACTGGAGCATTTCAAGGGCACCAAGGCAATCGCCTTCAACCAATAGCCTTTGTTGCCTGAAGTATCAGGCCTGAATTCAGATTTACATTAAGATGTGCACGCCCTTCAAAAGTGGGGTGCTCAAAGTTCTGTCATCCAAGAAAGTCTAGAGGTCATCCGCATAGCGCCCTCTTGAGTTCCTAAGAGAGTTGTCATGAAGTACCCTGGTCATTATGTCACATCCTTGTGTCAGTAGGTGGTCCTTTACAAAGTGGATATCAAGGCCCTCGGGCCGTCCTACTCGTATCGTTAATCCTCGTGAAAAAATTGTAACAATTACAACTTGATTGTCCGATCAATCAGCCTGGTTGATTGCAGGACACTGACTGAATGTTCACCTTGATGATTGGGAAATGGATTCAAGATTGCTGTCGAATGTTGTTGTTTGTTTGTGTGTTTGTTTATTTGCTTGTTTGTTGGTTTAGATGATCTTCCCGTCAAGGGAACTTGGCAACCTCCAACAAAGCTGGCTACAGACGATCTCTCTCATACAAATATTGCTTTATCGTATAATAACCACACAAATCAGGAATTTGTGAAATGGTTTCAAGATTGTTGTGTTTACGTTGTTGTCTTATTTGTTTGTTTGTTTGTTTGTTTGTTTGGTTAGATGATCTTCCCGCTAAGGGAATTCGGCAAACTAACACAATTGAGATATAAACACAAGCTGGCGACAGCCAATCTCTCTCATACAAACATTGGTTTAACATTTATGATTATGAATTGCATTTGAACAAATTGTGATTCAGTTCGGGACGACAATACTTATTCTAGTTATTGTGTAATCAGGGGTTAGCTTGGTAGGATTCAAACCTTTAATCTTGTGATTGCAAGTCCTACAGTCTAACCACTGGACCACAGTTAGCTTGGTAGGATTCGAACCTACAACCTTGTAATTGCAAGTCCTGCAGTCTAACCACTGGATCACAGTTAGCTTGGTATGATTTAAACCTACAACCTTGTGATTGCAAGTCCTGCAGTCTAACCACTGGACCACAGTTAGCTTGGTAGGATTTAAACCTACAACCTTGTGATTGCAAGTCCTGCAGTCTAACCACTGGACCACAGTTAGCTTGGTAGGATTTAAACCTACAACCTTGTGATTGCAAGTCCTGCAGTCTAACCACTGGACCACAGTTAGCTTGGTAGGATTTAAACCTACAACCTTTTGAGTGCTAGTCATGCAGTCTAACCACTGGACCACAGTTAGCTTGGTAGGATTTAAACCTACAACCTTTTGAGTGCTAGTCATGCAGTCTAACCACTGGGCAAATAGTGATATATAGTAACAAGAGGACAATATTTATTCTTGTCATTGTATAATCAGGGGTTAGCTTGGTGGAATTCGAACCCACACCCTTGTGATTGCAAGTCATACAGTATCACCACTAGACCATGTTTGAGTTTAAAGACTGATTGATGTTTGGTATAAAAATGTATGTTATTGCTGTGATAATTGTGTGGTTCTTATATTATTTGGTCTGAGGTAACACCATACCTTGCTGAGAAGATTATGTTCTTTTGGGAACTTGTCGTACTTTATATTCTACTACCCCTGAGTAACTTTTTGGTAATTCGGGGGACTTTTCAGTTCTGAAAAGAACTGACTGTGTTTGACTACTTTTGACCTACTTACCAACGTCCTTCTGGTTTTAAAACAGGCCAGCGTTCTACCAACTGAGCTATCTTGTTTGTCATTGTGAACTCAAATGAAGTGGCTTACATAGCGATGGGAGCTCAACAATTAACTAGCCAGTCTAACCTGGGCCCAATTTCATAGAGCTGCTTAAGCACAAAATTTTGCTTAAGCAAAAAAATTCTTGCTTAGTAAAATCAGATTACCTGTCAAGACTCCACTCAATTGTTATGCTAAGTGACCAACAGCTAAGTACCAGTCACAATCAATGTATATGGCATTTAACATTTTGGCCAGTAACATGTGTAAAATAAGCGAGCTGTTTTCGTGCTTAAGCAAAATTTTCGCTTAAGCAGCTCTCTGCAATTGGCCCCAGTTGGAAGGATTTCTGACCGGTCCTCAGGTGGTGTTTTAATTGCTAACTGGCCAGCGGACAACTGTTATGGGAAAAACACTGTAGGGACAACGAGTGAGTTACCGTCTACGCATACGCTCTACCGTGGAAGTACGCGCACCTGTTAGCAGAGGCTTCAAGGATCAATTTGTGCCATCCTTTGATTTATTAGGAAAGCGCCCCTTTGTGATTTTTTGTGTGTTTATAAATTTCCGAGTGGTGTCAAACTATCAAGGGTCGTTAGGATAACCCAGTTTCTGTGTGTACCGTTGCCACAGCAATGGCACCCTGATGTGGTGCTGTGTATGCCGTCGCCTTGCTTCTGGCAGGGAACCAACATGTCCAAAGGTTAAAGGCCGAGCTTGGCTTTGTGGGAAAGTGTGGCTGGGAAATCAAAGCTCCGGAACTGAACTCTGCACCGTTGGGAATGTATGAAAATTCCACTCTGTGAAGTGGGTTCCACTAGGGAAATTACAGTTCTGGTAGTTTGGGTTACCCGCCAGAATGTTTCGTTTTTGAAAGGGCAAGGGCGACACAATGCATTTCTCCTTTAGAGTGCATCATATAGGGAAATTGTAAACTTCTACTGTACAAGTTTTAGCCAGGATTTGGTAAAAGGGTGTCCAAGTTTGCTGGAAATTTTAAAACTGGGTGTCCAAATTGTTCACTTACAATAAATCTACATGTAATTGACAGATGAAACAGGGTGTCCAAATTAAAAACAGGGTGTCCAAAAGACACCCAGACACCCCTCTGGCTAACACTTAGCTGTGACAGTATTTATTCGGCACCAAGGCATGGGAGCCTGAGGGAGCTTGGAGGCATTTGCCTTCGTTGCCTCCGCAGTGCAAATCAGGAGTCTGGTTTTCTGTGAAGGATTTTCTTGACTTTAATAATAATAAATCAAATTAATAATAGTGGCTTCTTATGTAGTGCTCATATCCGTCACAAGGCGCTTTAACATACAGTATTTACCGGCAAGGTACATGTATGTGGGACTACGTTTGAAGTACGAGACCTACTCCTTTTTACATACATTCATTTGTAGTCTCACTATGTACTGGCTCACAACTCCTTCTCTTTGTAATAAGTGCACTGGGTTCTTTTACGTGCGTTATACACAACACACGGGACCAACAAGTTTACGCCTTGTTTTTCGTTCTTGAAGGGGCACAGTAATTTTTGCATCTGGTAAGGGGCACGTCTGGGAGGAAAATTTAAATTTGTATTGGAACTTCTCAAAGGGCACCACAGCAAAAGCACAGGGCACCACAGGGAACCACAGGGCACCACAGCAATTGCCGTGGTGCCCTATGCTTTTGCTGTGGGCACCCTTTGGTGCCCTTTGCAAAGTTTCAATACAAATTCATATTTTCCTGAAAGAAGTGCCCTTTACCAGATGAAAACTGCTGTGCCCCTTCAAGAGCGAAGTTCAAGGCCAATTTCTGCAGGCCTGGAATTTCATCTTTTAGAGGGCAAGGCCATTTTCATCACTTCCATCGGAAAATCTTAAAGTCTATGGGAATTTTTCAAAGGGCACCAGGGCCAAGACAAGGGCAATGGAGGCCATGGCCTCTGTTGCCTCCGTGAAATTCCAGGCCTGTTTTTGCAAGTCTTACAGATCCTTCATACAGGGGAAAAAAAGTGCTGCGCCCACATTACAACCCGCCCAACAGCCTCATTTTTTTGTCTAACCCCGCCCTTTTTTTATTTTCATTTCTAAACTCAATATCTGACCTTGCCATAATATGCGATTGAAACCAAACAACAATATGAAAACTGGAAAGTTCCATTACACTTGCCTTCCCATCGTGCCATCACGCTCGTCAGTTGTCGAGTACCGAAGCGTAACATGGTTAACAAAAACCCATTCTCTAAAAAAAAAAATTTCTACCTCCATCAATAAAGCTCTCTTTTTTTATTAGCGATTGACATCAATCTTAATTTCCAAAGATTACTGACCCTTAACTTTGATAAGCTCCCTTCAAAGTAGGACTCAATGCTTTTTACTTAGGGCTTGGGTGAATGGGTTACCATAACTTTATGCAGGTGATTTTATGGTTGTGCTACATGTATGGCATGCAAGTTTGTTTTACACATAACCAAACTCCACGTAGACCAAACACAATCAGGCCTGTATGCTTTTTTTTTTGAAAGGGCAAGGGCACCAAGGCATTTTTCTTCTTGGTAATGGGTACCCTATGGGGAAATTGTAAATTTGGAGCATTTTCAGGGCACCAAGACCAGGGGGGCATACATGTAGAGGCAATCACCTCCATCATTGTCCATTGCCTCTTTGAAGTAGCAGGCCTGCACCTTACATGTATGTACAAAAAGATAATGGGAAAGTTGTTCAGTTTTTATCCCCCATAATTTGAATCTGAGAAGTGTTACTAATGTCTCTCAAATTTTGTATTCCAATGAAGTATTATTCTTCCTGCTTGGACACTCCGGATTTTCCGCAATTATCTCAAAAACAAGACCACCTTCTTGTCCTTTTGACATGAAACTTTCTCTAGTAAATTGTATCAAAATCTCTTTATATTGGATTAAAACAATCCAACGGTTCCAAAAAGAAAGGATACAATCCTTCGATTTCACCAAACTATTCTTAACTTGGGATAAATCTCAGGTCAGGACAAGTTAAAGGCAGTGGACACTATTGGTAATTACTCAAAATAATTATTATCATTAAACCTTTCTTGATTACGAGTAATGGGGAGAGGTTATGATTTTTTAAAACATTGTGATAAACAGCTTCCTCTGAAAAGAATTTGTTTTTTGAGAAAGAAGTAATTTTCCACGAATTCGATTTCGAGACCTCAGATTTAGAATTTGAGGTCTGGAAATCAAGCATCTGAAAGCACACAACTTCGTGTGACAAGGGTGTTATTTCTTTCATTATTATCTCGCAACTGCGATCAGTTGAGCTTGTTGAGATACACCAAGTGAGAAGACTGGTCTTTAACAACTACATACATGTATAGTGTCCAGTGTCTTTAAGCTTGGTATCCATAGATGATACATGTAGGACGCATTGAACCCATCCTAAGTTAGAACGAGTTACTCATCCTAACTCGAGGTAGGATTAATCCTAGCGTTTTGTAAAGAGCCAAGATCGATCCTCAAATCAAATCAAATCAATCAACATTTATTTCCATACAAACCCAATATACAAACACAAGCGAAAACTGTATGGAGGCATGGCCCATTAAAGCAAAGCTTGTAGGCTGGGATGCCTTTACAAAAGTGTGAATCCATCTTAACCGCTAAGCAAAGTGAGATGTCTTGTATACAAATCTCTTTATCAATATTGACAACTCATCTTAAATTGAATCTTAACTGCTTTGTGGAATCTAGCGCTGGAGCCCAAATCCCAGTTACATTCAATTTAAGCAAACATTTTGCAGTTTGCCTTCTATACCACGGCCAAGTTTAAAACATGTTTACCGTCCCTGTCCTTTTTAGAGGCTGCTCCCTTAAAAACAAAACAAAAGGATAAATTACATCAACTTCAGATTAACATTTATTTTTAAAAATTTTCACCATTTCATGTTCAAAAACAGCCTAGCCAGTTGTCATTAAAAATGTGTCGACCAGCTATTTTGAAAAAAGAAAAGAAGGCATTCTTTCCTTTTTCAAAAAAGAAGGATGCTAAACAGGTTTTTTTTAGCCTTATTTGTCATGGGCTTTGTGAGGTAATTTTTTAAAACATGTAACAGCTTTGAAGATGACTTCAAGATTACGAAAGAAAAAGGTGGTTTGACAAGGTTGACCTAATCCACAAGATGTTGAAGGTACACGAGAAAAGAGGCTTTGGGTCGGACTGGGTTTGGGATCAACCCAAAAGTAAATATCCGCCAAACGATTTGTGGATTTCATCAAGGGTCAATATTTGTGCTGGCCCGTTATGCATCTTCACTTGTTGCTTGCGTAGTGTACTCTCACTCTCGTTTGGGTGTTTTGTCAAGGTGGTTTGCAAAATGGACAGATTCCAAGCTGGTTCATTTCTGGATTTGTGCCGGCTGGTTAAACATAATTTTTGCTTGCATAGTGCTCTCTTACTCTGTTTGGGAGAGTACGTAGTCAAGGTGGTCTGCAAAATACAGTTAATACGTGTGTACAAAACTAGCTCAATAATCTAGAAAAATAAATACCGATCATTTTTAGCATTCTTTGATTCTTCATGAAAGTAATTTCAAACACTTAGTAAATTCTATCCGAGAAAAACCTGTACCAGAGTCTGTCACGCAAGGAATTCTAATAATTGTTAACAAATTCTACACAAAATATTTCAAGCATTTACCCTCACCCCACCCCCCTTTCAGAAATGTTCACTAAACAGTTCACATACCCACCACAACGCTCCATTATTTGTCTTCTTTACAATTTAAGTAAATTTCAATTTGACATTGGCTGGCCTCTGATTTTGTTTTTATATTGCCACTTATAGGCCATTCACCCAAAATATTTCCCGCTTTCAGAAACCACCTGGGGTTAAAGCGGAACTGTTTACACCCATTTCTGTGAATGTATTTTAAAATTTCCACCCAAACTTTTTATTGCATTTTCATGGTGGCACAAAAGAGTCTTTATCTCCACAATGCCGAGTGGAATGTGCGGTATTTGTCGAGTGTAAAGAACTCGTAACCCACGTAATGCACTGATTGTGAGCTGCTGGGATAGTGTAGTGTGTGGATTTTAGAGGATTTATGTGCAATGAACTTGTTTTGGCTGGATATTTTTTTATATTTTCATTAGAGAAATGAAAAAGTGATGATGATGTGTAGTGGTTGAGTTAGTGTAGAGGTATCCTTCCTCACCTCCCACCTCTAGGACCGCAGTTTGAATCACGCCTGGGGCACTTCATAGGTTCTGGACCTGTTTGGGTACAGGGTTGGCGCTACATCTGTTCTAGCTACATTTAGTAATTTATTGGGGCTACATTTAAGTTCTTGCTCCATTGAAACTACAAACACGGTTGGGGCTACATCTAAGTCTAGCTAAATGTAGTTACAAGTTTAAGGGTTACATTTATATTCTGGCTCCTTTGAACAAGGTTGGGGCGAAACATGTCTATTTTCTGGGTACATTTGGGTACATGGTTGGGGCTGCATTTAAGTTGTGGCCCCACTTGGGTACAGGGTTGGGCTAAAATTAAGTTCCGGGTCCTTTTTTTCCGGGTACAGAGTTTGGGCTACATCTAAGCTCTGACTACATTTGGGTACAGGGTTGGGGCAACATCTGGGCTCCATAAGTTGCGGTTTGGGGGCTACATGTAATTAAGTTCTGCCTACCTGTACATTGAGGTACATATTTTGGCAACAATTAAATTCTGGCTTCATTTAGGTCCAGGATTGGGGCTACTTTGAATTTCTGGCTAATGAAGTTCTGACTACATTTATGTACAGGGTTGGGGCCACATCAAAGTTCAAGCTCCATATATTAGAAGTTATCACACAAGCGCGAGTGGAATACCGAAAAATATAGCGCTTCTGCATCCCATATATCCAACGAGGCCGAGTTGGATATGGGACGCAGACGCGCTACCATGGGTGTGCGTGTGATAACGTATTTATCTTCATGCATACTTGGCGTGTGACATAGAACACATAAGATGCAGGTAGTGATATTAGCCGTGCAATATAGGTTTTTATCACCACTCCATTCTGCAAATCTGATTGGAGGATTGGCGCGTACTTGAAGATAAAGATATTTAAGGTTTTCAGTGTAAGATATTTTAGTATATAATGTACTTGGAATATAAACTTGAAGCCAATGCTTCCCTGCAAAATACCTCCCTCAAATCGGCCTCATTTTGTGTAATTGTACTTGACAGTACACTCCTAATCCGGTACAAACATATTGCACACACTTCCTCCTTCGCACCGCTTGTTGAAAAGATGAAATTCGCTGGAAGCAGCGAAGCGTAGACAGCCATGAGCTCTGTTGTTGCTCCTAGCGATTACAAAAGCCACCCTCTTTCATATCAACTCTATCCTTGATAACTTTGAGTTTAATACATATAGTGCCATAATAGTTTTGAGGTCAAAAGGGTCGGACTGTAAATTAAGGTGTCGCTGCTGTTCACATGGTGCTTTTTAAATGTTGGTATTCATCAAGTGTTATATCGAATGGCGGAAGAAATTTATTGTGGGATGCAAACAGCCCCGCGTCTAATGGCATATTATGAGTGAGATGGGCACTGATGAAGTACAGTGCAGACCTGATGCTCCACAGAGGCAAGAAGGCAATTGCCTCCATGCCCCCTTTGGTCATTGCCTTCAGTCTTTTTAAAGTGTCTTTGAAATGCCCTTGTGCCCTTGAAATGCTTCGGTAGAAATTTACAATTTTCTGATATGGTGCTCTTGGCAGGCCTTGAAGTTCCTCTTTTAGAGGGCACTTCAATTGGGAAAGGCAGTGGACACTATTGGTAATTACTCAAAATAATTATCAGCATAAAACCTTACTCGGTAACGAATAATGGGGAGAGGTTGATAATAAAAAACATTGTGAGAAACGGCTCCCTAAAAGGGGCGTAATTTTCCACAAATTTGATTTCAAGACTTCAGAATTAGATATTGAGGTCTCGAAATCAAGCATCTGAAAGCACCCAACTTCCTGTGACAAGGGTGTTTTTCTTTCATTATTATCTCGCAACTTCGATGACCAATTGGGCTCAAATTTTCACAGTTTTGTAATTGTATGCATATGTTGAGATACACCAAGTGAGAAGACTGTTCTTAGACAATTGCCAATAGTGTCCAGTGTCTTTAAAGGGACACACCGGCCGAATTGGGTTATTTGGGCTACAAAATAGACTAAGATATGACTTCAACGGTCTTCCAGGAATGAAGAAGAACAGTCCTTAAAAAAAATCATCAAATTTAGCCGTTTTTGAGCATTTTAAGACAAAAACGCAGGTCGCGTGATTGTTCTAACCAAAAAGTGGTACAAACAATCACGTGACCTTCCGGGCTAGTTTTACTTTCAGCCGTCTAAAAGTAACTTACTTAACCAAATTTAAATCTTTTTTTTACAAAATTATTTACGAATAATTGACGAAAAAGATCATGTATTCAAATTATCGCTACAAAATGTAAATAATGGTGAAAAATCTAACGTAAGATTCACATTCAAAGAGTCCGTGTAACGGAAGCTTGTTATATGGCCGCGTTGGTTTTTTAAAATCATTTTTCGCTAAATACTTGACATTTTGATGATTTTTTTTTACAGCAACCATCTATAAAAACATTATTTATGATTCTACACCCCTAAATTGCGTAAACGGTGAGCCGGTGTGTCCCTTTAAAGTCCAGGGGAAACTTCTGAAGGTGCACCAAGGCCAAAACCAGGAGGTCATGACCTCTGTGGCCTTCCTGAAATGCCACGCCTGCCTTGGTGTCCTTGCCCCTTCAAAAAATCAAATCAAACAGGGCTGAAAGTGGGCCGCCTCGCGTTTGAGTTTGAAGATGAGATAGTTATCAGAAGAGTGAGAGTTCATACTGCGTTTCCATACCTGTATTATTCTGAAAATCCTGTTATCCTGGTTATTGAAAAAGTTTAGCCAGTTGAGCGAGCACAAAGTTCTTTAGAACTATGCCATACCAGTGACTCCCATATGCTCACATGTTGAAGGTGTACATGATGGTAACCACAAGTTTATTAGGCCATATTAAAAATAAAACCTGTTTACCATTCTGCCTTTTTATAAAAAAAAGGAAGGAGAGGCTTTTTTTCTGCTTTTTTTATCACAAGATGGCCGCCCGACACATTTTTTACGACTTTTTTTGTTTGAGATTGTTTAGGTTTTAGTGTTTTGTTTTGGTTTTATAAAACAAGTAGGGGGCGGCCTCTAAAAATGAAGCAGGTGGGGGACGCTAAACTTGCTTTATTTTTTATTTGGCCTCACCTTGGGCGGATATTATTTCAGTACACGGTTCAGCGACTCTTTTTGTAAGAGCCTATAGTTCAGAGTGGAGTTCAGCTACACTGTCCTAGGTCGATATCTTTCCAGGGCGTGGGTGAAATTTTTAGGAAAACCGGAATCCTGATGCGCTGTTAGAAGCTGGTTCTTAGTAAAGAGATCCCCCGGATTTGATGGATCACGAATGTAGTACATGTTTCCAGGACGAGAATTACTTCTTGTAAGAACATGTGTGTGTAGAAAAAGTTTTCTTGCCGACTTTCCTTCTTCAGCTTGGACCCATTCGGATTTATACTTAGTAACTTTCTGTGGAGTTATTTACTGTGGCGGACTTTTGACATTGGCTGATGGAACTATACATGTACGTATGAAGGTTTGTAATGTTGACTGTGTTGTACTCATAGAGCAAGCATTGGGCTGAATGTTTTTTTTGTAAAGTAGTCCCTTCGGTCCAGTTTAGTGTGCGTTTTACTTGCCTTTTCCTTCTTCGACAAATTAGAAATTGGTTCCTAGTAAAAGTGATCATTCTGGGTTTGATGGATCACGAATGTAGTCCTTGTATTACAGGACGAGAATGACTTCTTGTCTGAATAAGTTTGTTGAGAAGTTTTCTTGCCGACTTTCCTTCTTCAGCTTGGACCAAATTTGATTTATACTTTGTAACTTTCTGTGGTGTTATAGGAGACTTTTGGCATTGGCTGGTGGAATTGGGCTAATGGAATAGTACAAACTGTACGAAGGTAATGTTGATGGTTATTAATTTTGGTTTTTACCCATACACCGTTGTGTGTTAGCACTGTATACAAGTTGACTGTGTACCTGTACTCAGTACTTTCCCGAGTCCTGTAAAAAAATGTTGATGGTGTTATACTCTTATATAGAGCAGGCTTTGGCTGAATGCTTTTTTGTAAAGTACATGTAGCCCCTTCGGCCAGTTAAGTGTGCATTTTACTTGCCCTTTTCTTTATCGACAAAGTTGGATTTATCTTATTACTGTCTTTGGGGTGGTTTACGTGGGTGACTAGTGGAATTGGCTGATAGTATTGGCTGATGGAATTGATGTTTATATGAAGGTTTGTAATATTGATGGTGTTGTACTCTTATCATATATAGAGCAGGCTTTGGGCTGAAAGCTTGGTGTTACACGTAAGTGTGTGTTTAACTTGCCCTTTCCTTCTTCGACAAATTTGGATTTATCTTGTAACTTTCTGTTGAGTTATTTACTTTGGTGACTTGTGGCATTGTGCTGATGGAATTGGGCTGGTGGATTTGTACGTGTGCGAATGTTTGTAATGTTGATGGTGTTGTACTCTGTTGAAGCTTTCTGTAAAATACATGTGTAGCTATGGTACCCCACAAGGCAAGTAAACTGTGTGTTTCACTTGCCCTTTCCTTCTTCGACAGAGTTGGATTTATCTTGTAACTTTCTGTTGAGTTATTTACTTTGGTGACTTGTGGCATTGTGCTGATGGAATTGGGCTGGTGGATTTGTACATACGAATGTTTGTAATGTTGATGGTGTTGTACTCTGTGTTGAAGCTTTCTGTAAAGTACATGTAAAGCCATGGTACCCCACAAGGCAAGTAAGCTGTGTGTTTCACTTGCCTTTTCCTTCTTCAACAGAGTTGGATTTATCTTGTAACTTTCTGTTGAGTTATTTACTTTGGTGACTTGTGGCATTGTGCTGATGGAATTGGGCTGGTGGATTTGTACATACGAATGTTTGTAATGTTGATGGTGTTGTACTCTGTGTTGAAGCTTTCTGTAAATTACACGTGAAGCCATGGTACCCCACAAGGCAAGTAAACTGTGTGTTTCACTTGCCCTTTCCTTCTTCGACAGAGTTGGATTTATCTTGTAACTTTCTGTTGAGTTATTTACTTTGGTGACTTGTGGCATTGTGCTGATGGAATTGGGCTGGTGGATTTGTACATACGAATGTTTGTAATGTTGATGGTGTTGTACTCTGTGTTGAAGCTTTCTGTAAAGTACATGTAAAGCCATGGTACCCCACAAGGCAAGTAAGCTGTGTGTTTCACTTGCCTTTTCCTTCTTCTACAAAGTTGGACTTATCGTAACGTTCTGTGGAGTTATTTACTGTGGTGGTTTTTGTCATTGAATTTTTCTTTTTTTTTGTGACAGAATTATACACAGGTTTGTAATGTTGACTATAGTGGGCTTTGGGTTTAAGCTTTTTGTAAAAGAGGGCCACCAGCCCACAAGACTTGTAAACTAATGTATGTTTACTTGCCTTTTCCTTCTCCAGAAAAGCAATAAATATAAGCCTTTTAAACATACACATAAAGGTTACGGGCGGGCGGAGGGTGTCACTATCTCTACCCGCCTTTTTGCTACACTTCTGGTTTGTGTTGTTTGTTCTATTGTTGACATGATGAGATCAGTTTCATTATTAAGTGAAAGAAACCAGCATTTTTATTGGAATAGTCTTACATGTGATTAAAGGAACCGTGCCTTGGATCGGACGAGTTGGTTTATAAAAAGCGTTTGAAACCGTTTGTTATGAAATGTATATGGTTAGAAAGATGTTTTAAAAGTAGAATATAATGATCCACACAAGTAGTACGTATCTCTCAAAATTGCATGGTTTTCTTTTTACGTCGCGAACTATTACGGTCTGCCATTTATGGGAGTCAAAATTTTGACTCCCATAAATGGCCGACCGTGTTAGTTGACGAGGTAAAAAGAAAACCACGCTATTTCGAGGCATATTTGTGTAGATCATTGTATTCTACTTTTACATCATCTATCTAACCATATGC
The DNA here is from genome assembly GCF_032118995.1 of Asterias amurensis. Taxonomy (NCBI): domain Eukaryota; kingdom Metazoa; phylum Echinodermata; class Asteroidea; order Forcipulatida; family Asteriidae; genus Asterias; species Asterias amurensis. The sequence continues at coordinate 3,151,963 of NC_092657.1, read as the reverse complement.
ATTTTATAACAAACGGTCACAAAACGCTTTTCAAAGACCAACTCGACTGATCCAAGGCAACGTGTTCCTTTAATAAAAACACCTGTGGAAATGTAGAAGCCATTGTTTATATCAGTTACATTGGAACATAACACCATTGCATTCTTGCTTTGTAATGTAGGAGTGGGAACAAAACAGCAGTAACTCAGGCATTTCGTTGCATTTGTCAGTGTGTTCGAAAATGTTTTCTGTGAGTGAGAAACTAGTAACATATTTCTAGGGAAACTACATGTACTTGCGTACGCCAAAGTTTTGTGGGGCGCTGTTTTCTCCAAGAGAGAAAATTTTTCTCAAGTTGGCCTGTTATGTCTTGTTTCTTCCTATTGATATTTCCGACAAATGACTGATTTAGTTTGACCTCATTACATAGTATGCGGACAGATTTCTGCAAACAGAATTCTTCTTTGACAACTCTCTCCAGTCTCACAAAAAATTTTTTTTTTATTTTTTTTTTGTAACTGCAGGTTCTAGCATCAAGTAGCAACCAGTGAAACAAGGAGAGATAGAAAGTCAGCACCCCATACCTTGTCTGGCGTGGTCACCATGCCTATCCCGGTCGGGGTGCAAGACCACTACGGTGAACAAGCTTACAGTCATTCAAACGCTTCAAACAAGTAAGTTATTCTCATTAATAATATTTACTTAAAGGCAGTGGACACTATTGGTTATTACTCAAAATAATTATCATCATAAAACCTTTCTTGATTACGAGTAATGGGGAGAGGTTGATAGTATAAAACATGGTGAGAAACAGCTCTGAAGTGACGTAGTTTTCGAGCAAGAAGTAATTTTCCACGAATTTGATTTCGAGACCTTAAGTTTAGAATGTGAGGTCTCGAAATCGAGCATCAGAAAGCACACAACTTCGTGTGACAAGGGTGTTTTTTCTTGCATTGTTATCTTGCAACTTCGATGACCGATTGAGCTCAAATTTTCACATGTTTGTTATTTTATGTATATGTTGAGATACACCGAATGAGAAGACTGGATTTTGACAATTACCAATAGTGTCCACTGCCTTTAATAATAATAACAACAATTTTCAAATACAATATCAACCTCTACCTTTGCAGGTACTCATTTATACCCCTGGGTGGAGAGAAGCAACTATAGTATAAAGCATCTTGCTCAATGACACAAGTGTCATGACTGGGATTTGAACCCACACTGTGATGACTACCCAACCAGAACTTGAATCCGATGCTCAACAATTACATTGTAAACTGCTCGGCCATGACATCCTACAACTAACCTAACTTTTGCGAAGATGAGCAGAGTTTACTGTTCGAAACGTTGAGACCACACCGGCTCTTTGTAGAGCCAACACTCTCACAAAAGAAATTTACAGGTGGTTGTACCCGCAAGTTTACTATTTACTTAAAGTGTCTTCCTAACCAAACTTTTGTTTTTGTTCTTGTAGTGGTATGAACGGAATAGACAGACTCGCTATGAGCAACGGGTATGGACCTGGCCCTGCTGGTCCCTTCAGAAACTCCAATGGCCCAAGCCGACCTTCAAATGGTAAATAATAAATTATGTGATCTGATAGTAGAATAGTTTCCATTTAAAAACATAATTCTACACAGGGCTTGACTTTGGAGGCAAAAATTCATATTACACTGCCGAAAATGGTGTTCTTATAATACTGTAAGAAGATAACAAAGTTGTTGAAAACTTTTCTTTAGTCACTCCCAAAAGTCTTAAAGGAACACATTGCCTTGGATCGGTCGAGTTGGTCTTTGAAAGCGTGTGGAACCATTTGTTATAAAATGCAAATGGTTAGATAGATAATTTAAAAGTAGAACATAATTATCCACACAAACATGATTCAGAACTGCTTGTTTTTCCCTTCATGTTGCGAAGAGAAACATGGTCGGCCAATTTTGGGAGTCAAAAATGGCCGACCATGTTAAATTCACAACATATAGGAAAACTGCTGATGTGATTGTAGAAGAGGGACACACTTTTTGATTAATTTCATCTTTTCTGTATGAGGATCTTTATTGCATAATTGTAGAAAAGTGACACACCTTTTTGATTAATTTAATCTTTGCTGTATGAGGATCTTTATTGCATAATTGTAGAAAAGTGACACACTTTTTGATTCATTTCATCTTTGCTGTATGAGGATCTTTATTGCATAATTGTAGAAAAGTGACACACTTTTTGATTAATTTCATCTTTTCTGTATGAGGATCTTTATTGCATAGTTGTAGAAAAGTGACACACTTTTTGATTAATTTAATCTTTGCTGGATGAGGATCTTTATTGCATAATTGTAGAAAAGTGACACACTTTTTGATTAATTTAATCTTTGCTGGATGAGGATCTTTATTGCATAATTGTAGAAAAGTGACACACTTTTTGATTCATTTCATCTTTTCTGTATGAGGATCTTTATTGCATAAAACCTTCACACCTGTTTAAACAACACGGCATGCAATTGATGGAGGACTTTAGCCCTGCATTATGTCGTTACTGTATATCCCCATAATAGGTTTCAAAAATGTCCCCAGCCCAGATCAATACAATAACAGCATAAGGAGCCACTATTATGATTATTTAATATAATAGGTTTAAAACATTTCCCTCATTAGGTCAATACAACAACAGCCAAGCCTACGGCGACCCCAGAGACGACCCACGCATCGCAGTTCGCGCTGACGTCCACAGACCCCCGATGGACCCCCAGATGGGCGTCCCCGGGCAGCGGGACCCCGGCGGTCCGATCTACAGAAACCAGAGGATGCCGAGGAACGAGCTGCCTCCTAGAGAACTCCAGAGGGAGGTGAGCAGGGAGGGGCCGAGAGACGGGCCGAGGCGGGAGTTGAAGAGGGACCCGTCGATGGAGCCGGAGAGGAATCCACAGATTGATGTGTATGTGCAGCAGAAGAGGTTCCCTATTGAGGTAGGATACTTTGAAAACATATTATTGAACTTAAAGGAACGTTACAGAATTGGTAAGAAACAAAAATCGTGAAGATCACAGATTTACATAAAACTTACACGGTCTAATGATGATGATAGTAGAAAACATCCCTTGAAATATTTCTGTCTGAAATGTCATATTTGATGAGAAGTAAATAATCTAACTTCGCGTTTGGAGTTTATCGCACAGTGAGCGTTTTATTCATTTTTGTTTTGGCATCGATGCAATGCAAAATTTGTAATCGGTTTTTCACTATTCTCTCGTGACCCAGCTGGCCGATCGATCCCAAACTTCTACAGGTTTGTCAGTTTATGTTTATGGTGGATTACATAAAGTGCTTACACTGACAGCAACTGTTTTGTTAGCAAAAACCAGTTCTGTAATGTTCCTTTAAAGGATTCGGGTACTTTGTCAAAATGTCCACAGATTTACATTAAACTTACAGGGTTTGAAGAGAATGATAGTGGAAAGCTTCCCTTCAAATATTACTAACTAAGGTTGTGTAGTTTTTGAGAAATGAGTAAAACAAGTCACAAAATCATTTTCGCCTCATGAGACCAAAACTATTTTAGCATGTAAAATTCCCTTAACCAGTTTTGATATTATGCCAAAACCATAGCATAACTGGTTAATACGTTTTTTACATGCTAAAAACTGAGACAAAAATTATTCCTTTTTCTCATTTCTCAAAAACTACAGCACCTCAGTAAGTAAATTTTCAAGGGAAGCTTTCTACTATCTTCAAACTGTGTAAGTTTAATGTAAATCTGTGGACATTGTGTTTTTTGTTACGAAAAAGTACATAGATACCCTTTAACAAGTAGAGAAGTTTAAACAGTTCCCGGAGAACTTTGGATGACAAATCGGCTTTGATCCTAGTACATGCCTTTGTTTTATCTCAGTTAGATATTGGAAATGCTCAAGATTCTGTTCAATATTACGAAACAAAATCTTAATAAACGTCAACATGCCCTGATGGCGCTTATGGATGCTTTTGGGCATTTTGTTTAGAAGCCATTTTACGACGACAACCTCACCAGGTGTTTGTATGGAGACCAATACAGATACAGATACATTCGCGGCCACTGTGGTCGCTAAAGGATTAAAGGACTCATTAATTTTCAAGCTAGGCCTTAATGTGTGTTTCTTTTCCTTTGACAGCATTTGTGCACATTCACAATGGACCGTAAGGAAGGCTTGGTGGTTGTTAGGCTATGGGCCTTTTGGTACAATCCACTTGTGGCTGCTCTGGGCATTTTTGTACAAGCCACTCATGGCCGCTCAAAGACATTGATTTTCCGACCTTAATGTGTGTTTCTTTTCCTTTGACAGCATTTGTGCACATTTACCATGGACCGTAAGGAAGGCTTAGTTACCGTAGAGGATGTGATACGCAAGGTGCAGAGGCTCGACGCTAAGGGACAGATCTGGTCTCAAATTGTTCTCCTTCAAGTCGCCGATCGAGATATTATGATCGTGGATGCGGCTTCACGGGTATGTTAAGTTATAGAAGGGCAGAAAATATTTATTTTAAAGGCAGTGGACACTATTGGTCATTACTCAAAATAATTATTAGCATAAAACTTACTTGGTAACTAGTAATAGGGAGAGGTTAATGGTATAAAACATTGTGAGAAACGGCTCCCTCTGAAGTGCCATAGTTTTTGAGAAAGAAGTGAAATCAAGCATTTGAAAGCACACCTTCGTGTGACAAGGGTGTTTTTTCTTTCATTATTATCTGGTAACCATTTTCTGCTTAAGCAAGATTTTTCCGTGCTAAGCAATTTTCATGCTTACAGACTTTATGAAATTGGGCCTAGGGCATATTCTGCAGGCAAGATTAAATTGTTGCCAAAACCCGCTGTCAAAACAGGATTTGAACTGCCTCTAGCTACCGGCAATCTTGGTAGTCTAGTTGGTAAGACACTGCTCAAGGGTTTTTCATGGGTCGTAGGTTCGAATCCCACCTCAGTAACATGCCTGTGATATTTGTTCGCAGGACTCGGGGGAAGTACTGAGTATACAGTGCTAACACACATCAATGTATGGGTAAATCCCCCCCCCCCCACCCCGAGAAAAATAAATAAATAAATAAATAAATAAGTAAATAAATAAATAAATAAATAAAATAAGATTATATTGGTCATGTCGAAAACAAACTTTTGAAATCTTTACGTTTCATTTTAGGGTGAGATTGAGAGGTTCCCAATGAATGACATCAGCCTTGTGTCCGCAGAGCTCAACCAGTGTAACTACAACAGTATTCTCGTTATTCAGTTCAAATTCGTCGGCGAGAAAAACCCACAGACATACGTCTTCCAGTGTGACCAAGTACCTGTAAGTAAAAATAACCATTGAAAAACATTGACCACACCCTACCCAGGGTGTCGCGACTTGGCCCCGCGGATAAGAGCAGCGGACTCAAGCTCTAGTGTTTGAACAGCAGAGTGTGGGTTTGAGTCCCGGTAGTGACACTTGTGTCCTTAAAAGCAAGACACTTACCCATGATTGCTTCAGAAAGTTGGGGAGGTAGTGCTTTCTGCTCTACCAGCCAGGCTTCTGATGGATGATACCCAAGCCTACATCCGTATGGACTGTAAAGGGGGTCACCCTGTTTCAGCCTCGGGACTAGGTGGCAACGTTCCCGGGAAAAATAGTTGATCAGCCCACATCTTGAATTGGCCTTCAGGCCTTGTGTGTCTGGCGACGTGCATCAAAACAAATTGTGTAATCAAAAATCCCTGCAGTCCAGTTCAAATTAAGTAATTCAAATAATGTGCTGGTTAATTGACATTCATACATTCATATATTCATTTATTCAGGCTGATGTCATTGCCAAGGAGCTTCAAAGGAACATTGATTATACACAAGGGAGACGGAAGAGAACAACAAGGTACAGTGACCTTTGACCCCATATCAAACTTTGACCTTTAACCTCATCTCAAACAAACTACCTGCCCTAAATTACTAATGAAACTGGACCCACTTTCATAGAGTTGCTTTAATCAAAAATAGGAGCTAAGCACATCAATACCAGATTAAGATTGCCAGCCAAAATACCATATCACATGCACCTTTAACTGGTACTCTGCCAAGTTTTGCCTGCTCAAAAAATGTTGAGTAAAATTTTCTGCATAAGCAACCTCTCTACTAAACTGGACCCTGGCCTTAGGAAAAACTTCATTCCACATTATAAAAATGCAAAACAAAATTGACTTAAATCAGGGCCCAATGTCAGAGAGCTGCTAAGCACAAAAAGATGCTAAGCACAACAAAGTTATGTTTACCAGAATAAGGTTACCAGTCAAACTACCATGTCACATGCACCATTTGTGATTGGTATCCTGATCATTTCTGCTTTAGCAGAGAGTTGTTAAGCAATATTTTCTGCTTAAGCAGCTCCATGAAATTGGGCCCTGGTGTTTAAACGTTCGGTTTTTACAGCTTAAAAGACACTGGCCACTATTGGTAATTGTCAAAGACCAGTCTTCTTTTGGTGTATCTCCACATGCATAAAATAACAAACTTGTGAAAATTTGAGCCCAATTGGTCGTCAAAGTTGCGAGATAATAATGAAAGAATAAACACCCTTGTCACACAAAGTTGTATGCTGTCCGATGCTTGATTTCTAGACCTCAAGGCTGAGGTCTAGAAATCAAATTTGTGGAAAATTACTTCTTTCTCGAGAACTACATGTACATTACTTCAGAGGGAGCCGTTTCTCACAATGTTTTATACCAACAACCTCTCCCCATTACTCGTTACCAAGTAAGGTTTTATGCTAATAAATATTTTGAGTAATTACCAATAGTGTCCACTGCCTGTTAGTTGTCAATGAGACAAAAACCACAGCATTGTCATGACATTGGAGCAATTGTACATGTGTACGTGGTCTAGATGTACCAGCACCAATGTTAATAACAATACAGAACCAGGACACGGTTTTATTGCAGGCAAATTTAATTGGATTCAATTTTTTATTGGAGGAGAAGCATATCTTGTCATGCGCAAAGATTACTTGTCCCTCAGTTGCTGGATATTTGTGTCATAAATATTTCATTCCCAACCCTGCCAAAACAATTTCAATATTCATGGTTTAATTAAAAACATTAAGCGTAGTTGCCACCGGCAAAATTCCTTTGAATTAACAACTTTGTTTAGCTGAAACAAGCAAAATTACAGACAGTAAATGGGTTTAGCATACATGTAGGAACCTTACATTGATAGCCCACATCTTGAATTGGCCTTCAGGCCTTAGTGTCTGGCGACGTATTATGCGCTTATTAAGAACTGTCTATTATTATGATTAATTTTTTAAGTGCTAACAGTAGCTCTATTACATTGTGAATTACCAACATTGTAAGAGTATGTAACATACACTGTACTTGAACAACATGCTGTTCACTGTACTGAGCCATTTCGTCCCAGGTACACATCACATGTCATGTCACGCAATGTGTCGCTACATTGGCAGACCCCACAATTTGAACCCAGGGCCCAATTTCATAGAGCTGCTAAGCACGAATATTTGCTTAGCATGAAATTTCTTCCTTGATAAAAACAGGATTACCAACTTAATTTCCATTTTTGCATATTGCTTGTTACTGGTATTCAGCTGTTGTTTGCTTATCCTGAAAATAACGTGGAAATTTAGTTGGTAATCCTGTTTTTATCCAAGGAAGAAATTTCATGCTAAGCAAACGTTTGTGCTTAGCAGCTCTATGAAATTGGCCATGGCCTCATACTACTTGATACAGTAGTTATTTTATACATGTTGGGAATCACCAAGTGAACAACCTGGGCCCAATTTCATAGAGCTGCTTAAGCACAAAATTTTGCTTAAGCAAAAAAATCATTGCTTAGTAAAATCAGATTACCGGCCAAGACTCCACTCAATTGTAATGCTAAGTAAACAACAGCTGAGTACCAGTCACAAGCAATGTATACGGCATGAAATTTTGGCCAGTAACATGTGTAAAACAAGCGAGCTATTTTCGTGCTTAAGCATTTTTTTTGCTTAAGCAGCTCTATGAAATTGGCCCCAGGTCTTTGACAATGACCAAAGATGTGACTTACCTTTCAAGTCTACTACATGTACATTAGTGAAGTTAACTTACACGTTTATTCCTTTGATTGTCCCAACAGGACGGAGGTGAAGACAGAACTCAGGAACTCGTCTCACTACGATGACAGACAGATGTACATCCCACCCCCTCCTGATGAGCCTGCACCCAAACCCCCATCAGAGGGGAACGTCCGTAACAAGGTGGCGGCATTCGCTGCAGCTGCTGCTATCGCACAAGGTATAGCAAGGCTTGATATTTCACTTCATTTTATTTGCCAGCAAACATAAATAAAAGCATTGACAATTTGTAGATCAAAGAACCTAAAAAACAAACAATACAGAAGGTTTTTTTTGCAAGCTTAACTTTAGAACTCTAGAACTCTCTACCACTGAATCTTATCACTTCATCTTGTCTTTATGTGTTATCATATGACAAGTTTTTGAGGATTAATTTAGTTGTATCTATTTTCTTTTCGTTTTGTTGTTTTTTTACTGTGCCTTGAACACCAAGCAGGGTGGATATACATGTATGCACATCACAAATCTTTATTATTATTGTTATTAATACAAGATTTAAAGCCATTATTAAAAAAACATGTACACTTTCGGAACAGAAAAAACAGGAAAAAGTTCACAGATTTACAAATAATTTACAGGGTTTACAGAAGGTAATGGTGAAAGACTCATCTTGAAATATTATTCCATGAAATGCTTTACTTTTTGATAAAACATTAAAACAAAATCAATTCTCGATAGCGAGAACTACGGATTCATTTTAAACACATGTCATGACACGGCGAAACGTGGGGAAACAAGGGTGGGTTTTCCCGTTAATTTCTCCCGACTCTGATGACCGATTGAGCCTAAATTTTCACAGGTTTGTTATTTTATATATAAGTTGTGGTACACGAAGTGTGGGCCTTGGACAATACTGTTTACCGAAAGTTTATAATGGCTTTAAGAAGAATACTACAATGTACTGAGGAACCCGGCTTGCCGGGCAGATACATGTACATGTAAGAAACAACCTCTAGTGGTGGTGGTAGACAAAACCAGTAGAAGCTAGGAAGCCTGGTAGGGAAAGCAATAAGTGACAATTTTCAAATTGGCTGAACCACCGAAAAGACCAAACAAAACAAACAGGGATGTTTATTTAACACTGAACTAACCATTGGGAAAACTTGAGAATTTTGACTCTGGTGTTTTGTCTGCCATTTGGCCAGCAGACCACTCTACAAAAATGTTGGATCTGTTTGTTTTATTTTTTAGATCTTCTCACATACTCTAATTTGTTTTTCTTCTGAAACTATGAAACTTATGTTTGCAGCAGCTGGAAATGGGGTTAATCGTGGTTTCCAGTACCCAAAGTCTCTGCCGATGCGAGCATCAGACAGCGACGAGCCCTTGGAGATGCTGGCGATGAGAACGGAACGAGATGTGGTGAGTTGGAGTCGATTTTAAAATGTCACCTTTTCACTAATTATTTCTAACTATTTCTTTTGACCCATCCACCCACAATTTTGAGAAAAAAGATTGAAGATGTTTAAGCAATGATTATCCTGAAAATACTCCGCAGTAGTAGAAATATATTTAGACAAGCTCTTAAACGAACATACATGTAATCTACCAAGCAAGTAGATATACAATTGGTGTTACCACAAACCAAATATACATCGTTACCTCACCATGCAATGCCTCAAATCCATAGAAATATAACCCGGAGAATGCTGAGTGTCTCATTGTGCGTGCCATTTCGTTATGAGACCATTTTTTTGGATGCGCGTATTTATTTTTTTACGCGAGAATGGCAAAATATTTTGCCATACAGTGACGTCATCATTGACCAATGAATACACTAGAAACGGTCTATGTGTGTGACATCTTGCCTTTTTGCCATACACATGTGTCACGTGATGCTCATTTTGCCATACACGCATATCTCGCGGTATCAATACGCCGCGTCCACAGACGAAAAAAGAGGGTGGCCGAGCTCAGCGTTCTCTGGGTTGTATTTCTATGCTCAAATTCCATACCTCAAAGACCGTATTACAAATACATGTATTGTACCTTATCTTGAATTTCAGGAGATTTTAAACCACTGTTTCGACGAGATTGAAGCCTTCATCGGTCTCCTACAGAAGGCAGCGGAAGCCTACACAGAGCTCGTTCGTAGACGCAAGGCGCGCAAGAGCAAGAAACGTGAGCCTGGTGACGGGCTTCTCCTCGCCAGATCTCGCCCTCCGCCAGAGTCCGAGTACACCGAGTGCTTCAAGAAGTTCAAATTCTGCTTCAATCTACTAGTAAGTCTCTACCAAAACTAAAATTGATGACCATCTTGGTTATGTTCCCTGCATCCAATAGCAGTAATGGATGCTAAGATTCATTGCAAAGAATGCAACCAGACTATTTTTCTTAACAGCCTCAGTTTGTCACACATATTTGGATCAGAGAAAAATTATGATAGCCGCACCCTGAAAAACTGTCGCTTGTGGTCGCAGAAAATTCTGCACTAATTGATAGCCAATCTCAAATGAGTTTTAGCTTTGTATGCTTGCAGCCTCACATAATATACCACTTGACTTGGCACCAGGATTTTCTTAATTTCTTTGGTTTCTTGCGCAAATGTTGATCCACTAACGTTTTGTAGTTGATCCACTAACTCCACTGAATATGAAGAATCAAATCCACGACCAGAGTTGATCCACCGAAAGAATTATTTATTTTTGTAGGTATTTCACTATCTTGATCCACTAAATCCACTACTTTCTTCCTTCCACTCAGGCCAAGCTCAAGAATCATATCCACGACCCCAACGCACCAGAGTTGATCCACTTCCTCATGGTCCCGCTAGATCTGATCATCAAGAGTTGCCAGAGCACCGAGCTGGCATCCAACATCGTCTCTCCGCTGCTGACCCCACAAGCTGTTGACATTCTGCAGAACTGTCTGACGTCTCGTGAAGCTGACCTGTGGAGGTCGCTCGGTAGAGCTTGGACGATTCCATCGTAAGTGCTCCTTTAAAGTTTTTTTTAAAAGTTAGTCAGTTGAAACCTGTTGAACTCGCCAGCATAAGGAATTGCCATATTGCAAACAGCTTAAAGGGAACGTATTGGTTTGGGTAATCACTTTTAAAATTAATGCCAATGAAAACTGGCCTTAAAGTCACTTTTGAATTAATGCCCCTGAGTTATCCCCCTATTGTGTTTTCCAATGGGAGACTTTTTGAAAGCTCTGCCACTAGAGGGCAGCAGACCTACCAGGCAAGGGTGCACAACTCCTATAGCAAACAATGGTAAATGCTAAACATTAAAAAATACTCAAAAAATATTTAGAAGTCTCTCAGCCTCTTGAAGATTAAATCAAATACATTGTCATACAATTAAACTTCAAATTTCTTCTCATTTTTTGGTAGGTCAGCATTTTGGAATTTTTGCTAATTACCCTAGAAGAAACACTCCCAAAACCTCATGCACACCGCTTGTTTTCATAGGGGAACTCGTGTCCAGTACGTCCTGTTCCAGAACAGTTTGGTTTATGCTGGCATTGTGTTATGAGAAACAAAATACAGTTTGGCTAAATCTAAATACAAAATCAAAAACACGCAAAACACAAGGTATTTGCTGTCAGTGACCGTCACTCATGCTTCTCCTATTCCTAAGTTGTTGACATTACCTGGTGGAGAGCGCCCTCTCTTGGTGATTGGCAGATAGTCTAAAGTTTCCCATTGCGGAATACTCTTCCTGCATGGACATTTCATCAAAATAATTATGATTTGGCAAATTTTTAAAACAATGTTTATCTTTATTTCATGACTTGCAGAACTGAGTGGCCCAAAGAGAGACCGGTACCCCGCTATACACCATACTTCCACGATGGCTGGGCACCACCTGGACTGCCGGATCATCACACAAGCCTCGACGTGAATGCAGCAGTGGCAGCGAACGCAGCCGCAGTGGCTCGGGGAGAGCTAAGGGAACGCGTTCCTAGCGTAAGTATGACAAGAATATACCATGCCCATATTTTATATGTTGGATCACTTGTTGGGTGGTTTCATGGCTTGGGTTCAGAGGGTACATGTGACATCTTGGTTTCAAACTAAACCAACATTCAACTTCACATTATTTGTAATTTGTTTTAATACATGCAGGGTTCGGATTATTCAGATGGTGGTTACCACGGAAACAAGAGAAACAGCAGCAGCAGTGGGATGTCAGACCAGCGACCAGTCACCTCGAGGTCAGATCCAGTTATGATTTTTATGTCACAAAAAAAAACAATCGCCTGCGATTACTCTTAGTAATTTTATCGAAAGCATGACTTTGAATTTGATCTTACAAATTAACGTCATCGTACCACCATCTTAGTGGTATACTTATTATGAAATAGTGGAAATGGAACAGATTTTGTACGCGCGGCGCACAGGATTGGCCAATGAGCGACCTCTTTTGACCTGTAGGTGAGGGCGCCCTACTCAAATGACGTCATGTGCATAAGGTCTATTATGCTACATGAAATGAAATATTAAAAACCAGTTGGCAATGATGGCTTTCATTGGATCTCTTTTCTTGTTTTAATTTTATCCAAAGCAGAAAACAGAAAAAAATTGAAATGTTAAAAAAACAATTGACACTGATGGATCTCACTGAATTTGTCGCTGTAAATTCTATTCCAAACTTGTTTTTTTGTTTGTCTTTGATTTCAGAAGTCCTGACATCCCACCTCAAGTGTCCCCTAAGCCGGTCAACAACACGCCCCTCCCACCGGGGGTCAAGGGTTATGTCAAACCCATGTTTGACTTTGTGGCTCGGAATGTCAAAGAGTTGACCATCATGTCTGGAGAGAAACTAGAGGTATGAACAACTTGTGATTTGTGAGGAAATGTCCCGTTTTTAAGATGTCATAGTTTTATGTTATTTTACCTTAAAGGCAGTGGACACTATTGGTAATTACTCAAAAAAAATTAAGCATAAAACCTTTCTTGGTGACGAGTAATGGGGAGAGGTTGATGGTAAAACACTTTGTGAGAAACGGCTCCCTCTGAAGTGGCATAGTTTTCGAGAAAGAAGTAATTTTCCACGAATTTGATTTTGAGACCTCAAGTTCTCTCGAAATCAACCATCTAAACGCACACAACTTCGTGTGTCAAGGGTATTTTGTCTTTCATTATTATCTCGCAAGTTCGATGACCAATTGAGCTCAAATTTTCACAGGTTTGTTATTTTATACATATGTTGAGATACACCAACTATGAAGGCTAGTCCTTGACAATTACCAATAGTGTCCACTGCCTTTAAATTTCTTAAAGATGTAAACTTGTTTCAAACATCTATTATTCTATTTGTATAACGATTTTAAATCCTTCACCAGGCAGGTTTACTTCACAGCAGAGTTTTCCAAGTTCATTTATTTGTGAGACGGCCGACCTCACCCACTTTCAGTCACCACCAATTGCTTTAATATTTTTTTGTTTTTGCCAATACCACCTTTCTGTGAAGATTTGCCGTAGGGTGGTCATGTTGGTGAAATCTTTTCCCGACCTTCAACCTCAAAAGTCCCTGTTCAAATTCCGTCAGGGCACTATGTGGATTTGGTTTACAGCCCCTACCTGACTGGGTGGGTTTTCCGTGGTCACACTCCATGTCACACGCCTGTATGCTTCATTTTTGAAAGGGCAGGGGCACCAAGGCATTTTCTCCCCTGGTAAAGGGCACCCTTCTTTGCCTCCTTGAAGTATCAGGCCTTGGCCCAATTTCATAGAGCTGCTTATGCGCAAAATTCTGCTAAAGCAAAATAATCAATGCTTAGTATAATCAGAGTACCGGCCAAAACTCCACTTAATTGTTATGCTAAGTAAACAATAGCTCAATACCAGTCACAAGCAATGTTTATGGCATGAAATTTTGGACAGTAACATGTGTAAAATCTATTTTCGTGCTTAACCAAATTTTTTGCTTAAGCACCTCTATGAAATTGGCCCCTGATGTCATACATGTACATGTATTAAGGCTTACACCCTAAAACATTGGTGTTCATGTTTCCATGTAATTTCTTGTGCAGCTTCTGGAGGACAATCGCAAGTGGTGGAAGGTTCGGAACTCCTCCGGGCAGTACGGCTACGTACCTTCAACCATTCTCACCAGCATAGCCACAAGCCAGCCACAGCAACAGCAACCCCCGCAGCGCAACCCGAACTTCAACTCAAACCACCACGCCCCTTCCCCTCAGACACCGCCAACACCCCCTCTACTCGGTGCTACCACTTCTTTTGACCAGTCCTTCAACAGCAGCAACTCTATGACGCAGAGAATGGTCAACCAGGTGAGTCCATTTATTTAATAGGGGTGTCTTTCAGGTTAAATAATGAGGGGATTTCACATTTGTTTAAATGCGCTTTCATAAAGCGATCAATGTAAACGTTATCTCATCTGTAACAAGTTTTCAGACACTGATATTATTATTATTATTTTAAAATTTTTAATTACAACTTTTTCTCTCCACTTTCTCAAATTTGTTATTCTTGCCTACGGATGTTTGTTTCCGCTCACATACTAAAGTGGAGGTGGTATTTTGTTATGCAAAAGAAAAATAACACACACGGAAAGAAATTGTTGACAAAACCCTCCCTGAAACTTAAAGAAACCACCCCTGCTAAACAAGAAGAAAAACAAAATGAGATCACCGAAAGCTCTGAAGAGCTAACAACCAATGAGAAGCCTGGTTGTATTCCACCCATAGAGCTTTCCACCAATGGGAAGCCTGGTTGTATTCCACCCGCAGAGCCTTCAACCAATGGGAAGCCTGGTTGTATTCCACCTGTAATGAATATGGATATTGTGGATTTAAATGTTCATTAATGTAAATTAACATAGTAGCTCTGAAGAGCTTCCAACCAATGAGAAAGGTGGTTGTATTTCACCTGTAATGAATATGGATATTGTAGATTTAAATATTCATTTATGTAAATTAACAGAGTTGCCCAATGTATTAACTTGTGCTGATTTTGTTGTTGTATCAGACTTTTTGATTTATCTTTTCAAAGTGAGAGTAATTCGTCCCAACCTTAGATAAGACTAGTCTTTAACTCTTAGTGAAATCCACACCTGGGGTGGATTTCACAAAGAGTTAAGACTAGTCTTATTTCAAGTTATTACTTGTCCTAACTTAGGACTCACCATCCATTTTTAACATCTCTTAGGACTAGGCCTAAGTTAAGACTAGTCCTAACTCTTTGTGAAATCGACCCCTTGTCTGGGCCAATAACATTCCTGTAATCTTTCTCGTCTCCCTTGCTTAAAACATTATGCACAACACGTCCAGCCCTATGTACTGTATTTAAATTGTTACTTTTTTTTCTGGCATCTCCTGTGTAATTTGGCCTCTTTTAGTTTGGGGGAGGGGGTCCACTACTCTTTCATGTTTTAATGTTTTTGTTTATAATTTTTTATTAAGGTGATTGTTTTCTGCGGTATTGTGGTATAACTTGCGCAATTTTAAATGTTATTATTTTATATGTTGCTGTACAAAAAGGTTTAAAATTTTATGTGTTTTTTAAATACATGAGACGAATAAACCATTCAATTCAATTCAGTTCAATTCACTTACTGTTTTTCGCGTCAATCTTATCTTCTTTTTTTTCTTTACTTTTCCAGGCACCACCCCCACCCCCACCACCCCCTGGGCCACCAAGCGCACCCCCTCCACTAAGATGTAAGTATTTCCCAGTGATGGCCCGATTCTGGATATTTTTTTATTTCTGAAGAAATTTAGACAGGCAATGCTAAAAAAAAAAAGGTTTCAAAATATGTGTATGGTTGATGGACGACATTGAAATGCTTCAAATAATGGGAGACTTTTCTAACGCTAGGTGGCAGCAGACTTACCGGGTAAATTTCCATTGTTTGACTTACCGGGTAAATTTCCATTGTTTACATAGTTCTGAACATGTGCACAATTTTGAGAACAATGGCTTTACTCGGTAAGTCTGCTGCCACCAAGCATCCCAGAAAGTCTCCTATTGGATATGGACTCACTTGTGTTTCTGGTCAGTAGATAGTGCGGGTTCAAGTCTAGGTTATGATATGTGTGTTTCCTTAAACCATTGTTGCAATGTCCTTCAAATGGGATGGCGTTAAAAGCCGTTGGTCCCACGTGTTGTGTAATGCACGTAAAAGAACCCAGTACACTTATATGTAGCAACCTTATTCTGGTAAGCATACTTTTGTTGTGCTTAGCTACTTGTTGTGCTTGGGCCCAGGATGCGACGTCCTTCCTCTTAACCTAAATATAATTTGTTTAATCACTGAGTTTGCTTCTTAATTCTCTTGACAAAATATTTCTCCAGCCGAAAACAACAGCCTTGATTTTGCCACCCAGCTGAAGAATACTCTCCGCAAGAAAGAACTCCAGAGGAAGGGAATTAGTGGTAAGTTGTTATCAGTTAAGACCAGATAACTCGTTTGCACGCACAACTTTTAACAGTTTTTACTTTTTGTACATTGTTTGTTGACAAAACTTGTTTAAACTTTGAGAACTAGTGATATAATTTCATAACTAATAATTTAACTGGGGTTATTTATATCTGTATTGTTGTTGTTGTTGTTTTGGGGTTTTTTTTCCCCAACTTTTTTATGATACCTGACAACTGTTCCTATATTCCCGGAACTGTCTTGATGTCCAAGGTTTAAAAAAATAGCGGGGGTCGATTTCACAAAGTTAGTCCTAACTTAGGACTAGGCCTAGGAGATATTAACAATTTAAGGCTAGCCCTAAGTTAGGACAGGTAACTCATTGAGATAACACTAGTCTCAACTCTTTGTGAAATCCACTCCTGAACAGCTTAATCCTGGACCCTGGCATTGAACAATAATCTCGCTCCACTATGTATCCCTCTCACCAGCTTGGCAGGTATGCTTTCTTAAAGGATATGGGTACTTCTCGTAGGACACAAAACACAATGTCAACAGATTCACAATAAACTCACACAGTTTGAAAATGATGATGGTAGAAAGCTTCCCTTAAAATATTACTTGCTGAGGTGCTGTAGTATTCAAGAAAAAAGTAAAACAAATCACAAACAATAATTTTTTGCTCTAAAGACGAAAATTATTTTAGCTTGTAAATCATATCTTCGTGACATGTTTTGACTCATTTCTCAAAAACTACAGCACCTCAAGTAGTCGTATTTTGAGGTAAGCTTTCTACTATCATTATCTTCAAACGGTCTAAAGTTTAAGGTAAATCTGTGGACAATTTTGTTTTGTGTTACAAAAAGTACTCCAATCCTCTAATGCAGTGATGCAAATGTAACTTCGCCTCTTGGAATGGTATCCCACTATGATGCTTAATACATGTATTGCCTTGGTCTCCGGACACTAACAAATTTAATGCTTTTTTCTCTCCTTCCCCAACCATGCTGCGACTTCTCTCCAATCCAATTACCCCATCCAACCCCACCCCCAAACATATTCATTACAAATCTCCCTCCATCCCCTCTTCATTTTTCATCTTGTCCCTCAATACTCTCCTGTGTTGCTAATTCTCCTCCATTTCTCACCTTTTTTGCATCTTGACAATCTTTAAATTCTTCCGCCACATCCTCTCTTTAACCATCGTGTGGATTTTCCCTCTTTGCTTTGACTATACACATCCTCTTAATATTCTTTACATTTTTCTGCCACATCCTTTCTTTCCTACGTTCCAAATTTTTCTCTGTTTTCTTTCCGTACATTATATCCATCTCATCACGTCCTCTTCATATTCTTTCGTCTTTCCATCTTTTTAATCTTCAATCTTCCACAATCCCATTTACTCTTCTAAATATCATCTTACTTCTTGCATCTCAAACTGTTCCTATCATCACATCCCACCTCCAAAAAATACCCCCAACTTGCCTCAACTTTTCATTGCATCCACGCCATCCAAATTGCCTCACTTGCACAATTTACCTCTACCGCACCAAACCCTCACACCATCAAACTCTAACACCCCACAACTCAAAACTCACATTTTCAAACCCCAAACCCTCAAACCCTTAAACTTTCAAACCCTCACATCCCATAATCTAACAACCTCGCAAACCTATAACCTCACAACCCTTTACAATCCCACAATACCACATCCTCCAAACACCACACCTCCAAATCCCACACACTCCTCAAACCACACAACCCCACAATTCTACAACCTCAATTGTCTCAAACCCCAAACCCTCATACCCCAAACCCTTAAAACTCACACCCCACACCCTACCAAATCTCACAACCTCACACCCCATTCCCTCAAAACCACACAACCAATACCCTCCAACCCCATACACTCAAAACTACCAAACCACACAACCACAAACCCCATATCCTCACAACCCAATACCCTCTAACCTCCTACATCCCCACAATCCCACAACCCCAAACCCTCATATCCAAACCCTTAAAAATTAAAACTCTTGCACCTCACAAAACCTCACAACCTCTTAACCTCACAACCCTATACTCCCAAACCCCAACACCGCACATCCCTCACCCTCAAACCTCAAACCCTCACACCCCATCGGACCAAACAGTTGAAGATTTAATCCCACAACGTGCAGAGAGAACACATCTTGACCTTCATGAGGAACTCATGAAGAGGGTCAACCAGGGACCTCCAAGGAATTACAACATCAGACGCACCAGCAACACTAACGTCAAAATTAACTACCTGTCATCAGCCGACGATGTCACTAAGTGGCTACAGAGTAAAGGATTCAGCAAACTGTAAGTTTCACATATCGTTGGCTCAGTTCTATATTAACTACTGTAGCAGTTTCATACCCGTTACAATCAAAACCAAAATAAATCAAAATTAAAATTAAAACAAATCAAGATCAGAAAATAAATATTTTACTTTGAAAATTAATGGGTTTTTTGGGGCCAAACAAATACTCTGAAGACCACTCTCACTGTGAAAATCGTCTTCTTAAAAATGGAGTGAACATCGACTTTTCTCCTTGAAAAAGTCTGAGCTTGGATATCATTCCATGAATCGCAGTGAAATTCACGGAGGCTGCAGTTAATGGTCTGGAAAACCTTTTTCAAGATGGTTTAATGGAATTACAGTTCCTTTACAGAATGGTGAAAGACAGATAGGTCCTTGAATTTCAGCCAAATCCAGCACTTCACTGAGAGTTTTTGCAATGCGACATAGTGCTTTCCCCAACAAAAACCATTTGAATGATATGGTCAGTCATTAGTTTCTCAGCTGTGGGTAAGGATGATTAGCTTCCCTAAGAACATTATTATTTTTTCTAAATATTTGTTCGCTTTTCTTTATGTTCACCAGGACTGTAGATAGTTTGGGTGTCCTAACCGGTGCCCAGCTGTTCAGCTTGACCAAGGAAGAGCTACGCCAGGTCTGCTTCGACGATGCCAACCGCGTCTACAGCCAACTGATGGTACAGAAAGCAACTCTAGAGGTCAGTTACTTTTAATTTTCTAGGCTGTTCCGACTGGTTCTGACTGGTTCTGTCTGGTCCAGACTGGATTTCATTTTGTCTATGTGGAGGGTTTTTCTGTTCTAACCAGTTCTAACAACTTGTCTTGTTTTTTTTTTAGTTCTCAGAAATTGCTTAAAATAAAATTAAAATAAAAAAAAAATCCAAATGGGGAGACGAGAATACCAGCTGGTTTTGACCTGTTCAAACCTGTTCCATTCAGTACAAGTTACTGCTTGTTCTGGTTCTATCCAGTTCCCACTAGTCTTTGTTGTTCTTATACTGGATAAATAACATGCACTATACACTTATCATTTTCCTCACCTTTGAACCACTCAAGTGACTTCATACATCAACATGTAACAAAATCATGCAGAAGTTATTAGGATTTGAAACTTCTTTTCATGGTGGAGATGCAATCAAGTAAGGTTTGCAATAACTCAAAAATACTTCTCAATAACGTGTTCATTTGAAGTACACCTGTGGCTATTCATTGAATTATCAACTCTCTCCTAGCTACTGATTGCATGCACACGCTCTCCACAGATATGATACAAAGGAAGGCTACATGCATTTAGTATCTGACTGAGAGTTCATAATTCCATGTACAGCCACATGCCAGTGTTAATCACGACGGCACGGCCTGGGAATGTCGTGGCCGAGCGGTTAAGAGCACCGAATCCAAACTCTGGTGTTTCTGATCAGCAGAGTGTGGGTTCGAATCCCCAGCACAACCATTGCTTCGCCCTTCGGATGGGACGTAAAGCCGTTGGTCCCATGTGCTGTGTAAACGCATGTAAAAGAACCCAGTGCACTTATCGAAAAGAGAAGGGGTCTGCCCCGGTGTTCCTGGCTGGATTGGCAGCATATAGCGCCAAAGCACCTTGTAAACCATTACATGGTGCTTAAGGATTAGGTCTTATATCTCAAAATTCACCCACTCCTTGCAGTAATAATACCATGGCGCTTTGTATCCTTTGGCAAAAGGCGCGTTATAAATACGGTTATTATTTATTAAATATTTTTTACATACGTGCGCTATATAAGACTTCCATATTATTATTATTAGATGAGGGCAGAATTCACAGCTTGCATCCGTAGCTATCAGGCGATAGGCTTGGCTTCTTATCTGATGAAGCGCTGTATAAGAACGTAGTATTATTTATTATTTATCGTTTTTAGGAATCCACAACCTCCTCATCTGAGCTCAAGGCAATCATGGATCGACGGAAAGTCCGCTCAGACTCAGACAATTCCAACGATCAGGATGCCCAAGCCTTCAACTCGCCCCCGCCAGATTTTACTCCGGCCACCCCGCCAGGGTTGGACGGCTCCTCTCCTGGTTACGGAGGTAGCTAAATATCTCTCCCAAAACACAAAAATTAAAAAATCACGGATAGCCATAGTTTGTAGAAATGTTACACAAATGTTATTTAATATTTGTGAAACATTTCTACTATAGTACGCTGTAAGATTCTTCAACTCTTAAGTGCTACCTGTACATGCCAATCTGTAGGTTACGTGACCTCCAGTCAAACAGTTTGTAAATATACTATGTTCGTGTTGCTCAACAGTAAACAATCTTTATGGATTTGATGTGATTTTGTACCTATATTAATCCACCATTTAACGCATTTTAACCCATTGTTAATCCACTTTAACCCATGGTTAAGACACATTTGTTAACCTTACTTTTCATATGGTTGTGTATGGTTAAACATCATTACAGAGCGAAATATTGTGTGTGCATTCACCACTTAACATCATATTGCAGGCTGGCATAGTGTATCTATCTTTCAAAATCCATGGATGATATTGATCAGTCAAAGAGTGAGAGGGTTGAGTATGCACTGTGTAGATTCAATCACCACTTTATCATTCAAAATCAGTGGATGATATTAAACGGTCAAAGAGTGAGAGGGTTGACTGTATACTCTGAATGCATTCACCACTCTACATCATATTGCAGTCTGGCATACACATAGTGTATCTGTCATTCAAAATCAGTGGATGATATTAAACGGTCAAAGAGTGGGAGGGTTGACTATACTCTGTATGCATTCACCACTTTATATCATATTGCAGTCTGGCATACATGTAGTGCATTTATCATCCATAATCAGGGGAAGATATTAAACGGTCAAAAGGTGGGAGGGTTGACTGTGAACTGTGTACATGTACATGTAGATGCGTTCACCACTTTATATCATATTGCAAGCTGATATAGTGCATCTTTCAACATGGTTGATGATATTGAATGGTCAAAGAGTTGGAGGGTTGACTTTTTTTACTGTCTATCGCATTCACCATACTGTATGATATAATATTTCATGCTGGAATCTATCATTCAAAAGTCGTGTGGGTCATATTAAGCAGTTGCACAGTAGGAGGGTTGATGTTATTTGATATTAAACTTGCCCTTTAGAGTTGTTTTCCTCTTAAAAGTAACCAAAACACGTACCTACCACATATTAAACCTCATATGAACACCTAGTTTACATGAAATAACCTCCTTGATATAATGCAAAGTATGACTATTTATGCAAATTGTATGCAACTGTTTTAGTTGTCAACCATGTAAGCTTCCCCCACTCCAACTGTATGAACTTACGGTTGAAATGTACTAATTTTGTCAAATCTGTTTTTTTATTCTGCACCTATTGCCATCTAGTCGTAAGTTTCATCCACCTTTCAATGACAGCATTCAGTCCCGCTAAATTTTCGGCAATTTTTTTCTGTGGTGACAGGCTTCTCTCTTGGAATGTTTTTTTCTTCATTTCTTTTTAGAATTAACTTAAAAATCTCTGCTTTAGATAATTTATCATACAAATTGCATGATGACATAGCGCTTACTCCCTACAAAACCATTCAAATGATATGGTCAGTCAGTAGCTAGTAGACAAAGGGTTGATCCATTTATTCATTATTAGTGTCTTTACAAATGTACAGTCATGTTTAGCTCACTTTTGTTTTCTTGCATGCCGGTAATCGGATAGTCATTTAATGCAGTAGATTTAAATGAAAGTGGGAGTGGCTTAATTACACCTTCATGGATATTCATTATTGCTTTGCTTTGCACGCTCAGTGTGAGACTTTTTTCAAGAATTCAGCCGTTTTTGTCTGTCTCCCAATAAGATCGTTGTTACCAAACTGAGTCGAGCCTCTTTTTCATACAATGAAAACACGAAGTGTGACAAACATGGCAGGAACCAATTTTATGGAGCTGAATAATAGCACAAAAATAGCAAAGCACAACAAAATTATGCTTAACAGAATAAGGTTACCAGCCAAAATACCACCTCAAGTGTACTTAATGTGGCTGGTATCCTACCTAATTTTGCTAACCAGAAATCGTTTAAGCAGTATTTTCTAAATTAAGGCCCTGGAGCCTGACAAAAGTCTAGTGCATTTGAGAGTTTCATATTCAACTTGTTGAAATCGTCTACAGGTCTATTTTTGACCATTTAAGAGGTGTGGGATTTGACCCAATTTCATTGAGCTGCTTAAGCAGAATAGTGCTGAATTAGTTGTCTGCTAAGCGAAAAAGAGGCAGGATTCCAGATGCAATTTGACATGTGACATGGTAGTTTGGTTGTTAACCTTGCTCTGGTAAGCAAAACTTTATTGTGCTTAGCTACTTTTTAGCAGCTCTGTGAAATTGGACCCAGGAAGAGGTTACCAGCCAACATACCATATCATGTGTGTCTTTTGTAACTGGTAACCTACTCATGGATTGCATATCCTTTAAAGTGTGACTTTAGCAGCTTTATTGTAAAGGACCTATCATGGAATGCTTTTTTTGTTTGTTTTTTTGCTGTGGTTATTTTTTGCCTTTGTTGGTTTTTGCGTGCTTTCCATTCCTCATACCTTCTATCCACCCTTCTATCATCACAGACTCTGCATTCTATTGGTAGACCCACGGTACCTCTAGATTCCTACCATGGGAGGCGACAGGTGGCTGATCTCTATTACTGATACCCTATACCTCAACTCTACCACGCTTTGAGCCTCGCATCAATTTACCTCCTACGTGGTGTAGCCTCATTTTGTAGCCTCATTCTTTAAGCGTCAGTTCAATGTACCTCTGATTGGTGTAGCTTCATTGTATAGCCGTATTGTATAGCCTCATTATGTAGCCTCAACAGACCCAGTTGGAAACAACAGGTCACTGATATCTATTACTGATACCCCATACCTTTGCCATGCTTTATGCTTCAGTATAATGTACCTCCTACTGGTTGTAGTCTCATTGTTTAGCCTCATTATGTAGCCTCAACAGACCCAATTGGAAACAACCTGTCACTTATATCTATTACTGATACCCCATACCTTTGCCATGCTTTAAGCTTCCGTATAATGTACCTCCTACTGGTTGTAGCCTCATTATGTAGCCTCAACAGACCCAATTGGAAACAACCTGTCACTTATATCTATTATTGATACCCCATACCTACTATGCTTTTAAGCCTCCGCTAAAGTCTCAGTTAAGCCTTACTGTGTGGCCTCGGCAAACCTCATTTGAATTCAGCAGCCTCACTATATGTTTTGCTTTCCACTTCCATGCATCCTGCTTCTATACTATGTTTTATTGCATGTAAATTGTCCTCATATATGGCGGGAAAGGTTTCTCAGTTTTTCCAAATATCCACGCCAAATTCTGTATTCAACAAAGGGAGCCTCTGTTTTCTGCATTCTGACTAAAATTTCACAAAAGCAATGGAATCTGGACGATTGATTCATCAATATGTCTAGCCAAACCCTGGAGTAATGGCCAGCAACATATTGCCATACGCTAGACAATGGCGACCAAGAACTTTGCAATTGTTTGCTTTGTACATTGTATACTTCAAAACCCCCCCCCCCCCCCCCCCCCCCGATTGCAAAGTGTTAGGGACACACTGTAATGAGAACCGCCTGTATGGAAAAAGAGATGATTGTAATATTCAAATATTTTTGAGATATTGATGATAAACAAAATGATAAAACAGATGTAAAAAATTATGTTTTTAATTTGGTGTACTAACAATGTGTGAATTTATATACAAGCAATGTGTAACCTGAACATGTATAATACATTTCAATCATTATTATGCATTTTTTGAAGGTGATTATTATTCATGATATGCACGACTGCTTATTAATATTCAGTTATTCCGATGTTTTTGTTGAGCAGAGAGAGAGAAAGAATTTATGTTTTGATATTTATAAATGAAATTATTTTAGATATCGGTGAAATAATCAGTGTTAAAGGGAAGACAGTTGTATAAATTTTTAAAGAGCAGATTATGTATATATTCAATTTAAGGGTCACAAGACCTCATTTATATTCATAAAAATCATAAATATTCATGTTTTAGCTTATTTTTATTCATGTATTCATATTATTAGTTGTTATTATTAATTTTTTGTTTATGTCATTTTGTTAATGGTGTAAATCTTGAATGATGCTATGAATGTTACGTTTTAAGCTTTTAATTTTGTTTCACTGCAAACCTGTATCGTGCACCTATGACAACCTATACAGTTTGAAAGCTTTTTTGTTGTAACTAGTGTATTTTTAAATTAGCTTCGCTTCGTATTCTTTTAGTTTAGACTCACTTCGTATTTTTTTAATCAACCAAAATATAATCAAATAATATTGAAATTGTATGTTTTTTAAAAAAGAACGAACCTGAAACGATTGAATATGCAGCTTTAAAAGACTACTCATTTGCATAAAGTGCCTAGTAATTTGAATATGTAAATATGTATAAGGTATGTTAAATTAAGGTGAAGGGTCATCAATAATGGATTGACTTGAGAAGAAGAGAATATTTGTTGTAAATTTGTTTTCCTTTAAACTAGGCTTAGGCTTATCTGGCTTAGGCAGAGTCTAAAGGCCCAGTCCCACTGCAGCCATGACGAGAACAATAACAATAACGACGCAAAGAGAACGCATTCCATTGGTTGAATGAGCTATGCGTATTCTGCGTTGAGCAATTCAACCAATAGAATGTGTTCTCTTTGCGTCGTGATCATTGTCGTTTTCGTTATCGCTGCAGTGTGACTCGGCCTTAAACCAAAACTAATGTTTCATTTGATGGGAATGTGCCTACCCAGCTTGCAGGATTCGTGGTACAAGTTTGTAATTTCAAGTGGTGCGAGGATATGTACTCCAATTATTATTTTTAATATACAAATTTTGAGAAACTGACAACGCGACAGGGAAATTTAAATTTCAAACTTGACTCGAAATAATTCATGGCATTTACTGCACTCTTTTGGTTTATAAATATACAAATATAAATATAAAAAATTGAAGAAAAACAAATCCACCAAATCTATGCAGATTTTCTCATTGCAAAAAGAAAACAGTTAACAAACAAACAAGTTTCAAAATGCACAATTAAAAAATTAATCAGTTTTACTTTCAAAATAAGTCTTTAAAAAGGGGAAGCATGTCAATTTAAAGTGGTGCTCCAAGATCAAACTCGGTTTGGGATCCATTGGGCCATGGAATCCCTCTATAGCACCCCCCCCCCCCCCCCTATCTCGCTCTGTAATCGTGACAGTCATTAGAGAGTCTTTAAAAATTTGTGAGGAAATTACCTGCAGAACTAGTCCTTGAAGGAAAAACTTAGCCATGGAATTTTTCTTTAAAAAAAGCAGGAGAATAAACAGTACTGACTTTCTTGTCAATGCATCAATATGCAAAGTAGTTGCTCTGTCGTCACATGACTATTTATGCTGTAGAGCTATTTGCATATATTAACCTTTGACCTCTCACTTATGTAAATTTTTCCAATAGGATCTGTATATTGTAATGAATCATATTTCTTTCTTTTTTCTATTTTAAATCATCAATAATTCAGCTGTGTTATATGTATTCGAATCCAATAATATTAAACATTCATAGAATTTATAATAAAACAAAACTTTTTGGCTGATTTTGTTGGTACTGCAAGGTTTGCCCTTGACCTGTTCGGATAGCCAGTGGGAACAGGGCCCAATTTCATAGAGCCGCTAAGCACAATAATTTGCTTAGCATGAATTGAAATTTCTTCCTGAATAAAAACAGGATTACCAACCAAAATTTCCGTATGTTGCATATTGCTCGTTACTGGTAGTTAGCTGTTGTTTGCTTATGCTGAAAATCACATGGAAAACTGGTTGGTAATCCTGTTTTTATCAAAAGAGAAATTTCATGCTAAGCAATTTTAGCAGCTCTATGAAATTGGGCCCATGTAGCTTGTTGCTGTGCTAGTCTGCCAACTTTGTTAGTGGTCCGTATATTGTTTGTGGCATGTCCTGGCCTAGTGGTTAACAGCACCAGACTCGAGCTCTTGTGTTTCTGATCAGCAGAGTGTGGGTTCGAGTCCCGATCGTGACACTTGTCTCTTTTAAGCAAGACACTGGGATGCTTTGGATGGAACGTTCTGCCGCTGGTCCTGTATCTTGTGTAACACACTCAGTCACCGTGGTCAAGTGGTTACACTGCAGGACTTGCAACTACAAGGTTGTGGGTTCGAATCCCCCGGCTAACCACTGATTTCACAATGACTAGAATAAATATTGTCATCTAGTTACTGAATCACAATTTCTTGATTTGTGTCATTCATAATTATGGATATTAAACCAATGTTTGTATGAGAGAGATTGGCTGTTGCCAGCTTGGTGTTTATATCCCCTTGTAGGAATTTGCCGAGTTCCCTTGATTGTCAGATCATCTAAACATAAACAAACCCAGTGCGCTTTTCGAAAGGAAAATAGGAGACTTTCGGGACGCTTGGTGGCAGCAGACTTACAGGTTAAAATCCTTTGATCTCGGTAATGCGCGCATGCTCAAAACTACATAAATAATGTGTGCGTTCGATAAGCTTCCTTGGGTCGACCCCGCAGTGCTCACTCGGGTGAGCCCCTGACAAGAGCTAATCGAACGATCACACTCGCCCTCTCGTGGTGACGGCATGCTTCTCAGGTCACCCCCAAGTGACCCACTCCATAAGCAGGGCACTGGGGGCTGACCCGGGTGAGCCCCGTCAAGCTATTCGAACGTACCGGGGCAGACCGGGGTCGACACAGGGAAGCTAAACGAACAGTTCAAAATCAGTCAAAAGAACAAGTTTAACCCCTTGCAGTTTTTTAAACAAAAACTCCTGGCTCTAAAAGGCCCATTCTTAAAAATTGGCCAAAAAATAAAACTGTCCCAAATCAGTCAAAAAAACAAGTTTAACCCCTTGCAGTTTTTTAAACAAAAACTCCTGGCTCTAAAAGGCCCATTCTTAAAAATTGGCCAAAAAATAAAACTGTCCCAAATCAGTCAAAAGAACAAGTTTAACCCCTTGCAGTTTTTTTAACAAAAAATCCTGGCTCAAAAAGGCTCATTCTTAAAAATTGGCCGAAAAAATTTAATTTTCCCAACTACGTCAAAAGAACAAGTTTAACCCCTTGCAGTTTTTTTAACAAAAAATCCTGGCTCAAAAAGGCCCATTCTTAAAAATTGGCCAAAAAATAAAATTGTCAAAAATCAGTCAAAAGAACAAGTTTAACCCCTTGCAGTTTTTTTAACAAAAAATCCTGGCTCAAAAAGGCCCATTCTTAAAAATTGGCCAAAAAATAAAATTGTCCCAAATCAGTCAAAAGAACAAGTTTAACCCCTTGCAGTTTTTTTAACAAAAAATCCTGGCTCAAAAAGGCTTATTCTTAAAAATTGGCCGAAAAAAATTAATTTTCCCAACTACGTCAAAAGAACAAGTTTAACCCCTTGCAGTTTTTTTAACAAAAAATCCTGGCTCAAAAAGGCCCATTCTTAAAAATTGGCCAAAAAATAAAATTGTCAAAAATCAGTCAAAAGAACAAGTTTAACCCCTTGCAGTTTTTTTAACAAAAACTCCTGGCTCAAAAAGGCCCATTTTCAAAAATTGGCCAAAAAATAAAATTGTCCCAAATCAGTCAAAAGAACAAGTTTAACCCCTTACAGTTTTTTAACGAGAAAATCCCGGCTCAAAAAGGCCCATTCTTAAAAATTGGCCGAAAAATAAAATGGTTCAAAATCAGTCAAAAGAACAAGTTTAACCCCTTGCAGAATTTACACGAAAAAATCCTGGCTCAATAAGGCCCATTCTTAAAAATTGACCGAAAAATAAAATGGGTCAAAAACAGTCAAAAGAACAAGTTTAACCCCTTGCAGTTTTCAAACAAAAAATCCTGGCTCAAAAAGGCCCATTCTTAAAAATTGGCCGAAAAATAAAATGGGTCAAAATCAGTCAAAAGAACAAGTTTAACCCCTTGCAGATTTTACACGAAAAAATCCTGTCTCAAAAAGGCCCATTCTTAAAAATTGACCGAAAAATAAAATGGTTAATTTCAGTCAAAAGAACAAGTTTAACCCCTTGCAGTTTTCAAACAAAAAAATCCTGGCTCAAAAAGGCCCATTCTTAAAAATTGGCTGAAAAATAAAATGGGTCAAACTCAGTCAAAAGAACAAGTTTAACCCCTTGCAGTTTATAGACTTAAAAATCCTGGCTCAAAAAGGCCCATTCTTAAAAATTGGCCGAAAAATAAAATGGGTCAATATCATTCAAAAGATCAAGTTTTACCCCTTGCAGTTTTCAAACAAAAAAATCCTGGCTCAAAAAGGCCCATTCTTAAAAATTGGCCGAAAAATAAAATGGTTCAAAATCAGTCAAAAGAACAAGTTTAACCCCTTGCAGTTTTTTAACGAAAAAATCCTGGCTCAAAAAGGCCTATTCTTAAAAATTGGCCGAAAAGTAAAATGGTTCAAAATCAGTCAAAAGAACAAGTTTAACCCCTTGTAGTTTTCAAACAAAAAAACCTGGCTCAAACAGGCCCATTTTTTAAAATTGGCCGAAAAAAATTAATTCTCCCAACTTTGTCAAAAGAACAAGTTTAACCCCTTGTAGTTTTTTTAACAAAAAATCCTGGCTCAAAATGGCCCAATCTTAAAAATTGGCCAAAAAATAAAATTGTCCCAAATCAGTCAAAAGAACAAGTTTAACCCCTTACAGTTTTTTAACGAGAAAATCCCGGCTCAAAAAGGCCCATTCTTAAAAATTGGCCGAAAAATAAAATGGTTCAAAATCAGTCAAAAGAACAAGTTTAACCCCTTGCAGTTTTTTAACGAGAAAATCCCGGCTCAAAAAGGCCCATTCTTAAAAATTGGCCGAAAAATAAAATGGGTCAAAATCATTCAAAAGATCAAGTTTTACCCCTTGCAGTTTTCAAACATAAAATCCTGGCTCAAAAAGGCCCATTCTTAAAAATTGGCCAAAAAGTAAAATGGTTCAAAATCAGTCAAAAGAACAAGTTTAACCCCTTGTAGTTTTCAAACAAAAAAACCTGGCTCAAACAGGCCCATTTTTTTAAAATTGGCCGAAAAAAATTAACTCTCCCAACTTTGTCAAAAGAACAAGTTTAACCCCTTGCAGTTTTTTTAACAAAAAATCCTGGCTCAAAATTGCCCCATCTTAAAAATTGGCAAAAAATAAAAGTTTAACCCCTTGCAGTTTTTTAACGAAAAAATCCTGGCTCAAAAAGGCCCATTCTTAAAAATTGGCCGAAAAATAAAATGGTTCAAAATCAGTCAAAAGAACAAGTTTAACCCCTTGCAGTTTTTTAACGAAAAAATCCTGGCTCAAAAAGGCCCATTCTTAAAAATTGGCCAAAAAGTAAAATGGTTCAAAATCAGTCAAAAGAACAAGTTTAACCCCTTGTAGTTTTCAAACAAAAAAACCTGGCTCAAACAGGCCCATTTTTTTAAAATTGGCCGAAAAAAATTAATTCTCCCAACTTTGTCAAAAGAACAAGTTTAACCCCTTGCAATTTTTTTAACAAAAAATCCTGGCTCAAAATTGCCCCATCTTAAAAATTGGCAAAAAATAAAAAGTTTAACCCCTTGCAGTTTTTTAACGAAAAAATCCTGGCTCAAAAAGGCCCATTCTTAAAAATTGGCCTAAAAATAAAATGGTTCAAAATCAGTCAAAAGAACAAGTTTAACCCCTTGCAGTTTTTTAACGAAAAAATCCTGGCTCAAAAAGGCATATTCTTAAAACTTGGCCGAAAAGTAAAATGGTTCAAAATCAGTCAAAAGAACAAGTTTAACCCCTTGTAGTTTTCAAACAAAAAAACCTGGCTCAAACAGGCCCATTTTTTAAAATTGGCCGAAAAAAAATAATTCTCCCAACTTTGTCAAAAGAACAAGTTTAACCCCTTGCAGTTTTTTTAACAAAAAATCCTGGCTCAAAAAGGCCCATTCTTAAAAATTGGCCAAAAAATAAAATTGTCCCAAATCAGTCAAAAGAACAAGTTTAACCCCTTACAGTTTTTTAACGAAAAAATCCTGGCTCAAAAAGGCATATTCTTAAAACTTGGCCGAAAAGTAAAATGGTTCAAAATCAGTCAAAAGAACAAGTTTAACCCCTTGTAGTTTTCAAACAAAAAAACCTGGCTCAAACAGGCCCATTTTTTAAAATTGGCCGAAAAAAAATAATTCTCCCAACTTTGTCAAAAGAACAAGTTTAACCCCTTGCAGTTTTTTTAACAAAAAATCCTGGCTCAAAAAGGCCCATTCTTAAAAATTGGCCGAAAAATAAAATGGTTCAAAATCAGTCAAAAGAACAAGTTTAACCCCTTGCAGATTTTACACGAAAAAATCCTGGCTCAAAAAGGCCCATTCTTAAAAATTGACCGAAAAATAAAATGGTTCAAAATCAGTCAAAAGAACAAGTTTAACCCCTTGCAGTTTTCAAACAAAAAATCCTGGCTCAAAAAGGCCCATTCTTAAAAATTGGCCGAAAAATAAAATGGGTCAAAATCAGTCAAAAGAACAAGTTTAACCCCTTGCAGTTTAAACTTAAAAATCCTGGCTCAAAAAGGCCCATTCTTAAAAATTGACCGAAAAATAAAATGGTTCATTTCAGTCAAAAGAACAAGTTTAACCCCTTGCAGTTTTCAAACAAAAAAATCCTGGCTCAAAAAGGCCCATTCTTAAAAATTGGCCGAAAAATAAAACGGTTCAAAATCAGTCAAAAGAACATGTTTAACCCCTTGCAGTTTTTTAACGAAAAAATCCTGGCTCAAAAAGGCCTATTCTTAAAAATTGGCCGAAAAGTAAAATGGGTCAAAATCAGTCAAAAGAACAAGTTTAACCCCTTGTAGTTTTCAAACAAAAAAACCTGGCTCAAACAGGCCCATTTTTTAAAATTGGCCGAAAAAAATTAATTCTCCCAACTTTGTCAAAAGAACAAGTTTAACCCCTTGTAGTTTTTTTAACAAAAAATCCTGGCTCAAAATGGCCCAATCTTAAAAATTGGCCAAAAAATAAAATTGTCCCAAATCAGTCAAAAGAACAAGTTTAACCCCTTACAGTTTTTTAACGAGAAAATCCCGGCTCAAAAAGGCCCATTCTTAAAAATTAGCCGAAAAATAAAATGGTTCAAAATCAGTCAAAAGAACAAGTTTAACCCCTTGCAGTTTTTTAACGAGAAAATCCCGGCTCAAAAAGGCCCATTCTTAAAAATTGGCCGAAAAATAAAATGGGTCAAAATCATTCAAAAGATCAAGTTTTACCCCTTGCAGTTTTCAAACAAAAAATCCTGGCTCAAAAAGGCCCATTCTTAAAAATTGGCCAAAAAGTAAAATGGTTCAAAATCAGTCAAAAGAACAAGTTTAACCCCTTGTAGTTTTCAAACAAAAAAACCTGGCTCAAACAGGCCCATTTTTTTAAAATTGGCCGAAAAAAATTAATTCTCCCAACTTTGTCAAAAGAACAAGTTTAACCCCTTGCAGTTTTTTTAACAAAAAATCCTGGCTCAAAATTGCCCCATCTTAAAAATTGGCAAAAAATAAAAAGTTTAACCCCTTGCAGTTTTTTAACGAAAAAATCCTGGCTCAAAAAGGCCCATTCTTAAAAATTGGCCTAAAAATAAAATGGTTCAAAATCAGTCAAAAGAACAAGTTTAACCCCTTGCAGTTTTTTAACGAAAAAATCCTGGCTCAAAAAGGCCCATTCTTAAAAATTGGCCAAAAAGTAAAATGGTTCAAAATCAGTCAAAAGAACAAGTTTAACCCCTTGTAGTTTTCAAACAAAAAAACCTGGCTCAAACAGGCCCATTTTTTTAAAATTGGCCGAAAAAAATTAATTCTCCCAACTTTGTCAAAAGAACAAGTTTAACCCCTTGCAGTTTTTTTAACAAAAAATCCTGGCTCAAAATGGCCCCATCTTAAAAATTGGCAAAAAATAAAAAGTTTAACCCCTTGCAGTTTTTTAACGAAAAAATCCTGGCTCAAAAAGGCCCATTCTTAAAAATTGGCCTAAAAATAAAATGGTTCAAAATCAGTCAAAAGAACAAGTTTAACCCCTTGCAGTTTTTTAACGAAAAAATCCTGGCTCAAAAAGGCATATTCTTAAAACTTGGCCGAAAAGTAAAATGGTTCAAAATCAGTCAAAAGAACAAGTTTAACCCCTTGTAGTTTTCAAACAAATAAACCTGGCTCAAACAGGCCCATTTTTTAAAATTGGCCGAAAAAAAATAATTCTCCCAACTTTGTCAAAAGAACAAGTTTAAACCCTTGCAGTTTTTTTAACAAAAAATCCTGGCTCAAAAAGGCCCATTCTTAAAAATTGGCCAAAAAATAAAATTGTCCCAAATCAGTCAAAAGAACAAGTTTAACCCCTTACAGTTTTTTAACGAGAAAATCCCGGCTCAAAAAGGCCCATTCTTAAAAATTGGCCGAAAAATAAAATGGTTCAAAATCAGTCAAAAGAACAAGTTTAACCCCTTGCAGATTTTACACGAAAAAATCCTGGCTCAAAAAGGCCCATTCTTAAAAATTGACCGAAAAATAAAATGGTTCAAAATCAGTCAAAAGAACAAGTTTAACCCCTTGCAGTTTTCAAACAAAAAATCCTGGCTCAAAAAGGCCCATTCTTAAAAATTGGCCGAAAAATAAAATGGGTCAAAATCAGTCAAAAGAACAAGTTTAACCCCTTGCAGTTTAAACTTAAAAATCCTGGCTCAAAAAGGCCCATTCTTAAAAATTGACCGAAAAATAAAATGGTTCATTTCAGTCAAAAGAACAAGTTTAACCCCTTGCAGTTTTTAAACAAAAAAATCTTGGCTCAAAATTGCCCATTATTAAAAATTGGCCGAAAAATAAAATGGGTCAAAATCAGTCAAAAGAACAAGTTTAACCCCTTGCACCTTTTTTACGAAAAAATCCTGGCTCAAAAAGGCCCATTCTTAAAAGTTGGCCGAAGAATATAATGGTTCAAAATCAGTCCATGGAACAAGTTTAACCCCTTGCCGTTTTTATCACTGAAAATCCTGTTTCAATTTAAAACAAAATGGCCGAAAAATAAAAGGATAAAAAATTTGCCGAAAAAAAAGTGTTCGAAATCAGTCAAAAGATCGAGTTTAACACCTTGCAGTTTTTATAACTGAAAAAAATCCTGGCTCAAAAAGCCCCTTTTTAAAAATTTGCCGAAAAATAAAAACGTTCAAAATCAGTCAAAAGATCAAGTTTATCCTCTTGCAGTTTTTTAAGACAAAAATCCTGGCTCAAAAAGGCCCATTTTTTAAAATTGGCCGAAAAATAAAAATTGTCTCAAAGCATTCTAAAATAAAAGTTTAACCCCCTGCAGTTTTTATAACCGAAAATCCTGGCAAAAAAAACATTTCTGGTTCAAAATCAGTCAAAGATTAAGGTTAACCCCTGGAAAAACCTGGCTCAAAAAGGACAATTTAAAAAAAAATGGCAGAAAAAAATAAAATTGTTAAAAATCAGTCAAAAGAACAAGTTGCAGTTTTTATAACTGAAAATCCTAAATAAAATAAAAACATTTTTACCTGGCCGAAAAATAAAAAGGTTCAAAATCATTCAAAAGATCAAGTCTAAAGCCATTATACACTTTCGGTAAACAGTATTGTCCAAGTCCCACACTTCGTGTATCACAACTTATATATAAAATAACAATCCTGTGGAAATTTAGGCTCAATCGGACATCGGAGTCGGGAGAAAATAACGGGAAAACCCACTCCTGTTTTCGCGCGTTTCGCCGTGTCATGACATGTGTTTATAACAAATCCGTAATTCTCGTTAACGAGAATTTATATTGTTTTACCGTTTTCTCAAAAAGTAAAGCATTTCATGGATTAATATTTCAAGAGAAGTCTTTCATCGTTACCTTCTGTAAACCCTGTAAATTATTTGTAAATCTGTGAACCTTTTTTTTTCTGTACCGAAAGGGTTCAATGGCTTTAACCCCTTGCAGCTTTTAAACAAAAACTTGCCGTTTTTAAAGACACTGGACACTATTGGTAATTGTCAAAGACCAGTCTTCTCACTTGGTGTATCTCAACATATGCATAAAATAACAAACCTGTGAAAATTTGAGCCCGATTGGTCATCGGATTTGCGAGATAACTATGAAAGAAAAAACACCCTTGTCACACGAAGTTGTGTGCTTTCAGATGCATTCAGATGCTTGATTTCGAGACCTCAAATTTTAAATCTGAGGTCTCGAAATCAAATTCGTGGAAAATTACTTCTTTCTCGAAAACTACGTCACTTCAGAGGGAGCTGTTTCTCACAATGTTTTATACTATCAACCTCTCCCCATTACTTGTTACCAAGTTAGGTTTTATGCTAATATGTATTTTGAGTAATTACCAGTAGTGTCCACTGCCTTTAAACAAAAAATTGCTGGCTCAAAAAATCCCATTTTCAAAGGAAAAATTTTCTTAAAAAAAGACAAACAAACAAACAAACAAACGCAAACAAAAGTCGTTTTGTCAACATTCACTATATTTAGCAACGAAGATAACATTGAACAACAGTCAGAAAAAAAAATTCCTTTCCTCTGTGAGTGAACGTTGAGGAAGGAATGTGTTAATACCACGCCTTCTTTTCAGGGCATTCAACCCATGCCCCTCGGGTCCTTACAACGCACTCGTCCCCCGTTCGCCCCCAATTTGCGTACGTTTGTTGTTCCACAAAATTCACTTGCTGCTTTTTACGCTTGTTTATTAAGTGAAAATATCGACCCTGGCATTATTCAATTAGCCCGTGGTGTTGAAGTACAGTATCGATCATGTGAGTGCGTTGGTAGTGACGTACTGTACAACCGGTAAATGCATTACTCTGATGCTAGTTTCGAATACTGTAGAGTCGATTACAACGCAAAGGTCAAAGGTTATTGAGGGAAAGGTGCGGTGCTTTTGCAAGCGGGCTCATGTTTTCACTTTCTGTCGTCCCACGTCGTTTGACCAGGGATTTAACTCTCCGTTTTTCTTCCTTGTAAGATAAGATTGAGCCTGCATTTTGAAGAAACGGACGGCAGGGCTGCGGTGTGGTGACACGGTAAAAAAGTAAGTGATATTAAGAATTGTGTAGACACGGCACGGTGTGTACTGTGTAGGAATACGCTAAAGGGGTTCACCCATTGCTGTAGTGTTGCTGTGCTAGTCAGTGCACCATAACAATTAACATGTCATTTCTGCATAGTGTAGGTCTGGCCCCTATCATGCTGCATGTTCTACGTTATTTTATTCAGTCATGCATACTGTTTTTTCATTATGTACGACTAGTCTATACTACCTCAACATACACCTTTAGAAAAGCCAAATAATTGAACGACCTTCAACCTTTCTTAAATTTTTAGAGGGCGTCCATGCGGGAATAAATTAGTATTTTAATATTTTTTACTGTGATTTTATTTTGAAGAATGATTGTGCTTGTGTTTATTACTTTAGAGGCAAGGTGTTATTTGAAGAGCACTAGAGAAATTTTGAAGCTATAAAACATTGTTAGAAACTACCCCCTTTGAAATAATGTAATTTTTTTTTTATAGAGAAAGAGGTTACTTGCCAACGAAATAATTGAGTCCGTGAAAATGTCAGGCATCTGAAAGCTCATAATCATGTGCAGCAACTTTTTCTTTCATTTTTTTCTTGCAACTTTGATGGCCAATTTTGAGCCCAGTTTTTCACAGGTTTGTTTATTTATGCATAGATGCTGGTATACATCAAAGTGTTAGGCAATTACCAAAAGTATACCATACCTTTAAAAACGATTATGCTTTGTTGTGATTTTGTTTGTTACTGAACTTAAGTGTGATTTTGGAATATATACCAGACCACACCTTTACTAACTTAGCCTATACTTATTTTATGAGTGAAATTTATTGAACCCTTATTACCACATTTTATATTAATTTTCTTTCCAGAACTTGTCAATTTTGTCTCGTTGTATAATTTCATTATCTGATGTTTTTATTCTGCATTATTTGTATAATTTGTTTGCTCATTTTGATTGTATCATATTTGTTTATGATGTATTGCATAATAATGACTCACATAAACATATTTGAAATTTGATTTTGAAATTGATTTACTATAATTGAGAATCATATGTAATGCATAGTAATTACTGATTTAAGCATATTTAAAATTTGATTTTGATGCGATTTACTAACAATGGAGAATCACTAACAATAGACAAAAATAGACGACAACAAAAACACCATGAAAAGACATGTGGTTGCCGTGGAATACATACAAATCACAGAATGGTTTCAATTGTGTTCCTCATCATGAATTTGTTTTCTTTTGCTGTTAAAACTAAAACTTTATTGATCAAGTCTTGAGATAAACTTTTCAAATTTTGTTTGCAACTGTGTTTATCGAAAACAACAGGATGTGAATCACTTTTCCTTGAGGCAACTAGTCCAA
Organism: Asterias amurensis; assembly: GCF_032118995.1. Lineage (NCBI taxonomy): Eukaryota > Metazoa > Echinodermata > Asteroidea > Forcipulatida > Asteriidae > Asterias > Asterias amurensis. The sequence goes on along the minus strand of NC_092657.1, from coordinate 3,114,734 downwards.
AAGGGAACGTTGTCAATTATCATGCTCTATTCACCTTTGTCTAATCCCAAAACGCAGACAAAGACATGGATGGTCAATTCTTGTCTTCCTGTTTTTCACTTTATATCTGTCGTCCCACGTCCTGTTGACGAAAGATTTAATCCCATGTTGTCAGTCTTTGCAAATATTTCGCCGGTAATATATCTTTGAATAATTTTAATGGGTTTTTTTTATCAGTGGAACTCTCTTCTTTTGTCAACTTCGTCTTCTTCTATTTTTAAATTGTTCAATCTTTGCAAATAAGATCAAGCCTTTAACAATTTGAATAATTGCTGAAATGTTAAAAGGTTTTTGTTATATTGTTGTGTGTTTAATATGCTGGTCCAATTAGCTTTGTTTTCCTTTTTTTCATTGTAGTTCTCATCTTTTTCTTCTTCTTTTCTTTTTAAATATTTCCATCTTTGAAAATAAGGTCGAGCCTGCAAATGTGTTGATAATTTTTAATGTTAATGTTTTTTTTATTGTCTTATTTGTTGGCCTAATTATCTGATTTCCCTTTTTTTCTTTTTCTTTTCTTTTGGTCACATTTAGGCCTACTAATCAAGGACATTTCATTGTAGTTTATGAGTTTCAATTCAGCATTTAGCCTCTCGGTTTATGTTGTTTAAGTAAACCGTTACACAATTAAATATAACGTCATTCAAATAAAAAATAAAGTAAAATATATTATTAATGATTGGATAAAAAAAATTAACAAAATAGGGATTAAAAAATAGTTCACTATAAAACGTTTCTCGGATTATGGCGTCCAATTGTTACGAATTATTCTTTCTGCATAAACATTGCCGCTCCATGTTTTTGGTGATATCTCAAAAACGCTATACCACCTTTTGAAAAGGGATTTTATCTCAAAAACTCTACCACATTTTGAAATATATTCCGAGTTCATCTAAAAATCAACTCACCTTTAATTAAGTCACATACATCAATGGAAAATACATTTATTTTATTAAATATGCGGAAGTTCCTCTAATGTTTACCGCGTCGTGATATCGTGATATCTGTTATTGGAGTTTGGATTTCAGGAAATTGAAATCATTGGATTTATGTTTTCTTGTTATATTGTGTTTCGTGAAGGCAAAAGAAGAAGTACATGAAGAAACATGTCAGACAAAATACTGACATGCTTACATTTGGTTTTAATTATAAGTTTTAGTAAAACTAAAGCTGTAGCTCACTATCACAAAAATAAATTTAAAAGTTATTTAAATTATTTGTTGTAACCGTTTATAACGGGCCAAGTTCTGACTTGATCCCATTATATTTTAACTGATGTATTAGTTACTTGGTAAGCCCTATGCAAAATAATTAAATTATTAATATTAGGCATAGGCTAGAGTATAACATAGGCCTACTGGGTTCGTTTTTACAAACCTGCTAAGTACATAGCGCACATCCTCATCATCTAATTCCTATCAAATTTTATTTCTTTCAGAATCATTTCCATCATGGCGGACAGTATACAAAAACGAATGGAAGAACTATCTGGTATTTATAATGACATTTGTACCTCTAGCGGAACGTTCGGCAATTTCCTTCGATCAAAGCTCACAAAAGACGTCTTGAAAAAATGTAACATAACAGCCGTAGACTTGCGCTATTCCACGCTACTAAAGGACAAAAAGCTGTACTCTTTTAGCGACCACTGGGACCATGAAACAGCCGTCCATGTTTATTCCACTCGGCTCGACGACCCGGTGATGCTGCCCATGCGCGATAAGAACAAATTGGGCGCCGATGACACGTCGTGCGCGCGCATGTTCGTCACTTCTAAACCAATCCGTATTCTGTCCGTGCAGCAGTCGCCGTTTCTTGAGCTGTGTAAAAAATGGGCAGCAGGGCACCACGAGTTGGTAAATTCAACCAGCAACGGCGCCCCCAACGGTGATGAAGACACCCCCTCCAGTGACCTCACGCCCCCGCCTAGAGACGTCTTCACGCGTAAGAACGGCCTGTCACTCCTCGACTACACCTTGTTCCAAGAGCGAATCAGCGGCTTCCATTCAATTGAGGGCGTGGCTTACGAAGAAGCTCCTTCCACACAGCAAACCCCCTACAAACAAATTGCTCTGTTCAGCGGCGAGTCTCTTCTCCTACAGCAAGAGTTTGTGTACCCCGCTAAGAAGAAACTCCACAAATCAGATAATGGTTTCATGTGCTGTAATGTCGAGCCAAGCCGCCCTCAAGCACCCCCGATGAAGAGGGGTAAATCCGTAAACACGCCCCCTTTCGCCTCACAATCCCCGGGCGGGAAACCTCTCAGCACCCCGCCCTTACCTCCTCCTCCACACACCCCTGGAAGTGCCCCACCCACACCACCTCCCCCGTACAGCCAGACGAAGACAACCCCTCAACCTACACCAACACCCCGGCCGAGGACTCCGACCATGCCAGAGGAGAAAGGCGACGGGAAGGGAGCGCCTAAACCCCCGATGCCTGCTACCAGGTCAACCCCCAAGGACACCACGGCTGGGTCGAACGACGATTTCCCCAAAGAGGATGTCCCCAAAGAGGATGAGACTGACACTAAAATGTAGAAGTATAATTAGTTCAAAGCCGTGCAGTTTGTGTTAAAATGTATTTGTATGCATAGCAAAAGACATTTTTGACTCCTCAATGTATCATTCAAAGCAAAAGACAAGTCGAATCTCAATGAATCATGCGCAGCAAAAGACAAGTCGACTCTCGATGTATCATGCACAGCAAAAGACAAGTCGATTCTAGCAGGGTACCATGCAAAGCAAAAGACAAGTCGACTCTCAATGTACCATGCACAGCAAAAGACAAGTCGACTCTAAATGTACCATGTAAAGCAAACGACAGGTCGACTCATAGCAGGGTACCATGCAAAGCAAGACAAGTCGACTCTCTATGTATCATGCACAGTAAAAGACAAGTCGACTCTCAGTGTATCATGCAAAGCAAAAGACAATTCGACTCTCAATGTACCTTGCAAAGTATTTAAGACTCTCAAATTCTACTTAACCTCTCTCTATCTGCAAACAAAATTTTGCTGCTTTTACAAAGTGGTTTTGTGCCCGCATTGTTCATTGTACTGGAACCCACATATCTATGTTGGTCGTTGCTGTCTTTCCGTAAGCTCATCGAGATTTTGTTTCAAATCAAAGTGCAGTGCAAGCTGTTGGTCATACTACACTGTTTTAGTTTTCGTAGCGAAAAAAACATTCTTCACGAAATTGCAGGAAAATGTTTTGGTGAGATATTTTGCACCTCGACATCGCTAGCAGCTGAAATTATTTCAAACTTATACATTGCGCCCTCTCAGGCTTTTATGGACGTAGTCATAATTAAATGTTTACGAAAAGCAGCGAAATGTAAATAATATTAAGTTACTGAAATTGCCCTGTTTTCACCAAAGATGATGTCTGTGAGAGGGTGTGCCAGCAGTATAGACTTTTAAAAAAAAGTATACAATGCGCCCTCCGTCGGCTGTATGTACTTAGATATAAATGTTTTACGAAACACGAAATGCGGCAAATTGTGAATACATGTTTAAGTATTAAAAAAAAAAAGCGCTGTTTTCATCGAAATATTATATATGTGACATTGTATCAGGGTATGCCAGTTGTTAGACTTACAAAAGTTACGCAGTTGTGCAAAATATTTGTAGATCTTAAAGGCACTGGACACGTTTGGTTATAATTATTGTCAAAGACCAGTATCCCAACATATGCATAAAGTAACAAATTAATCAGTGAATATTTGGGCCCAACTGTTCATCGAAGGTGCAAGAAAACAATTGTGACAGATAAACACCCTTATTGCACAAATTTATGTGCTTTCAGATGCCTCGGAAAGGCTTCAGCCCGAAGTCTTTCTCGTATTACAAATGCTGTGAGAAACTACCTCTTTCTCAAAAACTATTACTTCAAAATGAGTCAGATAGAACTTGAGGTCTCGAAATCAACCATCTAAACGCACACAACTTCGTGTGACAAGGGTGCTTTTTTCTTTCATTATTATCTCGCAAGTTCGAGGACCGATTTAGCTCAAATGTTCACAGGTTTGTCATGGTGTTGAGATACACCAAATGTGAAGGCTGGTCTTACCAATAGTGTCCACTACCTTTTAAGGACAGTGATCTGTATAGTGTTCAAACCATTCCCAAACATAATACAAAATATTCCTCTTTCAGTTTCGATGCGACTTGAAAATGAAATTGAAACTGAGTGATAATGTTACCTCTTCATTCCAGGAACTGTTTGCTTCTATAAACAACTATACTTCCGTGTGTGCGTTAACTATGCAGCTTTAAAGTAATAAAAACCTAGCAGTGTATTCAGAAAGGCTAAGTATGCCTAAACCATTCCTCTATCTACTTATTATGTGTATATAATTTGAAATTAAATGAGCTCTTAGGCACGCCAGATTGTACACGTGGCATGTAGCTGGTAACCTTATTCTGGTAATCATAATTTTTCTCAGCTACTTATTTTTTAAAGCAGCTTTATGAAATTGGGCCCAGCTCGGGCAATGCTTAAACAAATAATTCAGTATTTGTCAACTCTGTATGTCATGAATGGCGTGATGTGTCAAATTTTAAAGATGTTTGGTATTGTACCAAGTACGTTTCATTGTGCATGAATATTATGAACAAGAATATTAGTATTAATAAACAAATTAATTATAAATAATAAAATATAACAAAGAGAGTAAATTTTGTGTTTATTTTCGAACAGTCATTATCATTATTGACAATGCACAGGGTTGGTACATAAAAAAGGACGCTAAAAACAACAAGATTCAATTTCAAAGCTCACTGATTTAAACATTATAGAACAGTGCATTCTTGCCTGAACATCTGAGGTCACACTTCGAGCCCACCGTCATTTTAGACGATGTGACCTCTGACGTCACTCGAAAACCATAACATGGTTCGCGCGCATACCGCCGGGAAAACCTTTGTGTTTTGGCAGCCAGCTAGCAAGTATATGCAATCTTACCATGACTACACGTATTTTTGCCCGGCGAATCATGACGTATACAGTGTTTTTTCAACAGAGGGCGGTTTGAATGTCCACATCGTCTATAATCATCACATTTAACCTCAATTCATTTGACATGGCCTTCATGGTCCTGGAGATTCACATTTAAATCCGACGTGCATGTGTTTAAAGCCAATACAGTACCTAACTTTATCCTTGCGGATAAAGTGCATTCTTACTTGGCGCCAAATTCGAACAAGGGGACGAAAGCACATTGGAAACTAAGGCCGTGTCCGAAACGGCGACTTCGGCTACAGCTACGGCTAGATCGCGCGCGTCTGCCTATTCTTCAACACTGGTAGACGCGCTGATCTAGACGTAGCTGTAGCCGAAGTCGTCGTTTCGGACACGACCTAAGAGGGTAGACTTGGTTCCAAGTCTTTGATCGTGGCTTTCAGTCGTCCTGATAGCCGCTACAAACAACGCCATCTTAATAATCAACCTCCGGCGTGATAGCTAATAATGTTGGGGCGTTATTCGTGGCTGGCTGGGGTGTGGAGTAGTAACCGCGATCTAAGACTTGAATCAAGTCTACTGTGAGGGCAGAAATCACAGTTTTGTACGATCTACAATGTGTAAACAATACAACTTGAATAATAAAACACTTCCACTTTCAAGATTGTAGATCAAGGGTAATTTATTCACATATTAATCCGATACAAAAAGTCTCTTCAAGTTCAGAGTGTTATTTTGCATAGTCTGAACTTTTTCTTTTTACAAAAAAAAAAATATATAAAAGAGTATTGGTTTATCAAAATTAAGTAAGAAACTGTAATGTGAAACTATAACTGTACAACATACTATGTGCACATGACGTCATTAGAGTAGGGCGCCCTCAGTTGGAGGTCGACACACACAGAGTAGTCTGAACATCTGAAGTCACACTTTGAGGCCCATGATTCGTGAATTACACCAAAGATCTTACGCCTTCAGCCACGTTCATAATCACCTTTGACCTTGTACTCGATTCACATAGCATTCATGGTTCTGGTGATTCGCTGTCAAATCTAACGTACATGACTTGTGTATACATACAGAACCAATCCCTGTCTCTATCCCCAAGATAAAGACAGGGAACCAGTGCCCAATTTCACCGAGCTGCTATGCACGAAAATTTGCTCAGCATGAAATTTCTTCCTCGATAAAAACAGTATTGCCAAACAAATTTCTATTTGATGCAAATTGCTTGTTACTGGTATTCAGCTGTAGTTTGCTTATTCTGAAATCACGTGAAAATTTGGTTGGTAATCTTGTTTTCTAGCAAGGAAGAAATTTCATGCTAAGCAAATTTTTGTGCATATCAGCTCTATGAAATTGGGCTTAGTTCAGTCTATCATGTGGACCGCGCGCACAGATTTTCTTTTTTATGGTTGCATCACATTTTAGCTCTCAAGATGGCGGAGTGATGACGTCACTGCATACAGTCCGTTGAATGATTACATCGATCTATTACAATCTCAGTTTGTTTAATTAATAATGCTATTGTTTATAATAATTATATAATAATTATATACATAAAGAGGTACGAAAAAATGAACACATTTTATTTGTATAGTATAAGACAGTGAAATAATGACTGTCTGATTGTCGGCCGCAATATAAACCCGCGTCATATAATAAAAATAAAAATGGCGGATTCTTATGTCGTTTAAAGGCAGTGGACACTATTGGTAATTACTCAAAATAATTATTAGCATTAAACCTTTCTTGATTACTAGTAATGGGGAGAGGTTGATAATATAAAACATCGTGAGAAACGGCTCCCTATGAAGTAATGTAGTTTTCGAGAAAGAAGTAATTTACCACGAATTTGATTTCGAGACCTCAGATTTAGAACTTGAGGTCTCGAAATCAAGCATCTGAAGGCACACACATTCGTGTGACAAGGGTGTTTTTTCTTTCATTATTATCTCGAAACTTTGATGACCGATTGAGCTCAAATTTTCACAGGGTTGTTATTTGATGCATATGTTGAAATACACCAAGTGAGAAGACTAGTCTTTGACAATTACCAATAGTGTCCACCGTCTTTAAAATAGAGCACAAAACTGCAACCTGTACGCCAAAAGAAAGATACTGATTGTGATTAATCACAAGTATAGCATAGATGAACAGATTGTTACGAGATATATCTGCGTCTGAAATTATCAAACAATTGTTGGACTAAAATGCCCTTACTTTCATTAATTACAGACTGCATTGTTTATGGTTTGGGCCTAAAGCGTTTGGAGCGTGCACCCTTTTTTCAAATACCGGAACAAAAATACGACAGATTTTAAGTTACGGTTATCTGATTCAACTCTGTATACCTACTTTGTTGAGGTTCGATAAATATAAAAAAATATAAAAAATTGAACACTTATTTATGTGCACTGCGCTTCCAATGTGTCATTTTGTTTAAGGTATTAACAGAGCGATTTTAGCCATTGAAAAAATACAGCTAGCTGCATGCCAAAAAATAATTACTATATTGAATTATCGCATTTTGTATTGTCTGAAGAAATACGTTTACAAATTAATTAACAAAAAAATTAATATAAATGCAGGTCAATAATAATATGTAAATATTTACAGACGCGTATTGTTCCGAAGATGTTTTAGAAGAAGCCACATTGACACGGGCACGGGTCGTACTCGTCGGCACACCAGCAACACTGGAAGTGAATACCGCCCTCTATGGTCAACTCGTCCCTGTAATCACCGCCTCTTGAGGGCAGTAGACTCCTTCTGAGTCTGTTGATGATGCTGATGTCGTCACCGTCGCCCACCTGTTGTGCCCAGAACACGGGGACGTTGCGACAGGTCTCCGTGATGGGACCGGATATCTGGCCGAGAAGCTGCTCCGGGAGCTCGAGAGATAAAGTCACCCGGAGCTGCTCGATGATCGGCTTGGCTGAATTTCTGCGAATTTTCTGAAAGAAAATATCAAAAGCGGAACAACGGAATTAGTGAAAGGGGTCAAAATAACATGCAGAGATTGATCATCGTTATGTGGACTTTAGTTTCTAAGAAATGTTGTTTTGCTGTTTCCACATGTTGTACTTTGCACCATCGAATGTAGCCTGAACATCTGCTGTCACACTACGAGACTCATGAATTACCCCAGAGATCTGCCTCAGCCCACGTCCATAATCATCTTTGACCCTGCGTTCATTTCACATGGCCTAAATGGTCATGGAGATTCGCAGTTCAATCTGGCGTACACGTGTATACATACAAAGCCAATACCAGTCCTTTTAAGGGGACCAGTCTATAAGGATCACGTTATAATATACTTTGTTTCTCATAAAAGTTGTTTTGTTGTTTCCACATGTGTTTTCGCATCAAAGAATGTAACAGCTGCACTGGCGACCAAACCATGAACTGCAAATTGTATCCACCATTCATAAAAGCTACTGTTTAAAACCACAAAGAAGCAGTATTTGGAGCGGCCATTATTTTCTTTATCTATGTATATCTGTTCCCGTAATACACTCACCAGGTTTTGCATGTCCTCAAGTCTCGCGAGAAGACAAATACCGGTCTCCTCCAGTAATATCGCCCTGTAGCCCTAAATGAATAAACACAGAAATATACAGATCAATTATTCTTGTTGCGCATTATAATTACTAGAATATTGCACCCTTTTACCGACAGTCAAAGGAAAATACATCAAACACATTGTTTATGAACGTACGTTGTAGCCAATGTTATCACTGGTTCTGTAAATCCAATACCTGTCCCTATATCCTTTACGGATAGAGACGGTGGACATTAATTTTACAAGTCCGATTTCACAAAGCAACAAAATTCATCGCAAGACAAAATGTCAGTATCACCATAGAGATTTGTATTGTGACATCACACTTTACTTAGCAACTACGATTGATTTGAAGTTGCGATCAATTTGAGATCTTTATGAAGCCGAGCCCCGGAGCAGGGTCCTCTGACGTCATATCCACATCCGGGCCAGCATGACCCCGTTTTGGTGTCAAACTCATGACTCAGAATTGGTCTCTAATAACTCGGATCCCTAGTTATTTTGACCCGGAAAAACTGACTCATCACACTGACCGGGAAAAACATTGTCATTGTCCTTGATCTGGTTGCATTCTTGTAGGGTGTCTTTTGCTACCTGTCAACGGTAGTTAAAACGGAAGCACTATAGGGGATTCATGCCAACATCGCAACCACGAACATCAGTAATATTCTTTGCATGTTTATGGGATTTGAGGCATTGCATGGTGAGGTATCAATAATTTAGTAAGCAGTAACACCATAGGTGTATATACTTGCTATGTAGATTACGTTCTTTTGAGACCTTGTCTTGCTTTATATTCTACTACCATGGAGTAGATTTTCGGAATTCGGGAGACTTCTCGAAACAATATTGTCCTATTTATTAACTACTACCTGGGCGGAAGGTAGAAAATCAGCCAGGCCACGGAAGCCTCAATTGCCCCTGATCTTGGCCTTGGTGCCCCTTCAAAAGTTTCCCATTGACTTTAAAGATCTTCCAATGGAAGTGCCCTTTGCCAAATGAAAAATGGCCTTGCCCTTTCAACATGTTAACATTGGCGCTGTTGGATTTGTCAAAAAATACAAAATGAATGAATGCATGAATACATGAATAGATTAAGAACATATTTTACCTGTGCCTCATCTCGTACTATTGTGAACAGTTTGCCACCACCTCGTTGAAGAACCGTCAGCTTCTGAGGTCTCATTTGAAGGTCAGTCTCGATGACCTCTACCCTGTCGTTACTCATGAAACCGATCGTGCAGGATTTCTGACATGAATAAATTTTAAAATACATGAATACTCAGAGATAGCTGTTACATGTCTATCGTGGATGATTTTTTAAATGAATTACGTAACGAAAGGTGCTTAAGGGCGCTTAAGAGCACCGAACTCAAGCTCTTGCGTTTCTGCTCGGTAGAGTGTAGGTTCCAGTCCCGGTCGTGACACTTGTGTCCTTGAAGGGTTTTGCTGATCTAGTGGTTGACCATTACATGAATACTCACAGTGAATGAAGATGTCAATATGTAATCAAATTTACATGTACAAATGTTAGCTTCATAGTCGTCAGATTGTTGGGCAAAAAAGTGGATATCACACAGATCAATGTTTTCAGGAGAGTCGCGTTAATACATTGTACTGAGACGACATTTATTTTTTTAAGTGACATTGTTTTACTCATTATCAAAAACTCACCACCTCAGCAAATAATATTTTTAGAGAAGCTTTCTACCACAATATTATCTTCAAACTGTGTAAATTGAATGTAAATCTGTTGACATTGTGTTTTGTGTCCTACACATAGTACCTAAACCCTTTACCATGAAACCAAGACGAAATTTAGCCGTTTAATACTTACGGGCGTGCAGAGGGTTCGATAGTCCGTGACCGGTATCGGGTACCGGACCACCGTAAACTCCTGGGGAGTGGTCAGTTTCGGAACTCGCTCCTCCTTCACGACTTGGAGAGTGTCTTGAAAAGTAGGAACAAAGTAATCCTAAAAACAAAAACAGAATGAATAAAAAAAAAAATGCAAAAGATGGTTAACGACCTGACGTATCGACCCAAGCAGATTCTTTCATACTTAAAGGCTACATAGCAACAAAACGTTATCTTAGTGTAAACAAGGCAAGCAGACAATTTTGAATGAAAAGATTATTGATTTTAACTTGAAAGTTTTGCGCGTGATAACAATGTTCGTGCCACGGTTCGCCCTAAACCATTTCAGTATGCAAATTAGCTTGCATAACTATTGACTTTGGTGTTCACGCAGTCGTTTTGGGTTGTTGTTTTTTGTGTTCCACTCACCCCACTATTTTCTCCTTCCTCGTCATCACCAGAGCCAGACCCGGAAGCACTGTCCACATCGGGGTCACTTCCGGTGTCGTAGCTGGGGTCATAGGTCGAGTAGTCTGATCCACCACCGGTCGGCCTGTACGGAATTTCAACATAATCCCCGCCCTCAGCATCCGGTATGAACCCTGACCCCGAGATTACCTCCGGGTTATCCGACTCGTCGTACTCGCTGTAGTCATAAGGTCTCCCAAAAATGGAGGAGTACAACGGCGCGGAGAAACTCTCCCAAACCGAGGATTTAGACTCGTCCACAGAGGGCGCTGTTTCCGTCGTCTGCTCCTCATGATGAGTTGGTTTAGCGGTCGTTGTTGCTGATTGGCTGGAACCTCGGTCTCCCTCATCAATGACGATGTCACCGGCATCAGTGGCTACCCCTGGCATCGCGGTGAAAGATTCTGTGACGTCATCTTGACTTTTGTCCCCGTGTGGCGTGTGACCCGCCGCAGCCTCGTTTTCGGTTTTACCAACGGAAGTTGGCAAGATACCAGCGTGTCCATGGTTCCCATCGAACAGGCCGTAATGGCCGATGTGTGACGAGTGGTGGAATGATAACCACAGTGTTATGGCGCCCAGTGTACCAGCGACAAGGATGAGGGTTGTTAGGACGACGGCGCATGCGCAGATCGCTGCTCTTTTAACCTCCGTTCTGCTTGCTCTTTTCAACGCAACCTTGAAGAGTGAAAGAGATAAAAGAAATAATAAGTTGAAATGGAGGTCACAACTGCGTTTAACTGTAAATTCGACGAAAAAATTGTGCTTACAAAATAAGCAATCCCATGAAATTAAAAGTTAACGGCCGACTTGTCATGTAAAGAGAAGTACGTGAGAGAATGTACAGCTCACAACAAAGTCTATTATTACGAAAATAATCGGTCATCCATCGCATGAGTAACTTAAAAAGCTGACAAAACCAGCAAGTCATCAGTATTGGAGAGTTGTGCGTGTTTATTACTTGGTTCCTGTATTACCATTGTGACTCGTGACATCAAAGTATGTTCCCAGGCCCAATAACCTCAGATCTAAACGTCCGATTGTCGCGGTTAAACGTTTCATTATTTTTTGCAACTTCGGTGACACCAATTGAGCCCAAATTTCCACAGGCTTGTTAGTTCATGGAGGTATGTTCTACTTCCATGGATTGTTGGTGAATTATGCTGGCACACACCAGAGGGTGCTGGGCCCAATTTCATAAATCTGTTAAGCAGAAAGTACTGCTACACACATTTCTATGCTAAGCCAAAATTGAGTGGGGCACAAGTCACAACGATGTAGACTTTATAATTTTGGCTGGTAACCAATTTCTGTTAAGCAATACTTTTCTGTGCTAAGAAAATTTGTGCGCTTACAGGCTTATGAAACTGGGTCGGGTCAGGACTGGTACTCCAAGGGGGCAACGAAGGCGGCGATTGCCCCGATGGCCCCTGGCCGTTGCCTTGGTATCAGTGAAATGCTCCAGTACTACAATAGGGTTCTCACACAAGGAATAAATGCCCTGTTAGTGCTCTTGTCCTTTCAAAAAATTAAGCTTACATGCCTGCCCTGATCTTTGACAATTGCCAAAAGTAAGAGTTGTTGAGTAACGATAAGCACATTTTGGTGGCAAATAATGGTGGGTCAACCATCACTATGGACTTGTAGGTCAACCCTTCACTCACGAACGCGGGATTGCTCGCATGGGACTACGTGTGCGTCTTGACTTTTACGAGCCGGTGACGCGGACGACCACACACGGGCAAAAATTCTAGCCGAATACTTGCGTTGGTAAAAAAATATGCAACAGATAACGTTATCTTATGATATCAAAATGTTGCCTACTCAGTTTCATCAAAAACATACCTTATTTGTTTGGGGTTTGTGTTTGAAGCTTTGCATATGGTGTGAGCAAAATTAAGAAACATTGCGAGAAATAGTATTGCCGAATACCTGCGTAGGTAAAACAATATGCAGCACAGATAACAGAAGCGTCATCTTTTTGATATCAAACGTTGCTTAGGTATGCCTACTTGCAGTTTCCTCGAAAACATCGTTAATATTGTTGTTGAGTGGGGGTTGTTTGGTTTGACGTTTTTTGCATGATGTGGACAAATAAGAAGAATTGCCGAATATCTTATGATGTCAAACTTTGCTGATAAAATTATACTCGTTGTATTTTTTCCTCGATGCTTTGACCTAGCCCTATATATAGGACTTTTTCTCTGTGCTATACACGGATACTGTAGTATATACGAAAGTGAAAGTGTAATGCCGTCAGGGCTAGCTTTGACCATGCTTTGACAAACACATTCTGGTTCTTTGGAGGTTTTGCGGTGTTTGAAGATTTGATGGTGTGTGACAGATATTAAGAAATATTGCAAGAATTCGTATACTTCACATAATATAGAGGCAACCAAGGCGATTGCCCCCATCCCCCTGCCCTGGTCATTGCATTGGTGCCCTTGAAATTGTGATGCTTGAAGCTTTGCATGGTGTGGAAAAAAAAGATTGCGAGAATTACTTCACATGTAAGTAAAGTCTTGATTGTTGAACGCGGTGCTGGGGTCGAAACGTCGGGCCAACAATGTGTTTTTGGGGAAAGTTTTAAAGGGTGTATGAACTTTTTGTAGGACAAAAAACACAATGTCCACAGATTTACACTTAACTTACACAGTTTGAAGATAATGATAGTAGAAAGCTTCCCTGAAAATATTACTTGCTGAGGTGCTGTAGTTATTGGGTAATGAGTAAAACAATGTCATGAAAATAATTTTCGTCCCATGAGACGAAAATTATTTTAAGCATTTACAAACGTATTTTCATTACATTGTTTTACTCATTTCTCAAAAACTACAGCACCTCAGTAAGTAATATTTGAAGGGAAGCTTTCCACTATCATTATCTTCAAACCCTAGTTTAATGTAAATCTATGGACATTGTGAAAAAGTACCCAAATTCTTTAAAACAAGGACATCATGTTATTTGGTCGAGTTCGTGGAGGGTCTTAGGGGGGGGGGCACATACAGACGCCACATGTTCCAAGCAGAAGATTCCAGAAAATCTGATGAACTTTGTGTGTTTTCTGGCACTCTTGGTGATGTGTAAATCAAAAAAAAGTAGGCTGAGGTACCTCCAAGCATGGAGGTAGCTCCTCCATAGGCTTGAACCGCGACTGAACTCTAATTCAATTATCACTGCGTCCCTTGTGTACATGTACACGGGACAAGCAAGGGTTGATGGGTTGAACCACACCACCTCTGACCTTTTCGGTGTGTTCATAGAGCAAGGTGTATTCCAACATAAAATAGGCACAAAATAAAATGTGAAAATCGGGACTCGATATTGGTCATCGAAGTTGCAAGAGAAAAATTGTACCCGCTGCTCAAATATAAGATTCGAACTACCTTGATATAGTTACCGGGCAATCTCGCAAATGGTAAGACACTGCTCTAGAATTGCTAAGGTCGTGGGTCGAGTATCATGCTTGTGATGTTTCGTGACATAGCTCGGGAAAATACTGCAGTGCCAACACACAAATGATCGGTGTGCAAGGGGTAAACCAAAATTAAAATTGTATAAATTGAAAGTTTATGCAGAGGAAGTTTATGTCATCAATTGATTTCTCCTTTTAAAATGATGGATTGCACCACACACTATATATAGTTAGACAAATCGTGTAGATTATACCTTCTATGATTGTACGTACACCAAGTATACCTATAGTAAGATATGCTAAAGTTACTCCACGTCATTATAAATATAAAATCCCAAGAAAAACGATCTTCAGTAGAAAGAAATGTTTTGAAAAGACCACAACTGTCAGTCACCAACTTCTGACACCTTACAAGCTCGTCTAATTTCATGACAGGTTATCTTGACAGGGGTTTGTCAAGTAGAGACTCGACGCCCTTTCCATTCACGCTCCAACCCCCCATTCACTTAGCACAGCAACGGGGGACAACATCCAATACCCACTCGGTAAATTCCATGTACCACTAGTGTGCACCTGTGATCAATTGTAATTACCCTTGAGCCTACCCCGTAACAAGGGTACCATATCACCGTGTTTTCTGAAAGAACTTCTGGTACGGGTACTGTTCCCGGACAACAACACAAAAAAAATCGCCACCCGTAGTGTTTCTTTCCAACCGCGATTTCGTTAGTCCTGTATTCTTTTTCCTTTTTATATTATCCGATCTAAACTCCCTTTTGCACTGTGGTATATAGAAGGGGGGAAGGAAACACAAATCTTTGATGTCTGTGTTCTCGAAGCGGATTTCCAACGGGGGGTTTTGTGTTCCACCTATTGTGCACCGAGTCGGAAGTGTATTTGTCGTGGGGTTGAAAGGCGCGATTCCCCGGGGGTTGTTTAGGAGTGTGGAGCCCGCTCTAAGCTGATCAAACATTCCCCATTGGTCGTGCCGTATAGTCGGACCCATTCTTCCGAATAATTCGCTTTTGAATTTCGGATTCTATCCCAGATAACCTGGAGGTTTTACCGCCTTTATTTCTCAGATATAATTTTGTTGTCGAAAAGTCCGTATGGATTTTGAATTGAGAATTTTGCACTTTTGTGTGGTTGGACTATAGTTTGAAGTTTTTAGAGTGTAGTACGATTTATTAATGTAACTATTCAATAGAATGACATTTTCAATCTTAATTAAAGTAGACATGTAATTATTGCGGTTATATGTTATAGTAGTACCGGAAACACATACATAATGTTTTGACGCTTACAATAAATCGGGTACCAGAACATTCTATTGTCAAATTTAGCCTCGCGTCAAGCACTCACGCCAGAGAAACGTGTTAAAGGCAGGGTGTACTTTTAATAAACTAAAACCTGGTTAATAGCGCTGGAGAGTTGTTGGTATAATAAAACATTGTTAGAAAAAGCCCATTTAAAGGAACTGGACACTATATTGGTAATTATCAAAGGCCAGTCTTCTCACTTGGTATATCTTAATATATGCATAAAATAACAAACCTGTGAACATTTGAGTGTGGATAATTGTATTCTTCTTTTACAACATCTTTCTAACCAATGCATTTGATAACAAACGGTTACAAACGCTTTTTCAAAGACCAACTCGACCGATCCAAGGCAACGTGTTCCTTTAACACCTGACGCCTAGTCAAAACTCACTCCAAGTGGCCCGACTGGCTAGTTCGGTGTTGAAAAACATCCCCATTTAATTTGAAATACGTAAAAGTGAAAAGTAGATGGTCTAGTGAAAAGACAAGCTAGACTGGTCCTGCTGGCCAGTCACTGAAAACCCCCGGTGCAACTGCGTGCTTCACAGCAGTCGTCCCCAAACGGCATGTGCTGTGCTGGGGGAAAAGTGCTTCAGGGCAGGGCGGGGTGGTCGGACCGCACGCCCTTTATAAAATACACAAGAGTTAATACTGTCTTGCGGATACAGGAGGTTTGTTAATGAGTTGTCTTATCTCATGAAGTGTCTGCCTCTGAGTCTGGGACCTAATGGTATGATTCACGATCTGTAAGCTGTTTTCCCCTCCATCTATATACGTCACTGACTGATGAGCTGTGAATCTCAACAACTGATCACTGATGTGGATTTGGCGTGCAGAGTCATGATTAGTCTTGCGGTCAAGTCATTTAAGGCACATTACACTGTTGGTAATTGTCAAAGACATCCCAACATATGCATAACACAACAAATCCATGAACATTTTGACTCAATTGGTAATCAAATTTGCAAGAGAATAATGGAAGAAAAACTCCCCTCCCTTGTTGCACAATTAATTGGTGTGATCCAGATGCCAAAAAGGCTTCAGACCTGAAGTATTTTAATACTTGTGTGAGAAATTACCTCTCTCTCAAAAAACTATGTTACTTCAGAGGGAGCCGTTTCCCATGATGTTTTATACTATCAACAGCTCTCCGTTGCTCGTTAACAAGTACGGTTTTTTGGGTAACAATTATTTTGAGTAATTACCAATAGTGTCCATTGTCTTTAAATGGTCCGTTTACGTCGGTACACGTTCAATTTGGGCTTTTGAAAAGGGCCGATCGATCGATGTAAAAGACTGACCGATGATCAGAACGTTTTGCTCATTCGGCGTTCCAGATATAGTTATGAGTTCTTACACGATTACTTCGAAGTGAAGATTTCCTCTTTCGAGATAACGCTGGTTGGATGATACATGGGGGATCTTATCTGATGTTGCGTAATTATTAACTAAAAACAGGTTTCCTCTTTACTGATGAAATTACGAAACTTTGTTGCTATCTCGAAGTTTCATCTGATCCTCATTAATTATGAAGCTTGACGAGTTCCTGCAACTGGATAATTTGTGAATAAGTGGACGCTGGTCAAATGGACATAAATCATTACTTGTTTACTTTTTATATGGTGCAGTTTTAAGATCTTTATCTATGGGTAAGATTTAGTGAGAAGATTCTTTTTAATCATGTGCCCCGTTTCTGGTGAAATTATTAGCGCGGTCTTGGTTACGTTAATAATAATAGCCAATGAGGCCCTTCACACATAAAAAAAACTGACTAAAAATAACATCAATATATTAAGAAAAAGCAGATTCTTGTAGTGTGAAAGTTATCATTGTTAAAAAATAACCAAGGACCCTTGTTTTTCTTCAAGATTTAGCTAAAGCGATAAATCACAAGCACAGATCACCCCGAGTACATTTTCTGTGAATTAACAATCATGACCTTCAACCTCCACCCTCTGAAAAACAAGGGGCGTCGGTAAAATTAGGAAAACATGCAAAAGCTTGTTACATAATATTGAGCAAGGTGACAGACATCCAACACCCATTGTCGAGCACCTTTGTTCAAAGGTGCTCGCGTGAAAGGGCCCCCAAAATAATGACTGGGGTTTAAAGGCAGTGGACACTATTGGTAAAAAAAATGTCAAAGACTAGCCTCCACAGTTGGTGTATCTCAACATATGCATAAAATAACAAACCTGTGAAAATTTGAGCTCAATCGGTCATCGAAGTTGCGAGATAATAATGAAAGAAAAAAAACCTTTGAAATGAAATACGTGGAAAATTACTTCTTTCTCGAAAACTATGGCACTTCAGAGGGAGCCGTTTCTCACAATGTTTTATATCATCAACCTCTCCCCATTACTCGTCACCAAGAAAGGTTTTATGCCAATAATTATTTTGAGTAATTACCAATAGTGTCCACTGCCTTTAACACACAGCTACAATCCAGGAAGGAAAACAGTCACCCCACCCAATGACCCAAACAACCAGAAGGGGTTAAAATACACATGTACATCATGATGTACGATGTACATGTAATATCATAGATCCCACTTTCCCGAATGGATTCTAATGTAAACCAGATGGGCAGAGCAATTTAGGGGGGGGGGGGTCGGGATTACCATGAATTACATTCCGCAGACCTACTTGAAGAAGATGTAGGTGAAAGGGTAAGATGAGGGTGGGCGGGGTCGGGTTTAGGGGGGCAGGGTATTTACTTAAATACATTAGAGAATTGAGTAGGCCTATCCCAAGGAAGTATAGCCTGACACTATATGCTGACAGTGGAGGTAGGTAGAAACATGCCTGCATGCCTCGTTCTTGAAAGGGCAAGGGCACCAAGGCATTTCAAATTTCTACTGCAGCATTTTAAGGGCACCAAGGGAGGCAAGGAGGCAATCGCGTTCGTTGCCTCCGTGAAGTATCGGGGCCTGTTAAAGGCAGTGGACACTATTGGTAATTACTCAAAACAATTATCAGCATAAAACCTCCCTTGGTAACAAGTAAAGGGGAGAGGTTGATGGTATAAAACATTGTGAGAAACGGCTCCCTCTGAAGTGATGTAGTTTTCGAGAAAGAAGTAATTTTCCACGAATTTGATTTCGAGACCTCAAGTTTAGAACTTGAGGTCTCGAAATCAACCATATAAACGCACACAACTTCGTGTGACAAGGGTGTTTTTTCTTTCATTATTATCTCGCAACTTCGATGACCGATTGAGCTCAAAAAGGGTTACCAATTGTGTCCACTGCCTTTAAGAAGTATCCCAATACTCAATAATCAGCACTTTGTGTGCATGTAAAATTGTAAAATTGCTTTGCAAAAATGCTGAATCGCTCACTGTACAGCCAGGCACCATTCCTCGACTCGTTAATTGCGCAACCAGACTTGCTTAACTACCTCTGCCATCACACAATAATACCCGTCCATCATCCATCCAATGAGATAAGACGATTTGTGGTTCACACGTCACACCAGCAACCTCTTTAAGAAGACCCCCTCTAATGAGCACACACACACATTGGAGCCATTCTTGTTTCATTAAGGAGGGTGGGGCACTAGCTGCTTACGCCAATTAGACACCCATGGTACCATAATCCTAAGGGGATGTAGTTGGCACCGTGGCACCCGTACCCAGTAAGCCCCCCCCCCCCCCCGGGATAAGCAGGATACACAGGCTCACCCCACCAGGGGGAGGGGAGGAAAAGAGGATCACTGCGCAATATACAACACATTCACGGTGTACTTCACGCGTGTGATTTCATAGGATTTAAAGGATTCTCTCAACATCTCCTTCTTGAGCCTTTAGATTGTCTTAATACAAAGCAAAGATATTGTGCCCCACATCTGTTGTATATCTGGTGCTGTGAGAAGTCGTAATAAACACATTGGTTGTTCCATGTCTTCTATGGAGCAATGGTTGTTTTGGATCTGGGGAAAAGGGGGACCAATCCATTTATTCCTCTCAAAATGTCTTTGAGCCTTTTGCAATAAAGCAAAGATATTGTGCCCAAGTCTGTTTTGTATTTCTTGTGTTGCACTGAGTCGTAATAAACACCTTGGTTGAACCATGTGTTCTTGGAGCAATGATTGTTTTGGATCTGGGAAAAAGGGGAACAAAAAGAAGCCTTTTTCCTCTCAAAATCTCCTTGAGTCTTTAAATTCTCTTCATTCAATAAAGCAAAGATATTGTGCCCAAGTCTGTTTTGTATTTCTTGTGCTGCACAGAGTCGTAATAAACACCTTGGTTGACCCATGTGTTCTCGGAGCAATGATTGTTTTGGATCTGGAAAAAGGGGAAACAAAAAGAAACCATTTTCCTCTCAAGTCTCCTTGAGTCTTAAAATTCTCTTGAAATAAAGCATAGAGATTGTGTCCAAGTCTTTATTGTATTTCTGGTGCTACACGGAGTCTCTAAACATCTTCATTAACACCTTTGTTGTTCCACGTGTTCTATGGAGCAATGGTCGTTCTGTGTCCAGAAAAAGGGGGAACCAAGCTCCTTTTCCTTTCTAAATCTACTCGAGTCTTTAAATTCTCTTGAATTAAAGGAAAGAGATTGTGTACTTACAAGTCAGTCTTGTATTTCTGGTCTTGCACAAAAACCATAGCACTTTTGTTTTCTCGTACGGAATGGTTGACACTTGACTTCAAAACGTTTTAAAGGCGGTGGACACTATTGGTAATTACTCAAAATAATTATTAGCTTAAAACCCTTGCTTGGTAACGAGTAGGTTGGCAGTATAAAACATTGTGAGAAACGGCTCCCTCTAAAGTGGAGTAGTTTTCGAGAAAGAGGTAATTTTCCACGAATTTGATTTTGAGACCTCAAGTATAAAATTTTAGGTCTCGAAATCAAGCATCTGAAAGCACACAACTCCGTGTGACCAGGGTGTTTTTTCTTTCATTATTATCTCGCAACTTCGACGACCAATTGAGCTCAAACTTTCACAGGTTTGTTATTTTATGCATATTATCTTGAGATACACTGGTCTTTAACAATTACCAATAGTGTGCAGTGTCTTTAAAACATACAAAAAAATGCATACAGTACAGTTTGACTACAATATATGCATGAAGTTGTTCTTTCAAATTTTGAGAAACCTTTACCCGTGGTGTTGTTTATGTTGAAGCATTGGGGTCATCGAAGGTTCAGCTATAAACACCCACTCGCAATAATATACACAGTTGGTCGAACACTCTCAAATTGAATGTTTTCCTTTAGGCCAAATAAAAAATCAAACATGTTTAGCGTCCCTCCCACATCCTTTTTTCTTTTTTAAAAATACAACTTGTCCGTGTTTTTCTCATTATACTTTCTGGGCCCAATTTCATAGAGCTGCTTAGCACAAGAATTTGCTCTGAGCATGAAAACGTGATTTTCAGGACAAACAGCAGCTGAATACTAGGTACAAGCAATATGCAATAAAATGGAGTTTGGTTGGTATTCATCATGTTTTCATCAAGGAAGAAATTTCATGCTAAGCAAATTTTGGTGCTTAGCAGCTCTATGAAATTGGGCCCTGATCTTTTAAGAATGTATAACTACATAAAGTAAGTGGTGACTTTGAACTGAAGAATTGGTTGTGGCCAGCTTTAATTAAAATGCTTGGCGGCCACGTTTTAAAGAAATAAAAAATAAAAAGGCCCTCATGTTTCTCTTTTTTTGAAAAACCCGGACGATAAACTGTTATTTTTGTTTACTTGGCCTTACTGCCACTTGTTGTTTATTACAACAACTGTCAGGGTGTATAATGCTGCCCCGGTTTAGTCATCAACAGCTCTTTGCTTCAATCGTACATATCGTACTTTTTGTAGGGGGCACATAACTCATGAGCATAGTTTGGAACATCGAGAAATATATACCATGCGATCTTTGTTTACAATTTTTAGTGTGACCATGTACATTATTGTGCCTTTCTACCAGGCAAGACAAACAGCTGAACAAGTTTTGTTCGTCATATTAAAAGTTGCAAACAATAAAAAGTGCCATCTCCATAAATTTATAAGATTTTATGATTTCACCCATTGAGCTGTGCACAAATCGTTCAGGCTTGGTGGCTATTTTGTAAACATGTGATGTCACATATCACATTGCCTATGTAGGACAATTTTTGAAAACGAAGTGATTGTGACTGCTACAGTGTTTTTTTATACACTCCTTTTCTAAAGTTCTGACACCCCCTATGTTCTGACCTGACAACCCCTCACGATGTGCACGTTTGGGTAAGGGTTGAGGGTGAGGGTTGGGGTAAGGGTTATTAGGGGTTAGGATTTTGGAAAATACATTAGGGGTGTCGGAACATAATTGGAACATAAGTTTGTAACCTATACGAGACAGGGTCTAATAATATACTGAGAAGATTGGTGAGCTGACAAATTAGTCGCTGGCACATTAATAATGTTTGGTGTGATTAACAATGGCATTTGCCTATTATGCTATATAGGCAAACTACACATGTGTGAGTTGGGAGAAAAATAGTCCCAAACAATATGCACAATATTCAGCACGCGTGTATAAAACACATGTATACTTCACGGGGGCAACGAATGCGATTGCCTCCGTGTCCCCTTGTCATTACCTTGGTGCCCTTGAAATGCTCCAGTAGAAATTTGCAATTTCATCATAGGGTGCCCCTTTACCATCAAATAGAAAATGCCTTTATGGTCTGATACTTCATTGAGACATCCAGGCCTGATACTTCACGGAGGCACCCTTGCCATTGCCTTGGTGCCCTTGAAATGCTCCAGTAGAAATTTGCAATTTCATCATAGGGTGCCCTTCACCAAGAAGAAACTGCCTTGGTGCCCTTGCCCTTTCAAAAAAAAAGCATACAGCCCTGTAGGCAAACTACCAACGTGTAAGTTGGGAGAAAAATAGTCCCAAACAATACGCACAATATTCAGCACGCGTGTAAAACACATTGATACTTCGGGGTCCAGGATAAGCAAACAACAGCTGAATACCAGTAAAAAAAAAAATATGCAACAAATGGAAATTTTGTTGGTAATCCTGTTTTTATCAAGGAACAAATTTCATGCTAAGCAAATTTTTGTGCTTTATGAAATTGGGCCCAGGTCTGGACCATTAGCCTTCAAACTAAAATTGTGTTTTTAACCACAGTACCAAAACACCTTTAAATTGACTTGTTGGCGTATAGTGTCACAACAGTTACACAAATAACCCCACCTTTCTCTAAAAGACACTTCAGGCAAGGAGTAATAAAAAAAAAAATCAATTTTATGACATTGTAGTCGAGCAGCATAATCCCCATAAAAAATTCTAGAAAAAAATAATCACCATCAACGTAACAAAATAAAAACACCTATACGTGTTACTGAATAATAAACCCGGAACAAATTTACCAGTTGCCGGTTCGGTTAATCTTTTATGTATACCCAAAAAGCCCTTAAAGCACTTCCGAAAGTGGTGCGGTATTATGTGGGGTGTTTTTCTTCTTCTCATACCCGACAAATACAAAAAATTATAGAGAATAGTAGAGTTAATTTTACGGTTTGTGCACTAAGCTTTTTGTGGCTGTAAAGAGGGATACCCCTTAACCGTGACCACGGCCCAATAAGGGGCTTGAAACGCAGCTGAAATGCAGGTGCTAGATCTATTTTTGTGTTTACGCAAGAGGGAAATTTACGACAGGGCATAAAAAACGTTGGAGTGGAAAAGATAAAAATGCGAAGAAAAAAAAACATTCCAAAAGCTCAAACAGCGTTACTTAAGTTTAGCTTTATAGTTTGACCTTGGGTTGGGGGAATTAGCTTTTGAGTTGACAACGTTAACTCATAAATCAAAGAAAAAGGGTATCATTAAAGTTTCTCCAAGCAGGGTTAAGATGCCCTGATTTACCGCATGGGTATAAAACAAAAAACTTGCAACACCTCGGAGTTTCATGCACGATATCTGGCTCTTGGATAAAAGTTGGTACATTTTGTTCACCTAAAAAAACATGGTGTAAGCTCTAAAATATAAATTGTTTCTTCTGATTTTCCCAAAGTGCAACAAAATCGAATTTTGTATGAGGACTAGTGACATGACAAGTAACTTGTTCTACCTAGCTCTATGTTGCTACTAAAAACCAGTTACGGAACACGTTAAAGGCAGTGGACACTATTGGTAATGACTCAAAATAGTTATTATCATAAAACCTTTCTTGATAACGAGTAATGGGGAGAGGTTGATAGTATAAAACATTGTGAGAAACGACTCCCTCTGAAGTGATGTAGTTTTCGAGAAAGAAGTTATTTTCCACGAATTTTATTTCGAGACCTCAAGTGGAGGTGTCGAAATCAAGCATCTGAAAGCACACAACTTCGTTTGACAAGGGTGTTTTTCTTTCTTTCATAATATCTTAATTGCAACTCCGTCGACCAATGGAGCTCAAATTTTCACAGGTTTGTTATTTTATGCACATGTTGAGATACACCAAGTGAGAAGACTGGTCTTTGACAATTACCAATAGTGTCCACTGCCTTTATGGGAATGCCCTGCCCAAAGGTCAGATTATTAATCAATTCCTACACATGATAGTGCAGAGCTGCATTTGTAGAGTCCTTGCTTTATGTCTCTACATAGTACATGTAGGTCTATATTTTGTGACTGAGCAAGTTCAGAGATTGATTTTTTCCCTGACAGTGACAGAACTCATAATTATGTTTTAAGATCGGTTAGTTTTACTTTTTTTAACACAAAAAGGTGCTAAGGAGGACGGAAGTCCTGTAAGTAGATAACGAGAAAGTCACCCACAACCAAAATAAGAAGTCCTTATAATATTTTAAGGCTGACATACAAAAGTACACAAAGTAGTTCACAACACAACTTCGCAAGATCACAATTTGTTTTTTTGTACTGCAGTCGTGAAAGTAGATAACGAGAAAGTCACCCTTAACCAAAATTAGAAGTCCTTATAATATTTTAAGGCTGACATACAAAAGTGCAAAAAGTAGTTCACAACACAATTTCGCAAGATCGCCATTTTTTGTATTGTACTGCAGTCTTAAAAGTAGATAACGAGAAAGTCACCCTTAACCAAAAAAAGAATAGAAGTCCTTGGAATATTTTAAGGCTGAAATACAAGTACACAAAATAGTTCAAAACTTGACAAGATCGCCATTTTCTGTATTGTACACTGTACGGTGTTTTTTGTCTTATGACTTTCCAGTCACCCTCGCCAAAATCAAAAGTCCTTGAAGTATTTTGGCTGAAATACAAAACTACGCAAGTAGTTCACAGTTTCGCAACATAGCCATTTTTTTATTATGCTATGGTGCTTTTTGTCTAATTACAACTTTCCAGTCACACAGCGTGTAAAATAACCAGAGGGCAAATTTGAGAAGGGTAACCTTCCTTTCGTTTCTATTGAAGTATTTGTGGTAGCTTTGGATAATATTGTCATAATATTGTGGTAATGTTGTAATAACATTGCTTGTTCGCCCTTGGATCAGGTTTCAAGAGGTCGAGCGGGGCTCGGGTACCTCGGGGACGGGGGCTAACGAGAGCGCGGCCCCGTGTGACAAGAGCGCGCAGCGCCTGGTAAGCCTCAACGGCCGCACCGCTGTCCCTTTGGGCACGTCGTGGCTGAGCCTTACACAACGATTAACATGGGAAATCGACCGCAGATTATGGCTTGTTTCTCTCTTTTTTTTTCTCATGAGGTTATCAAAGGAAGGGACACAAAATGCATGAGCAGGGATTGTGGCTGGGTTGGAAGTGAGAGCAAAGGTGATTCAACGCCAATTCCCATAGAAATATACTGCATTGTAAGGTTTGACTCGTAACACAAGGTTTTAAAAGTGTTAGGTCTATGGTTTCGTTTCAGCGTTGTTCAATTTTACACGCCAATCAAAAAATTGCCACAAGTTCAGGTTTTCCTCCATGAAATGCAAAAGTTGTTTTTATGCAGGCCTGATACCTTATATAGGCAACGGGGCGATTGCCCCCACGCCCCCTCGTCATTGCCTTGATGCTCTTGAAATGCGACATTAGAATGTACAATTTCCTCACAAGGTGCCCTTTACCAACGAGAAAATGCCTTGGTGCCCCTACCCTTTCAAAACGAAGCATACACGCCTGAATCTTTTTTCTTTTTTTTTTACAAGCAATCTACTATTAGCCAGCTACAAGGTCACCATTTTATAAATGCCACGAAATTTCTCCCCCAGAATTGGCCAATTCTTTGTACGTATACGATATTAAGATAAAACATTGACACAAAAAGCCATTGTTCAGAGATAATTTAGGATATGAGTAGAAATATATATATTTTTTTTGCAGGCATATTAGTCATTTTACCGAAAACAACAATATGTAAGCTGGCAGTGACACAAAAAAGGGCTACGTAATTTCTGTCCTTGGTGGTCAATCCCTTCCTGGTGCACGGTCAGTTCAACTATTTCAAGAAGTTTAGAGAGCAATCAATTTGGAAACAAATTTCTGAATGAAGGAGAAATCCTGACGAACCAAAGGGCCCGAGAGATAATTAGTCAGATCAGTGTTCCTATATTAAGAAATAATTTAATTACAACATCAATTCTGTTGTTAAATTAAAAATTAGGGCCTAGGCCTACATCCACACTTTGTTCAATCTCATAATTCTTTCCAAAGTATTGCTTCTGACAAGTTCACACACGGTCACCAATAGCTTCAAGAGGTGAGAAGGTAATTGCCTAAATGCCCATTGGTGATTGCCTTGGTGCCCTTGGTTGAATGCTCCAGTATCATAGGGTGCGTTCGTTTAGCTTCCCTGGGTCGACCCCGGTGTGTGGCGGTTTTTACTTCCAGGACGAACGTGGGTAATTATCTGCACACGTTCGTCCTGGAAAAAATAACCGCCACACACCGGGGTCGACCCAGGGAAGCTAAACGAACGCACCCATTGTATGCCCTTTCAATGAGAAAATGCCTTGGTGCCCTTGCTCCTTGACCACTGCCTTGATGGCCTTGGAATGCTCCAGTAGAAATTTACAATTTCCTCATATAGTAACCCTTTACCAAGGAGAAAATGCCATGGTCTTTTTTGGTGCCCTTACCATTTTCAAAAACGAGGCACACAGGCCCATGACCGTGTGTACACGCATCATAAATGTACAACCGCTGTTGTGTTTTATCAACAGGTGTTTCCCTGTACCCAACATCGTCATCCAATCTTCTAAAATAAGGAGGTAGATAGAGGGGACCAGAAAACCTAGCAGTTGTCACCCCCCCCCCCCCCAATCCCCTCTCCGGAAATGGGGGTAACGAGGCCTCCAGAAGACCAATCAATCTTACCGCAATACTGGCCTTGTTCTTATTTATCTCGTAACGAGAAGAATTTGGGTACATGTTCCCCCGTATATGCTCCGATGGGAGATTCCGATCTGACCTAGGTAAACCTTTGCCAAATTGGTGAGGTGACCTGGGTTCAGGGCTGAGGTATTGGGTTAACTTTCAATCTATGTTGTAGTACAAGCATAGGTCCTTTCTTTATGGTAAAAGCATAGCGAAAGGACTAGGTCTCTAGGCCTACACTTTGCCAAGAGGCCCACAGTGGTAATAAGCTTTTTTAAGTTTTAGTGATATGGGTATACAGGATCGTGTTTCACTTCTTGATTGAAGCTATTGCTGTCTGTGTTATTCAAGTGTACACTTAGCACACAAAAAATAAGGACATATTATTCAGAATTTGGGGCAAATGCATTGTCAACTCAACAAAGACCACTCCATATTTGCTTGGTGTATCCCAATATAATGCATACATTAATAACAAACCTGTGAAAATTTGGGATCAGTCGATCATCGGAGTTGCAAGAAAATAATGACAGAAAAACACCCTTGTTGCACAATGCGTGCTTTCAGATGCATGAGAAAGGCTTTAGGCTTGAAGTCTTGTTCACTGATTCAAACACTATAGATGCTATGTCAGATTTTTGGCCCCAACATTAAAACATTGATTTTTTTGAGTGAATGGTATAATTTCAAAGAGTATCACCCGCTCTTACGAAAACAAGTTTAAGTTTTACTTTTAATGGTCAGGAACCATGGCAAAAAATGTTTCTTATAAAACACATTAGAATTGGTCACGTGATATATTGTCGGGATCCCGACAAAAACTAATTTTGAGCACTTTATTTCACTGCTACTAATAATTGGCGGACTTTTTCGAGCAATGGCTCAAATGAAAGCTTGTAACTTTCTCAACTCTTATCAAAATACCTATTGAATTTGAAATCAACATATTGGGGTCAAATCGGCCAAAAATCTGACATAGCATCTTTAAGGTGAGAAATTACTTCTTTCTCAAAAAACTATGTTACTTCAGAGGGAGTCGTTTCTCACAAGTAAGTTTTGTGGTTAATATTTATATTGAGAAAATGAAAAACGTGTCCAGTGCCTTTAACGTCTATATATTTGACCTTCTTCAATGTGCCTTTTCCAAGCAATTAACCATGGAACGATTGTCCTTTCCTACAAGTCCCTGGAGGGTCAGGGACGGGGTGACTATTGTGCTAAGTTGTGAAACATTGGACCTTCAATTTATTTTTGTAATTATTATTTATTTATTTATTATTTCAAGTGAGTGCATGGGAAAATCCTCGCCATGACGGAAGTTACATTATACTAAAATAAATGACGATGTAGTTTTTAAATAACAGCCAACCTACTATGGTGGATGTTATCCAAGCCCGATAATTCACAATGCAATTGGTCTCTGGTCATTGCCTTGGTGCCCTTGAAATGCTCCATGCAGTAGAAATTTACAATCTCCTCATAAGGTGCCCTTACCACAGGAGAAACTGCCCTGGTGCCCTTGGGTCGATACCCCAAAAGTGTTGCCCTCACCTTGAAGTGGCCGTCCGGCCTTGTGAGTTGGGCGATATTATTTTTTTTTTAAATGAGGGCAGACCAAAAACATAATTTTCTTTCTTTATTTTCGAAATAATGAGACGGCCCACCTAGGTAACACTAGCAGCTCAGACGTGATAGAGTGCCGGTGTCGCATGTAATTATGTCCTCCACGCAGTACTATCCGGAGGACATTATTGCATATGCAATAATGTCCGCCGGACGGTTTTGCATATGCAATGGTGTCCGCCCGAACGCTGCTGCATAATGTAATTGTGTCCGCCCAGACACTTTTGCCTATGCAGTTGTGTCCGCCCCGTGCAAAACCGTCCTTGCAGTAAATTAAACGCCCTTGGTCGACGGAACACGTTCGCCATTTTCTTTTTTTACAAGTGCATGACATGAATGAAATGGGTATTGTTCAGCCGTTGGGTATTCGCTGCAATCATAAAATACGTGAATATTCATGCATGCTGCATATACGTAGGTTCAGTGCATGCACGCTCGCTAACACGCGCACATGTACGTGTCCGCCTGACGGTTTTTGCATAGCCCCGGACACGATTGCATGTGCAAAAGTATCAGGAGCGGACAGTATTGCATGGCAGACACAATTGCATCTGACACCGGCCCTGTGAGTTGGGCGATATTTCATTAAAAAACATATATAATGACGGCAAACCAAAAATGTAATTTTCTTTCTTTCCTTTTGAAATAGGGAGACCGCCCACCTAGGTAGCACTAGGTAGCTCAGTTGTGGTAGGGTGTCGGCATTTTTAACCGGCGGTTGTTGGTTCAAATCCCGCTGTATTTACTATGCCTTTGTTCAACCCCCAAATCATTTCAAATTAGATGGCTCAGTTTGTTAAGGGTCGAAACGTTTAACCAGAGGTCGTTGGTTCTCATACCGCTCGAGTAAATATGTCTTTATTATTTCAAAATGTACTCGGCTAGCCATTTCTCCTGTGCGGTTTAAAAAGTACTTTTAATATTTTCCAAGAAATCCCATATGAAAATAAGCTGCCGTACAAAAACAGTACCCAATATAGCCTGGTCATTGTGTGTTACCAATTATATAGCCTGGTCATTATGCCTTATCAATAACGGGCATGGACTTGAGTAAAAAAGGAAATAACACCATCAGTTTACGTTATCATTTTGAGCAATCCTGCGGTATTTGCGCTGTCAAGTTCCTTAATACACTATAATTACTCGCTATATAGATCATGGGCAAAGATTAGAGTAACTAACGCAGCTGGCACCCGTAGCTATCAGGCGATAGACTTGAATTTTCTTATCTGATATTGGTTCTACGGATTATAAAATTGAAGTGCATGTACTTTTTTGTTTACGGTTTTGGAATTTCTTGATTGTTTGATTGAGGCGGTTTGAATGTGATTTTCAATAGCATTCACTTTAATAATTCAAAATGATGCCGCGTTGCCCTGTACTTTTGCAGTGGTGCCCTTTGCAAAGTTCCAGAACAAATTTACATTTTCCTCTCACAGAAGTGCCCCTTATACCAGAGGGAAATTGCTGTGCGTTCAAGGCCTAGGAACCAAACTAGACGGTGAAATCTCCAAACAAAACAATACAAGATTTTATTGTTTTTTCCCCCATTGAGCTGTGTATAAATCGTGCCTACTGCCTGCAGGTTACTGTCAAGGCTTGGTGGCTCTTTAGTAAACATGTGATGTTGGTCACACCGTCTACACCACCCGAACCAACGGCCAAACAAACCCCCACCCCACCCCAACCACACCCCCACCAAACGACACTACTCTCTTAAAGGAACACGTTGCCTTGGATCGGACGAGTTGGTCAAAACAAAAGCGTTTTTGACCGTTTTTTATATAATGCATATGGTTGAAAAGATGTTTTAAAAGTAGCATACAATGATCCACACAAGTTTGCCTCGAAATTGCGTGGTTTTCCTTCTACTGTGCGAACTATCACCGTCGGCCATTTATGGGAGTCAACATTTTGACCCCCATAAATGGCCGACGTGTTAGTCGACGAGGTAAAAGGAAAACCACGCAATTTCGAGGCATGTTTGTGTGGATCATTGTATTCTACTTTTACAACATCTTTCTACCCATATGCATTTTATAAAAAACGGTTACAAACGTTTTTCAAAGACCAACTCGACCGATCCAAGGCAACGTGTTCCTTTAAGAGTGAAAAAGCACTCTTTCAAGAGCCATATAAAGGACAACTCTCTTTCGAGTGGTCTTCCACTCTTTTAGATTGAAGTTTGCATCTTTTTGAGTGATTTTTCACTCTGTCCTGGAGTGATACCCCTCTAAAAGAATGAAATAACCACCACTCTTTTTGAAGAGCCATATGAGGGACAGCTCGAAATGTAAAGAGTGGTGTTTTTCACTATTTTACATTTAGAGAGTAGAAGATACTTTTGTAAACATGTTATGTCACGTGTCACATCATTGTATACACGTGACACCACCCCAAACCAAACCCATCCCAACCCCGTCCACACCACAAACCCACCCCGACTATAAGATACACAAACATGCCCACATGAAGTTCACACCTAACAAATATGTCGTGCATTACAATTTTTGTTCTTACGTGAAAATGGATTACCGGGTGGCGATCAACATTTAAGATTACCTTTGGCACTTATCGAGTATAATGACTGTGCGTCTTTGTAAGCGGAAGTCACCCCCAGGATTGTCGGCACCACTGATATCCTACATGTACTTCTATATATAAAAAGAGGGAGAAAGGTTCCGCGGTTTGGGGGCGAGGTTGCATGACTGTATGGTTCTCATTCTACACTTGGCGAACTTTCAAAAATAAGCTTTTAAAACCCCAAACCAACAAAAGTTCAAAACCCATCTTTCTTCTTGTAGCAGGAAGGGCGGGGGTAATTTTCCCTGTTCAATATTGGCCAAAGTGAAATAATGTTCTAGAACTTGCAAGGTGCGTTCAAGACAAATGACCGGTGGAGACCATCAACCGCGTTGCCTCCCTGCGACTAGCCTCCCGCCAAGGCCTTCCTGGTCTCCCCTTCTGTATAGAAGGTGTAGCGACTCTATTATGTCCAAACCACAAAGTCCTTGACAAAAGGCTACCCTGCGCCGTACACTCTCTCCGAAACACGGTATGATTGATCATAGAGGATTTATCACCCATAATTAACGAGTGTCCAAAGACAATTAGGAAGCAATTAACTCTCTTTAATTTCACCGAATCACCTCTGACCAGGGAGGTAGGAACCTCCATGCTAAGATGTTCTAGTCGGTGTTGGACCCCTGTCCAACTTAACGTTTCGTAAAGTTCTTCAGACTCGCCCTTTTCCATGTTAATTGCTTTCATGTGCGCTATGATCTTGATTGAATAGCGCCTAATAATGTTTATTGTTATGTTATTGTGTAGTAGGGCAAGCTTAGGACTATAGTCTATACAGTCAAACCATAGAGCTAGGACCGTCCAACACGATCTGTTTTCTGCACTGTGTAATTGTGGTAAATGGTTTTACTTTAGTAGTGACAACGAAATTATGGATATGCGTCGAGAATAGCCCTTATCACGCTGTCACCATCTTGGTCGTGTTCCCTGTTTCCATAACAGTAATTAATGCTAACATTCAATGCGCAAACATGGCACCAGACTATTATTTCGTCCAGCCTCAGTTTGGTTACAATGAGTTGCAATGGAGTAAAATCAAGATGACCACACCGTGAAGGTCTATTGCTTAGTACGATACATACCCACTATTGATGCCACAGTGTGGAATGTTAACTGTTTACTTGCCAGGGATTATGTAAATCCCTTTTGTACTAATCTGTGGGGATAATGTTTACTTTCCAGGCATAGATCGTGTGCGTGGGGTACGTGGGATAGGGGGGTAACAATATTCTTTTCAGAGCCACCTGTCATGGTTTTAGAATACAGTGTGGATCTTCGAGAACACTGTACTTCACAATAAGTGCAGTGACAACGCACAGGTGAATTATAAGAATTAAGAAATAAACAGGGTTTGCATGCAATTCAAGTATCTGTGTCTTGAATTGTGTGAAAGTCAATATTTTTTCTTCGTACACTTTGGGGAGGGGGTGGGTATTGGACGGTCTTACGCTTGTTAAAATTTTGATTGAAAACTATTGCCAATACCTCAAAATAATGAATAGCATAAAACCTAACTTGGTAACGAGTAATGGGGAGCTGTTGATAGTATAACACATTGTGAGAAACAGCTCCCTCTGAAGTAACGTAGTTTTAGAGAAAGAAGTTATTTTCCACGAGTTTGATTTCGAGACCCGAAGTCTGAGATTTTAGGGTCCCGACATCAAGCATCTGAAAGCACACGACTTCGTTTGACAAGGGTGTTTTTTCTTTTACTCGCAAATTCGACGACCAATTAGGCTGAAATTTTCACAGGCTTGTTATTTTATGCATGCTGACAAACAACAAGTGAGAAGACTGGTCTTTGACAATTACCAACCAATAGTGTCCAGTGTCTTTACATAAATTGTGGATTCATAAGGTTAATGCACTCTACAAAAAAAGGTTATGGAGGCTTAGCATTTTTTCCTCAATCGACAATTTGTCTAAACTACAATGAGTGAAGTTATTTATTTTGTCCCAGTTAACTGTCAACAGCTTTAGCTCAGTTGAAAGTGAGAGAGGCGGTCATGCATAAAAGGTCATGGTAAAATGATTTTGAGTTATTTGAAGTTAATTGCTGGGTGAAAGGGGGAAACCCTTTTGCTACCGTTAAATGATTTAAATCCTTGTTGTTGCATCGAAACGTGACTCTATTAATATGATAGGAGTGTTTTCAATTTACCTGTTCTTCAAGATTCGGATAATATACCTTGTCGCACATGTACTTTCAGAAACTCAGGCATGAGATTGAGATACTTGTCTGATAAATTACCTCTTTCTCAGAAACTACGTTAAATCGGAGGAAGTCATTTCTCATGTTTTAAACTACAAACAGCTCTCTGTTACTCATTTACTAAGTGTGTTCGTATGCTAACATATATTTTGTGAGTAATTACCTAAAGTGTCCATGTGCCTTCTACAACATCGACATTCAGTTCCAATTTTCAAATAATGCGAGAGATCCGTTTTGAACACTAGGGACCAATCATCCGCCATTCCGTTGGGTTAAAGAAAACACGTGGTTGTCGTAAAAGTCGGAAGATTGTTTTGCAAAAAGGTTAAGATCTATAACACAGGTGTGTGAGCACAATAAAAAAAAAACTGAAACTGGGATACAAATTCTAAGGTATGTTGAAATTAATTGGCCTTTCTATCTTTTGGTAATACAATTACAAGTTATTGGGCGATACTCCCATCAAGATCATAGCGCACATGAGAGCAATTATCATGGGGAAACAGCGGAGTCTTTCAAACTTTACGAACTGATACAGTGAAGATAGAGTTATTTTTCATAGATTCCAAAGACCTTTTGAAAAAAGTGTCTGAAGGCATATAGGGCAGTTTATACCAAAGAGCAGGATTTCGTTATAATGTGGAGAAGAAAACACCGTTTGATTTCAAGCCTGCTACTTCACGGAGGCAACGAAGGTGATTGCCCCCTTCGTACCCCCTGTTCTTTGCCTTGGTGTCCTTGAAATGCTCCATTAGAAGTTTACATTTTCCTCATAGGGTGCTGGCCCATAATCAAGGAGAAAATGCCTTGGTGCCCTTGCCCTTTCAAACAAAGAAGCACACAGGCCTGAAAGTCATTATTTTAAGCTTAGGCTGTTTTGCCACAGAAGGGCCGAAGTTCCCCAAGGACGCACTACCCCTCAAAAAAAAAAAATATGTATTTTTTCTTGGCAAACTTCCCAAGAAAGTCCGCTGACCTTTCTCACCTCCAAGCAGAAAATATTATTCATAATCCACCTGTCGTTATGGAATGTCAAGAATATGATTATGGTTTTTTCTCTATTATAAGCAGACACTTTGCCACATGTTGCCTGTTGGTGAAAAAAAAATGCAACAGTGCCGAATTCCTTAATAATCCCCGATGAAGGTTCTTGGGCAACATGGGAGATCCAACCATGTGTTTTGAAGTATGAAGAAACTAGACAAATACCATGCTTGGACAGAAGTACACAATTGTCGTCTTTTCACACGAGGGTAAAGTTTTACAAGCATGCTACAATTTAGCAAGGGACTATTGCTAAAGTGCTCTCGTGTGAAAGGGGTAAATTCCTCAGGTGTAGAAAAAGGTATGGGTTTGGGAGGAAGTCCCAACCATGTGTTTTGAAGTACGAAGAAAGTAGACAAGTACCATGCTTGGACAGTTAACTCGTGATTTCACAAGTCCGTCATCTTTTTCACTATTCTATAGCCAGCATGTCCTCAGGTGTTTTAACCGGCAATTGGCATTTTGCTGATTTCACTACGGTTGAACGGGCACAGATTTGACTGTTTACACAGCGTATATACACTAGGCCAGATAGTTTCTCTTAACTCCCTTCCTTTTTCTGCATACCATAAATATTACAACGGAAAGCTCCCATGTACAATACATATCCGATCGGGTATCTGTTTTGTCAACAGTCAACAGTCAATGCACTACAACATTCGTCGTAATCAATTACAGAGGAAGAATGTAGTCTCCCCCCCCCCCCCCCCCACACCCCCCTCGATAGGATTTCCACATAACTCCTTATTTTTTTTTAGAAGGAGCTTTAGTGGGATTTGCAAATAGGAAATACAATCTGGAGTTGGTTTGGTCATGATTTGGTGTATGGAATAGTAAAACAGCTGGGGCACGTCACTAGAATAAACTCGCTATGATTTTTGCGTATTTTCTGATGAATATCAGTTCAGCTCGGGCACTTGTATGCCTACATCAGGTCTTATACTTTACGGTGGCAACGAAGGCGATTGCCTACATGCTCCCTTGTCATTGCCTTTAAATGCCCTTGAAATGCTCCAGTAGAAATGTACAATTTCCTCATAGGGTGGTGACACTTACCAGGAATAACATGCCTCGGTGTTCAAAAACGAAGCATACAGGCGGATGGCCTGACTGTCGACCACTTCGTACCCAGGTCACATCGTTATTTATTTCGTAACCAAGTCACTTCGTACCCAATTCGTACCCAAATCACTTCTTCAGGTCACTTCGTACCCATGTCACTTCGTACCCAAGTCACTTCGTCCCCAAGTCACTTCGTACCCAAGTCACTTCGTACCCAAGTCACTTCGTACCCAAGTCACTTCGTACCCAAGTCACTTCGTACCCAAGTCACTTCGTACCCAAGTCACTTCGTACCCAAGTCACTTCGTACCCAAGTCACTTCGTCCCCAAGTCACTTCGTACCCAAGTCACTTCATACCCAAGTCACTTCGTACCCAAGTCACTTCGTACCCAAGTCACTTCGTACCCAAGTCACTTCGTACCCAAGTCACTTCGTACCCAAGTCACTTCGTACCCAAGTCACTTCGTACCCAAGTCACTTCGTACCCAAGTCACTTCGTACCCAAGTCACTTCGTATCCAAGTCATTTCTAACAATTGATTTTTCTCAAGTTGTGCCCAGTTAATGCGTATATATGTTTTATGGGTTTACTTTACACACTTAACACTGCGACGGTATACATGTACATATCATGTACAACAACCATTGTTAGGAGCGGTAAACATCACACTTTTTTTGTTAGGGTTACATCATAGTGCATGGTTACATGGTTACATGGTTACATGGTCAACAGCTTAGTGCAATTTAATCACACTCGCTAATTATTTTCTTCGGAAGTTGCTTTCTTGACGCTAGTCGGAAGGCCTAAAGCCCAGTTTTATTATTTCTTTGAAACCGTTTATTGTATTATGCAATCTTTTACGAATGAATTGGGTTTGCGTGGTCATGGTCAGTCAGCAGCGTGTGAGACCAGAAGGAACCACGTGACCTTCAAGCTAATGGGGGTGGCCTAGCGTCACAAAAGATTTACAGATGTGTAAATAAACGTCAAGGAACTTTTCCCGGAAACTAAACATTGGCCATAAAATTAAGTCAATGAGGTATTATGGTAATACATGGGAAATGTAAATGTTTACCGATGAGTTTGTGTTCGGTGGGTGGGTGCCAACCCACCACAGTGACGCCGGAGCGCACAATGATACGATTCAAAAATAAAAGAGTTTGAACAACCGTTTGAATTTGATAGCATGTCTCTTTATCAATTTACCATTTGAGTGTGTTCGTGCGTTCATGGACAACCCATAGAGTGGGCTTTGCATGTGCTTCTACTTTCCACATATTTTATACAGTAGTAACATGCATGGTCTCTCCTGGTTCAACTTATACTATCAATTAGAAGTTAGATTGGTAATTTGGTTTAAGCTACCTCCATCCTAGTTGCGATAACGTAACCCTCCTCCCGACGGCGAGAGGAGGGTTACATTATCGCAACTACCTCCATCCATGGTTTTTAGCCTCGAATAGCTCTCTACGAAATTTGTATTACAATTATAGTCAGCACTAGTTAACGAGTATACATTCCTGCGGTGAATTTTTTCTACAAAGTGACTTTAAGAAGTTACAGCGTACGGGTCCTTTTAGTTTTTAACAGAATAATAAAATCCATCCAAATTGGAATAGAAACTCTTTCCCACACACTGTACTGTAGCTCCACTAAAGGTGCCTCGTGTGACCATAGGGTAGAAATGTGTGACACGGCCTTTTACGATTAACGCAACTATACAGGTTGACAAGTTGAGGTAAAATGGCAGCAGTCAATGCAAAGGAAGAGAAATCAAAGACACCACAAAACAATTTTGAAAGCCGTGTCTTTCTGCGTTATCTCTGTTTTTGTTTTTGTTTTTTCATTGCAGTTGAGTTAATCAAGTGTTATTGTTAGATTACTACGTATGTTAGTGTCATGAGATTGACATTGTCTCACGTGACATTGATATAAATAAAGTGTCCATTTGTACGGTAAATGGTCGAGTAAACTGCAGTAGTCACACAAGATTATTATTATTATAAAGACTGAGCAACACACAAAAACTAGATAACTATACAATTGTCATATCTTACCTGTACATCCTTCTCACCTACAATATACACCATCGCTTCCTTCTTCACCAGCTTGTCCGGTACTGTTCCCTTCGGAAACATCTTGAAGAACAAAAACTGTTCCTTTCCACAAAAAAAACACTTCCTACAAAAAGACAAATCTAGGCGCACCTGTTGCTCCAAACCCTTCACCTGTTTCAAACCTTCCTCCCACGAAATGAAACGTCAAATCCAAGTCACCCTTCTGAAGTTGGTTCTAGAAATCTAGCTGGTCCTTGCGCTTTGCATGGAGGAGGGAAATACACTGTGGTTCGCTAGTACGGATTCAATAAATGGTGGTCAGTTGATGTAATTAGTTACGTCATTATACGGAATGCAGATTTTACTTCTCCGTAGCTTGGTTTTCCATCTGCTTGTGGTGGCAACAAGTGTGAGTTATCCAGCCTCCACGTTCTGACCTTGAAGACGCAATACCTACAGTGTGGAGTGACCACTCACCCAAATGGGGGCCGATGTTTATACACGTAGCGTCACTGCTCACCAATAAATTGTTTCGCTAATTGCAGATTTCCGACTGCACTGTGTTGGCTTCCTGTATATTTTATAGCGCGAAAGTTTACTTCTAAGAAACTTATGGGCACTTGTAAATAACTCAAGACGTGTGTCTCTGAATGAGAAGTCACCAGCACCAAATCTGTACCTCGCTGTAGTTTGGGCTTATATTTGATTCCACTCGAATCTTTTCACAGCACTGAAGTTCCTTTTGTAACTACTGATCCGCTTTACGAAGAAGAAAAAAACAGCTCCGTACTAGCTCAGCGCAACTCCCGGTCTAATAACAATCCCACAGAAACGCGACGTGTGCTGCGAACTTCAAGCCCCGCTGCGGTTTCTATAGTCCACGCTCTCTCACCGCATTGAAGTACCACAAACTACAATCGCCAGATACAGTTTTTTACGGGCCTTGTAGTGGGTTGTTGTGTTTTTATAGGCCTGTCACCTTTTTCAATGGCCAGGGTCGTAGAGCTGTTGATACACGCACTCAAGGTTTTTCACGGGTACCCCGTCGACCATTGAAGACAAAACCAGATTGTATCGAAGGACCGTACGCACCAATGTCAAGCTGCACTCAATCCCAAGTGATCGTGTGTGTTTTTTCTTGTGAGGGTATAATAATTATAGTCCAACGGTCAACTTAAACGTGGAGGTGTATTAAAGGCACTGGACATGTTTGGTAATTGTCAAAGACCAGTATTCCCACTTGGTGTATCACAACATAATGCATTAAATAACAAACCTGTGAAAATTTGGGCTCATTTGGTCATCGAAGTTGCAAGAGAATATTGACAGGAAAAACACTCTGTTGAACTTGTGTGCTTTCATAATATGCACAATAAAAAAGTTC
This sequence comes from Asterias amurensis, assembly GCF_032118995.1. Lineage (NCBI taxonomy): Eukaryota > Metazoa > Echinodermata > Asteroidea > Forcipulatida > Asteriidae > Asterias > Asterias amurensis. The sequence continues at coordinate 3,075,863 of NC_092657.1, read as the reverse complement.
CAGCTGAAGTGTTTTATTATTTGAGTGAGAAATAATAACCTCTTTCTTCTAAAAACTGCGTTACTTCAGACCATGGAGCAATACACTAGATTGCTCCATGTTCAGAGGGAGCCGTTTCTCACAATGTTTTATACTATCAACAGCTCTCCATTGCTCGTACCAAGTCAGTTTTTATACTATTAACAATGAAATGATTTGAAGTAGTTACCAATAGTGTCCAGAGCCTTTAATAAAATATTGCCACTTTTTGGTCCGTGCGGTCCCGGGTCGTGTGAAGGAAACATCTTATCTGGGTCCAATTTCATAGAGCTGCTTAAGGCCTAAACAACAGCTTAATACTAGTCATAAGCAATGTATATGGCAGGAAATTTTGGCCAGTAACATGTGTAAAATAAGCGAGCTTTTTTCGTGCTTAAGCAGCTCTATGAAATTGGCCCCTGGACCTGACTGTAGTTTGTGACGAGTTGGTGTTTCTTTATTTTCTTTTGAAGGGCCTTGTTGAAGGTCATGCGATTGTATTTGACCAACGTCACAACTCTTTGACCTTTTTGCGAATTGGGCATTATTACTTTGACAGAGTGTGACTCTTCTGTATATTGAATGGGTGCTTCATGTTGTGTTCTGCCTTTGTACCAAATTCTTGTCCTTAATGATTCGAAAAGTAGACAAGTATGAAACATGTTTTTAATGACAAATCGGTTCCCCTTCGGTCAACTTGGTCAGGTTTTGTGATCGTTCTGCACTGATTGCTCAATCCAGAGCTGGTTCTGCCTTTTTTGTACCTGGTCCTTGCTCTTTGTTCTTAATAACATTTCCTCAAATTGGAAATGTTAATTGTAGATTTTAGTTTTTACAACGTAACACGTGCGGAGGGGTGGGGGGGGGGGCACAGGGTAGGTAAAATAACACCCTCGGGGCTTGAAGGTTGTATTCCACAGAGATAACATATAGCGTAAATGGGCAAAGGAGATTAACATCAAATGAAATCACTGGTTCTGTAGAAACCAGTCTCTGTTGAGAGACACAACTGTTATCAATTATGCCATTTCTCTCTCATTGGACTAGACTTGACTCAAGTCCCAAGAGAGTCCTTTTATATTCAGTCCCATCGCCTAACGTCAGAAAACTCCCCCAACCGCGACCACAATACCTACATTTTGACGGCGGATATGCTTAGGGACCTCTCGCACGACAACGGGACTTGAATCGAGTCTACCATGAGACATACCCGCACCTCATTAATACTTCTAAACTTTTAGCTCCATGTTTACGCTAGCGGTTAATCTACACCGGACACAATGGTATTTTTGGAGTCAGTGATAATATTTACCGGGGTTTTCTTTGTTTGGTATCCACTTTGGACAGTCGCCAGTCAGTAGATACAGTCCTTCGTCAGTAGATGGAGCCAGGATCTCTGGCAGACCTGGGGTGACCGATAAACCATGGATAAACGATGTTCGTTTCACACGAAAGCACTTTAACTGGGATCCCTTGCTTAGTTTAACCATGGTCGTATTAAAATGTAGCAATGTTCGACAAGTTTCGTAAGAGAACTTTGACCGTAGAACAAACGTGTCCTTTCACACGAGGTAATACAATTGTACAACTATGCTGCATACATACTGGCATGATGAAGCCTACAGAAGTGTGTTGCCTCCTTCTCAAGAGCTATTACTTCAGAGCAGCTCTTTGTTCTGAAGGAGCAAATTTCTCACAGTGTTTAATAATACAAAATAGTATCAACACCTCTCCTTTGCTCGTTACAAGTTAGTTGTTAGGTTACTTTTGGTAATTATTACCAGAAGTGTCCAGTGTCTTTAACATGACCTTGACATTGACTCGATTATTTGGTGTACATGGCGCTTTGTTCTGGCTGCAGTAACAATCACAATCAGTTCCTCCTTTCCTGTATTGACTGTTATTATCGATTGATTGATTGATTTAGGAAATCCATGGAGCGCGGATGAGGAAACAATTAAACGTGTAATTAGACTTGCTTGTAGTTTATTTACCTGTCTCTTGGTCCGGATTGCGCGTCCGGATCCTCATGAGGCAGGCAGGAAGGAACTTGACGTTTTAATCACTGCAGGGCATTAGCCATTATTTGAGATAATGATGGACACAATACTATTACATTAAATTTTAGGTTAGGGTAAATTTTTCTTTATACACCTAAACGAAACAGTGCAATCGAATACAGTGTCCCATTCTCTAACAAAGCCATTGGAGATGGTAGACACAATGCTAGGCCCTGCACAATTGTGTGGGGGAAATTTGTCTATACACACCTAAACCAAACGGTGCAATTTTAAAGTGTCCACGTTTCAAACATGCCAATGGGAATTTTCTGTAATTTTGTTTCTTAGGCCTACATGGGCCTACACATAATTTCCAACCTGTTACAATGGGGCGCATTTTTGTACTGAACTTGCGTTTGCAACGAGCATTTTTAAAGTCGAAATTCATCCAAATTAGCAGTTCTGGTTGGATACCATAATACACCAAATAAAGGAAATCAGATACATATTTCAAAGTTTTTGGAGTAGGCCTACATGTCTGAGTCTTGCTTGAGTCTTGCTCGTGTCTTGATTGAGTAATACTTGAGTCATAAATGGGCCTTGCATTGAGTCATGCTTAAAGATTGAGTCATTCACTGAATTATAAAAAAAAAAAAAAAAAAAAAGAGGCCTATTATTATTTTTAGGCATCTGAAAGCACACATTTCAATTAATTCTATGCAACAAGAATTTTTTTCTGAGTGACGAGTTGACGAGTTGAGTCAAAACTTTGACAAGTTGTTATTTTATGCATATTATGTTGGGATACACCAAGTGAGAAAACTGGTCTTTGACAATTACCAATAGTGTCCAGTGCCTTGAAGTACAGCACTATTAATGGCGTCGTTTACGAGGCCCCTGTGCCTTTAAAAAAAAAATTCTCAAACTGTTGAAGAAAAATATTCCTCCGAACTTCGACTAGTGTTTCCTTTGTGCTTTTGTTGGGAGATTGCCCCCTTTGCACTTTCCAGTTTCAAAATGCGATTTAGAAACTCTAATCTAGGACAAGACGGGTTAACTGTCGAATGTGTCAGTCAATCACAGCCACTTCTGAACAAGGCTGGAATGTAGAACGGCCATAAAGACTCCGAAAACCCAAAGGACTCCAGCGGCGCGAGGACCAGGGGGAGCACGGGGGATCAGAGTGGTACAATGCCTGGGTGCTGAGTCCGGTTGATAGAGTCATTTTCTCGGAGTATGGAATGGTGCTGTTGACTTTTGGGATCTGTCGATATTAACGCGGGTAGGAATGCGGTCTCCATGTGCTTATGGTATTATCTCGGTCAGTGCACTCTAGGCACGGAGTACGAGTAGTCTTGGTTCAAGACTCTCCTAGATTTGTCACAAGAGGGCGCGCTATCACCCCCAACACGAACCGCTACCACCCGAGAACCGCTATCACAGGAGAGTCTTGGCACATTCGTTAAATCTCCCCCAAAAATCAGGGGGAAACATAATGCGCGTGCGTAGGTTTCCTGCAGAGCCCGCCCCTTTTTTTTGGGGGGGGGAGATTTAACGAATGTGCCAAGACTCTCCTGTGATAGCGGTTCTCGGGTGATAGCGGTTCGTGGTTGATAGCGCGTTGGGGTTGTGACAAATCCAGGAGAGTCTTGAACCAAGACTAGGTAAGAGGGGCCTACTGAAGCGTCGAAGGGGGTTCGTAGGAGCGGGATTTGGGCAGGGTTTTGAGAAGAGGGTAAAATGATATCCACCATCCGTGGTATAGTTGTTCCGTCCCAACTTGACAACCGCACCAACTACAATTGTGACTGGTCCCAAATAGTTGAGTGCTCAAGTTGGGACAACCCCCCTAACTATAGTTGGGACATTGGTAATTGGATGGGGACATTGGTAATTGGATGTTGTCTGGGTTTTTATTTTATTTTTTCTTACAAGAGAAGAAAAAAAACATTTTTTTCTTTAAGAACGGTTCTTAAAGAAACAAATTTATTTTTGTTTTCATAGTGAATATTGGTGGATGCTATCCTGTACTTTACAACCTGAATTGTAGAGTCCTAATGGGCAAACCCAACTACAGTTGAGATGCCCCAACTGTTGGGACCTGCCCCAACTGTTGGGACCCGGCCCCAACATGTGTAGGATTTGTTTTTGGACATGATATCCACCATCCATGGCCCCAACACTGAGGATTGGTTTGGACGTAGGTGTAGACTATTTCTATCTCAATGTTTGGAATCAAAAACATAGTTATTTAATTTGAGTGTGAAAGTTTTATGATAACCAGTTCCTAGAAGCATTAAACATTTCCCTCTTTAAATAAAGTCATTATTCGAAAATTAAAAAACTCGAAGTTCAGCTCGGTTGTAACACTGAAAATAATTTGCATGGTTTTACCATATTTTTTTATTTGACACATTTTTTCTTTTGACTCAGTTAAACGGATTAAGCCAACATTTTCACAAGTTTGTTATTTTCATGTAGGCCTATTAATTATTATGGTAGACGACTATTACGCATGACCTTTATTACTTTTATCCAGTTTGGTGGTAGTCTTCGTACAAGACGTCAGTGATCGATAGTAGAGTAGTAACGCGCTCGGGTGTAAGTCGCTGAAGCGCGCCCTCTTACGACATGATTCAACCCACTTGATTCGCTCGGCCCCAGCGGCCAGTCTATCCAGGACCGCTGCTTGGGATGGGCTAATCGCTTGAACAGATTCTTGTTCAGGAAGTACGTCACGTATGTAGTGTATAGAAATATGTTGCAGTGTGAGTGTGATGCATGATGGGCCTGCGCATTATTAAACCAATGAGCGTTGCATGATGCGTTTGCCCATCCCAGCGCCTTTGGTTAAAGGAACACGTTGCCTTGGATCGGTCGAGTTGGTCTTTGAAAAGCGTTTGTTATAATATGCATTTGGGTAGAAAGATGCTGTAAAAGTAGAATACAATGATCCACACAAACATACCTCGAAATTGCACGGTTTTCCTTTTACCTCGTCAACTAACACGGTCGGTCATTTATGGGAGTCAAACTTTTGACTCCCATAAATGGCCGACCGTGTTAGTTCGCACAGTAAAAGGAAAACCACGCAATTTCGAGGCAAACTTGTGTGGATCATTGTATTCTACTTTTAAATTATCTTTCAAACCATATGCATTTTATAAAAAACGGTTACAAACGCTTTTTTATAGACCAACCCGTCCGATCCAAGGCAACGTGTTCCTTTAAAGCAAGGCGCTGGAGACGAGCGAACCCGCTTGACTGGATCATTCATGCAGTAAGAGGGCGCGGTGTAGCGATTTACTAGTGTCAATGGGAATTATAAAGTTACCAGAAGTGCCTCCTGCGTCATTTGCTAAACAAACAAAAAAGAGATAAAAGAAATGGGGAAAACAGAACAAGCGAGGAAGAGGATGAAAAGGGGGAAGTGGATGTTTTGATCACGAAAGGATGGGAACACAAAAGACAAAATTTATGATAGGAAGATGGGGAAGAAAGTAATTAAGTTGTGAATGAGGCAGACTAAAAAAGGGATATCCTTTTCCTCCCTACAGATATCCCCCTTTTTAGTCTGCCGAGTTTACTAATTAAACGTACTTTCTTCTCCCTTTCAGACTAAAAAGGTGATATCCTGTTCCCAGAACTCCCCCTTTTGGGGACATTCAATTTTAGAATGCTGCAATCACTAATTAACTTTTTTTAGTTTCCCTTTTCATACTAAAAAGGTGATATCCTTTCCCCACAAATACATCCCCCTGCTTAAGTCCTTTTATTCACTAATTAGGTACTTTCTTTTCCCTTTTCACACCATTGTATGTGTGTCTTTTGTGTTCCAACCTCTTTCGGTACACCAGCCACCTTCTCTGTGATCCTTTTGTTTGTTGTTTATCTCTTGCTTTTACGTTTTTCCACTTGGCCGCTTCTGTTACTTAAGCACATAATTTGCTTAAGCACGTAAATAGCTAATCTATTTTACACATGTTACTGGCCAAAATGTCATGCCATTATTCATTGCTTGTGAGTGGTATTTAGCTGCTGCTACTTTAAGCAAAACAATTGAGTGGAGTCTTTTCCGGTTATCTAACTTTACTAAGCAGATTCTGCTTAACTTAATTGGTGCTTAAGCAGCTCTATGAAATTGGGCCCAGATACCTGCGTCTGATTATTGTGTAAAAAAGACGCTGCTATGGTCGAACGCCAGACCTTATTTAAACTCAAGTTTAAACAACATCAGAATTATACCAATTGAATATTTTTAAAAGGTGACACACTATTTAAAGGTGGTAGTACACTCTGCTTTTGAAACCGTTCGATCTGTGGAAAAACGTTACCGCGGTTACACGCCACCCCCCATCCCGCCGCCCCCCGCCCCCCCCCCCAAAAAAAGAGTTTATTATCCACAATACTACAATGTCCACACACTCACACAGAGTTATCACTGAATGTTAAAATAAAAGCCATTGAAAATGTTAGTTTTGTTTTTATTCATTATAATCTAATGTTGACATACATTAAAATAAAGACAGTTATTATTAAGTACATTTAAAGAAGTTGAAACAGTACTTTGAAACAGTTTTAACCATTTAGCTACTGGACCGCCCAGCTACCTAAAGCGATACACTGTATTATGCGGTAGGAGGAAACCTCGATATAGCTTTTGTTTGTAGAATAAAAAGAGACATCAAATAAAACTAGGTAGGCATTAGTAGGTCTACGCATTGGCGAATCCATTTAGTTTTTATAGATCATTATTTATTCTTCCCTTCACAGTTGACTTGTCGAAGCTAATGATGGTGGAATCATTTTAGCTCTTAACCCAACAAAACGTTCATAGTAAACACAAATGAAACTGTATTTATCATTTATGGTGATATTGTTGAAAAGTAACGCCTTCGCAAATAATCAGCACTGAGCCAGATAAAAGCCTTGAAAAGCTATTGTGTCCATTTTATCGTTATGCAAAAATAATCGCCATAAATACTACCGTAGGCGTTTAACGAGGGGGGTTTATTGGCCCCCCCCCCCCCCATAAGGACTTGTACAAATATCACTGAAAGGGTCACAAATTGTGCATTTATTTATAAATAATCAGCCTTGGTAAATGTTGAACTATGATTCCAGTAATTTTCTGCAAGAATCTTGAAAATCATTTCGGCAAACTCGGGCGGTGCAGGATAGAGGGTTAAAGCGCTTTATAAATGCAATCGTTTAAAGTAAGGTTAAATACTTTTTCTAAAACGTCTTAACAATTAATCAAAGCAGCATTCAAATTCGCAGACGTTTCTTGAGGCGTGTGTGTCACGAAAAAGAATCACTATGCGCTAAATTGAACAGAGTTTTAAAGGACCTTGACTCGACTTAAAACGAAATTGAATGGCCGAATTCAGAATTTAAAACGCACTAACAACTAGAGAGGCAACACGGCTTTAATTCGAACGCATGAAAATGAAATTGGCTGCTCATTTCCCGATATTGACCGAGAAAACCTATAATATTAAGTAATAAACCACAAGGGAAACTGACTGCTTGGTAGAATTTAAAGATATTGGTTGAACACAGAAAAAATGACTGGAGCGAGCCTTGCACCAACGACCTTACGGATTGACGTACCGGTAATCTGTATACCAATGTCTACCTAGCCCTTGGCCTTGCTCAAGGCAGTCGAACTATTCACTCCGAAAAAAAGACCGCCGCTGTAATAAACCACCCGTATACACTGTGCATAACGTGTGTAACCACAACGCACGACACGACCCCCCCCCCCCCTCCCCCCGGAGGCACGCATGCGGAAAAGTGGTACGAGTGCGGATGACTTGTGCGCAGTAGTCGTACGACGGGTGTTGAGCGATATGACCGGGTAAACTGCTGGTTCGTGCTGTGTGATTACACACACTACGCATATAGTGTATACGGTTGGGTTTACATAATATGTGCGTCTTTTCAGAGCGAATAATGCAACTGCCTGGAGCAAGGCTACCTAACCCTATAATATTTCATATTAGTCCATATAACCTTAACATTGTAATAGTTAAATTCTAAGTCTTACAAAATTACTTATTTATATCACTTACATATTAATTTTGTCTTGCATTGTGTCCCATTACCTATGATGACCAAGCCAGCCCCTCCACTCCACCCTTCTCAATATCTTTATTGATAATCCCTTGCTTCCTATAGCCCCTTTCACACGAGAGCAATTTAGCAAGAGTCCCTTGCTAAATTGTAGCATGGTTGTAAGATTTTACAGTATGTATCTTGTGTGAAAGGACTATAATTGTCCATTCAAGTTCTCTTGCAACAAACATTGCTACAACCATGCTAAACTTAAAGGAACACGTTGCCTTGGATGGGACGAGTTGGTCTGTAAAAAGCGTTTGAAACCGTTTGTTATGAAATGTATAATATGGTTAGAAAGATGTTTTAACGCCATTGGACCCTTTCGGTAAACAGTATTGTCCAAGGCCCACACTTCGTGTATCACAACTTCTATATCAAATAACAAACCTGTGAAAATTTGGGCTTAATCGGTCATCGGAGTCGGGAGAAAATAACGGGAAAACCCACCCTTGTATCCTCGCGTTTCGCCGTGTCATGACATGTGTTTAAAATAAATCCGTAATTCTCGTTAACGAGAATTGATATTGTTTTACTGTTTTCTCAAAAAGTAAAGCATTTCATGGAATAATATTTCAAGAGAAGTATTTCACCACTACCTTCTGTAAACCCTGTAAGTTATTTGTAAATCTGTGAACTTTTTTTTTTCTGTACCGAAAGGGTCCAATGGCTTTAAGAGTAGAATATAATGATCCACACAAGTATCTCTCAAAATTGCACGGTTTTCTGTTTACGTCGCGAATTATCACGGTCGGCCATTAATTTTATGGGAGTCAAAATTTTGACTCCCGTAAATGGCCGACCGTGTTATTGGACGAGGTAAAAAGAAAACCACGCAATTTCGAGGCATATTTGTGTAGATCATTGTATTCTACTTTTACATCATCTTTCTAACCATATGCATTTTATAATAAACGGTCACAAAACGCTTTTCAAAGACCAACTCGACCGATCCAAGGCAACGTGTTCCTTTAAGCAAGGGGCTGTCGTGTGACTAGTGATCATTCGTTTTGCACGTTCAAAGCACCGTTGCACGTCCAGATCTTGCCAATGCCCAATCACAAGCTGGATACTGAAGGCTCCACCCTACTCGGACCGTTGTCTTTGTTAAACGCTATACATATTCATGTATACGTTATTCAATAGAGGCAGGAGAGCTGATGGAGGCATGTGTAAGCCCCAGGAAAATTCTCTTATTGTCTGCTCCTTGTAAAGCATGCAGGTAGCAGACAATCACTCACAAGACAGTGTAGTGTTAGCATTCATTATTAAGGAAAGATTTACTAAGAATTGCTGTTGTCAACTAGTGCCCAGCCAAATTTAATCAAAGGAAAAAGCGAAAAGGGGAACATTTTGTAATTATTTTTAAGTACCCTCCTAAACTATTTTGCAAAAAAATGTATGTTAAGAAGGGGCCGGGTGAAGTATGTTGGGTGTCACTGTGGCCGAATAACATAAGGATTTATTTTTAACTGTTAAAGCTGATACTCCAGCGTCCTTACTTACTGTTATTATGTGCAAACACAAAAACACCATATTCATATCACTCAGATGTTGGATTGAATCTCCAAAATCCAGTAGTGATCACTCAAAGTAGGGTTTAAAAAGAGAAGAAAAAAGGAATATAATTTTGTAAGTGACCAACTAATCTTGTTTGAATGTGAACAGCAGTCCTGAACATCATTACAGATGAACGTTATCTTATTTGAATGTGAACAGCAGTCCTGAATATCATTACAGATGAACGTAATCTTATTTGAATGTGAACAGCAGTCCTGAATATCATTACAGATGAACGTAATCTTATTTGAATGTGAACAGCAGTCCTGAATATCATTACAGACGAACGTAATCTTATTTGAATGTGAACAGCAGTCCTGAATATCATTACAGATGAACGTTATCTTATTTGAATGTGAACAGCAGTCCTGAATATCATTACAGATGAACGTTATCTTATTTGAATGTGAACAGCAGTCCTGAATATCATTACAGATGAACGTAATCTTATTTGAATGTGAACAGCAGTCCTGAATATCATTACAGATGAACGTAATCTTATTTGAATGTGAACAGTCGACCTGAATATCATCACAGACGAACGTAATCTTATTTGAATGTGAACAGCAGTCCTGAATATCATTACAGATGAACGTTATCTTATTTGAATGTGAACAGCAGTCCTGAATATCATTACAGATGAACGTTATCTTATTTGAATGTGAACAGCAGTCCTGAATATCATTACAGATGAACGTTATCTTATTTGAATGTGAACAGCAGTCCTGAATATCATTACAGATGAACGTAATCTTATTTGAATGTGAACAGTCGACCTGAATATCATCACAGACGAACGTAATCTTATTTGAATGTGAACAGCAGACCTTCTCTTTACAAGTTGAGCACACCTACATTGTTAGGATCCAACTGCCCAACCAAAGGGACTTGCACATGTTGGATTGAGCTCACAAGTAGTGGTATTATACTGTATAGGATATTGTTGCATGTTTTTTACACACCCTGCTTGCTTAGCAATGAATGCTAACATCACCTTGTGAGTGAATGTCCGCTACCTGCATGCTTTACAAGGAGCAGACAATAAGAGAATTTTCCTGGGGCTTACACACATGCCTCCAGCTCTCCTGCTCTATTGAATAACATGAATATGTATAGCGTTTAACAAAGACAACGGTCCGAGTAGGGTGGAGCCTTCAGTATCGAGCTTGTGATTGGGCATTGGCAAGATCTGGACGTGCGACGGTGCTTTGAACGTGTAAAACGAATGATCACTATTAGCACGTTAGTGTGCTTTCATCTCTTTCTACGAATAAATGTTTTACACCAGTATACATTAAGGTCGGAACGTCAGACCACTAACTACATTTTTTTTAATCAAAGGCTTACATAGGGCCTACATTTAAATTAAGTCAATTAAATAATTTACTAAGAAGAAGGAACATTTTTTTAAACAAATCCTTACCTAAACACTCTGACATTGAATATTTTTGATACAGCAGTGAAAATAACCTTCCAGTTCAACAAGTCAATCAATTCATGTTCCAACAACCCTTGCTACAGAGTTTGAGTTTATATAACTTGCCGTAGGCCTATGCTGCATTTCTTGAGATAGTAACAATCCCCACTCAAGTTTTCCATTTTATTCCCTGCCCCTGGTCAATGATGAGTTGATAGTGTTACCAAACTTGCCGTATTTTCATGCTGCATTTCTTGAGGGACTCCCCACTCCAGTCCATTTTATTTCCTGCCCCCGGTCAATGATGAGTTGATAGTGTTACCAAACTTGCCGTATGTTCATGCTGCATTTCTTGAGGGACTCCCCAGTCCAGTATTCCATTTTATTCCCTGCCCCTGGTCAATGATGAGTAATTGATAGTATTACCAAACTTGCCGTATTTTCATGCTGCATTTCTTGAGGGACTCCCCACTCCAGTCCATTTTATTTCCTGTCCCTGGTCAATGAGTTGATAGTTACATAACTTGCCGTATTTTCATGCTGCATTTCTTCAGGGAGTAGTGATATCCTTTCCAGTGGCCCCATTGTATTCCCTGTGAAGGTGACACATCTCCCTGTGGATAATATTTACCGTTCAGATGAGCAGAAAAGCACCGATTGAACCACCAGGCACCTTCATGTACCTTGGCACAATTGTAACCAGCAGACATTGCATCATTGTCCTGATCCTTTGTTGAGAATGATTGGCCATTATGAAGTGTCATTGAATCACCTGCTGTACTCTGAGCATCATATGAACCAACATGGAGAGTGTACTCGTCACCTGTAACAGCAAACTCACCATAAGAAGCCCACGAAGTGTTGGACGGCCAATCTTCCATATCTACTCTGAGTTGCCATTGACCTGATCCAGTAAGGTCACGCAGGATGTCATTCCCCAGCCAGAACTCATTCTGTAGATCACCAAACCCAGATTGATATTCGGCCCAGGTACGGTTGAAGTCAACAGAGCCATCTTGTCTCCTCTGAAACACGATCCAGCCTCCTCCATCTGTCTCCATATCACAGTAAACTTGTAACCCATCAGTCAGACTTGTAGGAAAGATGTTGTATAAACCATTGCTTCGGTAACCAGCTTGATACAACTCCATACAACTGCTGCCACTCTTTAAACCGGGAACAATAAACGAAAGAGTGTCCGCCTTTTCATCATAGTAGACACTTCCTTGCGATTCGATAAAGTAACCAGGGTTTTCTGCTCTGGTGATATTATTCAATTCGCAAACATGGTTATCTGTTTGGTAGTTGAATGATGCACACTGTGGATCCATAGAGCAGTCTCGCCCACAGATCACAGGAGAAGATGCAGTCTTCCACCGAAACCCATGATTCAGTAAGGCTCGGTTGGTAGCGCCATACAGCGTTGAAGTAAATCGCTCACACTGGCCATATTGTATCATCAAGCAAACCAACATAAAGACGGCTACGATATATTTCATGGTGATCTTAGCAATGTTACAGTTATGTGGCTATGAAGTGAGTTAATTGTTGTTTGCTAAGAAGTTGTTCAAACCCAAGGGTGTCAACAAATAACTTCGTCTTCATAAGATATGAATTTTTCATCCTCCGTAGAAAACGTTTGTTGTCAGTTTGTGTGTGTGTAACGTCTCTTGCTGGGCGACTGTGAGATCGTGGCGACTGTGAGATCGTTGAGCTCTAACATAGGACTATAAAGGCTCTGCTAAATTTGTGAAATTAGATACCATGAAGACTCTGACGTCATCGCTTTAGTACCAGCCTATTATAGCAGCAACTGGCAAACTAACACTTTTATTGGCTGCAAACATTAGGTGACTTAGAGGCTTATTGGCTTTTATAGTAGAGCTACAACATTGCGTATTGGTCAGACCCACATAGCTTGGCTATACCATAGCTGGTCCCCTGTCCTCACCCGCAATACAGAAGTATTGGTTTTACAGAACCAGTGATAATTGGACACAACGTACATGGCATTATTAGTACATGTACATCCATATAATGATGTTTATAATGTAACAGTACGTGTAATTTGACTGCGGAATGAATGCAAGATTAACGGTACATCCGTACCGCGTGACCATCAGGATATTGACATAGGCTCAACTCAGGCAGATTTCTGGTGAAATTCACGAGCCTCGAAGTGTGACGTCAGAGTAATCTTCGGGCCAGACTATGTTGTTGGCGGTAGCACTTGTATGAAACCTGATTGTGTACAGCTTTACTCTGACAGCCCCGTTTTTTCATCATTAGTCTTAAAAAAAAAAATGCATCGGGACTGTCTTAACACTATAATTATTATGATCACCATTGATTAGGCCGTGTCACATGTAGCCTTGTCCGTACGAAAGACCTACTGTGCGATGGCACAATCTCGTGTGAGGGCGCCCTACACGTTTATCGGTTGGTTGACTTGGGAGACGAAGTTGAGGATATCAACAAATATCTTGAATATAAATTTCATAGCACATACGCCTCTCTTAATATTCATGCATGACGTCACCACTCTAACCCAAAACGAGGCCATCGGTGCAGCCACTGTACTGGTGACGTGACGTGCGCCATTGACCTCACTTTGGGTTAGAATTGTGACGTCATACATGAATATTAAGATAGGCGTATATGGCCATGGAGCAATAAACTAGTTTGCTCCATGGTATGACGTTGTTTCCTGGCATCTGAAGAGCCCTGTATTTTTTAAACATGATGTTGACATGTGCAATTCAGTTTTTAACTGCGAGCCGTGTTATTGAATTGAATTGAATTGAATATTTACATTTTCATACATAAACTTACAGTGAAGCCTACAAGTAAACGGACTCGGCTCGGAGACGCATCTCCAGCAACAAGCACTGTTTCAAATGTTGCACACTTTTTGGGTTGTATGTGGATCACCATGCCATATTTTTCATCGTTCTAAAATTGGCCTTGGATGAGTGAAGTTTTGAAGCCATTGATAAAGTGTGCTTTCCCCACTTTCTTAATTAATGGAATAGGTACTTCAAACTGCTTTCCAAAAGGACATTATGGTATATAGGCCTAATTACAAACAAAAAGTGGCTGACGTGTTCGACCATAGTGATGTAACAGAAACAGCCAATTGGAAAGAGATGAGAGAGAGAAAGTGGGGCATGAACAATGAAGGGGGAGACAAAGGGAAGTTGATGTTTTGCTCACGAGAGGTTGAGATTACAAAAGACCAAAATTAACAATGGGAAGATTCACGAAAGTAATTAAGTTGTGAATGAGGTAGACTGAAAAATAGGATATCATTACCCCCCCCCCCCACATACACTTAAATATCTCCCTTTTTATAGTGCCGCGTTCGCTAATTAATTACTTTCTTTTCAATATTTTCTAGTGGACAGTGGTGGGGAAAGAGATGATAAAGCACACAGGAAAACGGGGATGAACAATAAAGAGGGGGACAAAGAGGGAAGTGGGTGTTTTGCTCACGAGAAGTTGGACACAAAAAAATACCAAAATCATAGGAAGATTGAGAAGAAAGTACTTACGTTGTGAATGAGGACGACTGAAAAACAGGATATCATTTTTCTCCCCACATCCCCCTTTTTAAAGTGCTGCGTTAACTTATTAATTACTTTCTTCTCCCGTTTCACACCATTGGCTTTTTGTCTTTTGTGTTCCATGAACCTCTTCCGGTAAACCAGCCCCCTTCTTGTCACCCTTTTAATTATTGTTCATCTCTTGCTGTTTCTGTGTGTTTTCATCTCTTTCTACTTTACCGCCTTTACACTACGTCCCAATTTCATAGATCTGCTAAGCACAACAATTTGCTTAGCATGAATTTTTTGCCTTCGATAAAAACAGGATTACCAACCAAATTTCCACGACCGTGATTTTCAGGATAAGCAAACAACAGCTGAATACCAGTAACAAGCAATATGCAGCAAATATAAATTTTGGTTGGTAATCCGAAATTTCTTCAGTGATAAATAAAACAGTGTTTTTATTTCAAGGAAGAAATTGCATGAAATTTGGCCCAGTTGTGCTGAAAGCCTTCGTAAAAGACGCTGCTATAGCTGGGTCGACGAAACGTGAGCCCACTAACTACACTTTTTGTGGGGTTATATACATTAAATTAAGAGAGTTATAATAGATTTGCTTGGAATTAGTTATTATATTTTTGTTTCATAGTGTTTATTATGCTGGTTTGGAACGTTGCTGTATTGTATTTTCTAGTGGTAGTCTGTGGTAGTCTGTCATTTGCTAAACAAAAAAAACAGAGATAAAAGAAATGGGGAAAACAGAACAAGCGAGGGAGAGGATGAAAAGGGGGAAGTGGATGTTTTGATTACGAAAGGATGGGAACACAAAAGACAAAATTTATGATAGGAAGATGGGGAAGAAAGTAATTAAGTTGTGAATGAGGCAGACTAAAAAAGGGATATCCTTTTCCTCCCTACAGATATCCCCCTTTTTAGTCTGCCGAGTTTACTAATTAAACGTACTTTCTTCTCCCTTTCAGACTAAAAAGGTGATATCCTGTCCCCAGAAATCCCCCTTTTGTGGACATTCAATTTTAGAATGCTGCAATCACTAATTAACTTTTTTTAGTTTCCCTTTTCATACTAAAAAGGTGATATCCTTTCCCCACAAATACACCCCCATTTCTTTAGTCCTTTTATTCACTAATTAAGTACTCTCTTCTCCCTTTTCACACCATTGAATTTGTGTCTTTTGTGTTCCAACCTCTTTCGGTAAACCAGCCCCTTCTTTGTGATCCTTTTGTTTATTGTTTATCTCTTGCTTTTACGTTTTCCACTTGGCCGCTTCTGTTACACCTGGGCCAATTTCATTGAGCTTCTTAAGCACAGAATTTGCTTAAGCACGTAAATAGCTTATCTATTTTACACATGTTACTGGCCAAAAATGTCATTCCATTATACATTGCTTGTGAGTGGTATTTAGCTGCTGTTTACTTTTAAGCAAAACAATTGAGTGGAGTCTTTTCCGGTTATCTAATTTTACTAAGCAGATTCTGCTTAACTTAATTTGTGCCTAAGCAGCTCTTTGAAATTGGGCCAGATGTCTGCTTCTGAGTATTGTGTTGTTATGAAGCCTTCTAAAAAGACGCTGCTATGGTCGAACGCCAGACCTTATTTAAACTCAAGTTTAAACAACATCAAAATTATGCCAATTAAATATTTTTAAAAGGTGACACACTATTTAATGGTAGAGTACACACTCTGCTTTTGAAACCGTTCGATCCTATATAAATGTAGCTGTACGCGATAAAATTAATCTGTGGAAAAACGTTACCGCGGTTACACGCCCCCCCCCGCCCCCCCCCCCAAAAAAGAGTTTATTATTCACAATACTACAATGTCCACACACTTACACACAGTAATCACTGAATGTTAAAATAAAAGCCATTGAAAATGTGAGTTTTGTGTTTATTCATTATAATCTAATGTTGACATACATCAAAATAAAGACAATTATTTTTAAGTAAATTTAAAAGAGTTGAAACAGCGCTTTGAAACAGTTTTAAAGCGCTTCATAAATGCAATTGTGTTAAGTAAGGTTAAATACTATTTCTAAAAAGTGTTAACAATTCATCACGCAGCATTCAAATTCGCAGACGTTTCTTGAGGCGTGTGTGTCACGAAAAAGAATCACGGTACGCTAAATTGAACAGAGTTTTAAAGGAATTTGACTGGACTTAAAACGAAATTGAATGTCCGAATTCTAAATTTAAAACGCACTAACAACTGGAGAGGCAACACGGCTTTAATTCGAACGCATGAAAATGAAATTGGCTGCTCATTTCCCGAAATTGACCGAGAAAACCTATAATATTAAGTAATAAACCACAAGGGAAACTGACTGCTTGGTAGATTTTAAAGAATTTTGGTTGAACACAGAAAAATTGACTGGAGCGGGCCTTGCACCAACGACCTTACGGATTAACGTACCGGTAATCTACCAATGGCTACCTAGTCAAACTATTCACTCCGAAAAAGACCGCCGCTGTAATAACCCACCCGTATACACTGTAAATAACGTGTGTAACCACATCGCATGACACAATACCCCCCCCCCCCCCCCCCCCGGAGGCACGCATGCGGAAAAGTGGTACGAGTGCGGATGACTTGTGCACAGTAGTCGTACGACAGGTGTTGAGCGATATGACAGTGTAAACTGCTGGTTCGTGCGGTGTGATTTACACACACTATACGCACAGTGTTTACGGTTGGGTTTACAACTGCGTCTTTTCGGAGCGAATAATGCAACTGCCTGGAGCAAGGCTACCTAACCCTCTGTTGACAAAACACTCTATACGTCATGTTTCGCCGGGCACTGAGTTGCGCAGTCACAGTAAGATTGCGTACACTTTCTAGCTGGCTGCCAAAACACAAAGGTTTCGCCCGGCGGTATGCGCGCGAATCATGTTATGGTTTTCGTGTGACGTCAGAGGTTACATCGTCTATAATAACCTTAAAATTGTAATAGTAATAGTTAAATTCTAAGTCTTACAAAAATAAATCACTTATTTATATCACTTACATATTTTGTCTTTCATTGTGTCCCATTACCTCTGATGACCAAACCAGCCCCTTCACTCAACCCTTCTCAATATCTCGATTGATAATCCCTTGCTTTCTATAGCCCCTTTCACACGAGAGCAATTTAGCAAGAGTCCCTTGCTAAATATTGTAGCATGGTTGTTAAATTTAACAAAATGTACCTCGTGTGAAAGGACTATAATTGTCCATTCAAGTTCTCTTGCAACAAACATTGCTACAACCATGCTAAACTTAAGCAAGGGGCCCAGTTAAACTGCTGTCGTGTGAATAGCACCTTAGTGTGCTTTCATCTCTTTCTACGAATAAATGTGTTACACCAGTATACCTTATGGTCGGAACGTCAGACCACTAACTACATTTTTTTTTAATCAAAGGCTTACATAGGGCCTACATTTAAATTAAGTCAATTAAATAATTTACTAAGAAGAAGGAAAAAATGTTTAAAACAAATCCGTACCTAAACACTCTGACATTGAATATTTTTGATACAGCAGTGAAAATAACCTTCCAGTTCAACAAGTCAATCAATTCATGTTCCAACAACCCTTGCTACAGAGTTTGAGTTTATTTTACTTGCCGTAGGCCTATGCTGCATTTCTTGAGATAGTAACAATCCCCACTCCAGTTTTCCATTTTATTCCCTGCCCCTGGTCAATGATGAGTTGATAGTGTTACCAAACTTGCCGTATTTTCATGCTGCATTTCTTGAGGGACTCCCCACTCCAGTCCATTTTATTTCCTGCCCCCGGTCAATGATGAGTTGATAGTTACCAAACTTGCCGTATTTTCATGCTGCATTTCTTCAGGGAGTAGTAATATCCTTTCCAGCTGCGCCATTGTATTCCCCGTGAATATGACACATCTCCCTGTGGATAGTATTTACCGTTCAGATGAGCATACAAGCAGTCATTAAACCACCAGGCACCTTCATATAGCTCGGCACAATTGTAATCATTGTCCTGATCCTTTGTTGAGAATGATTGGCCATTATGATATGCCATTGAATCACCTGCTGTACTCTGAGCATCATATGAACCAACATGGAGAGTGTACTCGTCACCTGTAACAGCAAACTCACCATAAGAAGACCAAGGTTTATTGGACTGCCAATCTTCCATATCTACTCTGAGTTGCCATTGACCTGATCCAGTAAGGTCACGCAGGATGTCATTCCCCAGCCAGAACTCATTCTGTAGATCACCAAACCCAGATTGATATTCGGCCCAGGTACGGTTGAAGTCAACAGAGCCATCTTGTCTCCTCTGAAACACGATCCAGCCTCCTCCATCTGTCTCCATATCACAGTAAACTTGTAACCCATCAGTCAGACTTGTAGGAAAGATGGTGTATAAACCATTGCTTCGGTAACCAGCTTGATACAACTCCATACAACTGCTGCCACTCTTTAAACCGGGAACAATAAATGAAAGAGTGTCCGCCTTTTCATCATAGTAGACACTTCCTTGCGATTCGATAAAGTAACCAGGGTTTTCTGCTCTGGTGATGTTATTCAATTCGCAAACATGGTTATCTGTTTGGTAGTTGAATGATGCACACTGTGGATCCATAGAGCAGTCTCGCCCACAGATCACAGGAGAAGATGCAGTCTTCCACCGAAACCCATGGTTCAGTAAGGCTCGGTTGGTAGCGCCATACAGAGTTGAAGTAAATCGCTCACACTGGCCATATTGTATCATCAAGCAAACCAACATAAAGACGGCTACGATATATTTCATGGTGATCTTGGCAATGTTACAATTATGTGGCTATGAAGTGAGTTAATTGTTGTTTGCTAAGAAGTTGTTCAAACCCAAGGGTGTCAACAAATAACTTCGTCTTCATAAGATATGAATTTTTCATCCTCCGTAGAAAACGTTTGTTGTCAGTTTGTGTGTGTGTAACGTCTCTTGCTGGGCGACTGTGAGATCGTGGCGACTGTGAGATCGTTGAGCTCTAACATAGGACTATAAAGGCTCTGCTAAGTTTGTGAAATTAGATACCATGAAGGCTCTGACGTCATCGCTTCAGTACCAACCTATTATAGCAGCAACTGGCAAACTAATAAACGTGTAACAATTTTATTGGCTGCAAACATTAGGTGACTTAGAGGCTTATTGGCTTTTATAGCAGAGCTACAACTTTGCCTATTGGTCAGACCCACATAGCTTGGCTATACCATAACTGGTCCCCTGTCCTCACCCGCAATATAGAAGTATTGGTTTAACAGAACCAGTGATAATTGGACTCAACGTACATGGCATTATTAGTACATGTACATCCATATAATGATGTTTATATGTAAATGTGTACGTATAATTTGACTGCGGAATGAATGCAAGATTAACGGTACATCCATACCGCGTGACCATCAGGATATTGACATAGGCTCAACTCAGGCAGATTTCTGGTGAAATTCACGAGCCTCGAAGTATTCATGCATGACGTCACCACTCTAACCCAAAACGAGGCCACCGGTGCAGCCACTGTACTGGTGACGTGACGTGCGCCATTGACCTCACTTTGGGTTAGAATTGTGACGTCATACATGAATATTAAGTAGGCGTATATGGCCATGGAGCAACAAACTAGTTTGCTCCATGGTATGACGTTGTTTCCTGGCATCTGAAGAGCCCTGTATTTTTTAAACATGATGTTGACATGTGCAATTCAGTTTTTAACTGCGGGCCGTGTTATTGAATAGAATTGAATTGAATATTTACATTTTAATACATAAACTTACAGTGAAGCCTACAAGTAAACGGACTCGGCTCGGAGACGCATCTCCAGCAACAAGCACTGTTTCAAATGTTGCACACTTTTTGGGTTGTATGTGGATCACCATGCCATATTTTTCATCGTTCTAAAATTGGCCTTGGATGAGTGAAGTTTTGAAGCCATTGATAAAATGTCAAGTCGTGAACTTTGCTGAATTCCACTTAAAATGTTTTCGATGAATAAGGAAATCGAGTCATATGAGTATAAATAGGTTTCACTTGTGTAAAAAAAACAAAACATTTTGTATGCCCTTGTCCAGAGCTTTTCTGCGAGATTTGCGAAAAGCCCCGTTACGTAATCACTCTCAAAACGTCATAAGTAGATAAAGCCGCTTTGTTGCAGCGTGGATGTATAACAAAGCAAACTCCCACAAATGACGTCAGCGGCATTGTCCTTTAACGCCCGCTCTCAACGGCAGAAGTGTTTTTATTTTTCAAAAAACCTTTAGGTAGGGGCCTGATTTTTCACTCGATAATTACGAAAAGTTCAGAAGTGTACACATATCAAAATTACATTAAAATGGTGAACAAGTGCATTATAAACAAGTAAAAATACAATTTCTGTTGAAAACATTCCGCTCAGGTAGCTGTTTAAATGGAATAGGTACTTCAAACTGCTTTCCAAAAGGACATTATGGTTTATAGGCCTAATTACAAACAAAAAGTGGCTGACGTGTTCGACCATAGTGATGTAACAGAAACAGCCAATTGGAAAGAGATGAGAGAGAGAAAGTGGGGCATGAACAATGAAGGGGAGACAAAGGGAAGTTGATGTTTTGCTCACGAGAGGTTGAGATTACAAAAGACCAAAATTAACGATGGGAAGATTCACGAAAGTAATTAAGTTGTGAATGAGGTAGACTGAAAAATAGGATATCATTCCCCCCCCCCAGAGACACTTTAATATCTCCCTTTTTAGAGTGCCGCGTTCGCTAATTAATTACTTTCTTTTCCATTTTCTATTGAACAGTGGTGTTGAAAGAGATGAAAAAGCACACAGGAAAACGGGGATGAACAATAAAGAGGGGGACAAAGAGGGAAGTGGGTGTTTTGCTCACGAGATGTTGGCAACAAAAAGACCAACAATTATAGGAAGATGGAGAAGAAAGTACTTCCGTTGTGAATGAGGACGACTGAAAAACAGGATATCATTTTTCTCCCCACATCCCCCCTTTTTAGAGTGCTGCGTTTACTTATTAATTACTTTCTTCTCCCTTTTCACACCATTGGCTTTTTGTCTTTTTTGTTCCATGAACCTCTTCCGGTAAACCAGCCCCCTTCTTGTCACCCTTTTAATTATTGTTCATCTCTTGCTGTTTCTGTGTGTTTTCATCTCTTTCTACTTTACCGCCTTTACACTACGTCCCAATTTCATAGATCTGCTAAGCACAACAATTTGCTTAGCATGAATTTTTTGTCTTCGATATAAACAGGATTACCAACCAAATTTCCACGACCGTGATTTTCAGGATAAGCAAACAACAGCTGAATACCAGTAACAAGCAATATGCAGCAAATATAAATTTTGGTTGGTAATCCGAAATTTCTTCAGTGATAAAATAAAACAGTGTTTTTATCAAGGAAGAAATTGCATGAAATTTGGCCCAGTTGTGCTGAAAGCCTTCGTAAAAGACGCTGCTATAGCTGGGTAGACGAAACGTGAGCCCACTAACTACACTTTTTGTGGGGTTATACACTAAATTAAGAGAGTTATAATAGTTTGGCTTGGAATTAGTCATTATATTTTTGTTTCGTAGTGTTTATTATGCTGGTTTGGAATGTTACTGTATTGTATTTTCGAGTGGTAGTCTGTGTTTTGTTCCGCCATGTGAACGTCAGTGTTATTAAAAAAAACGGAAAATACTTTTTTTTGAAGTTTTTTTCTAAAACACTCTGTTGATTATTGAGAAAATATAATTAGCTGTTGCAACCTGCTTACCAACCAAAAAGGACATTTTGGTACAAATGCAAACAAATTTTCATTTCGACCCAAGAAATCTCAGTGCTAGGTCACAGAGCGAACGTCGTTTGAAGAATTTTTTTGAAAAGGATAGTGCTAGTCAAACGACTTTTACAAATCTATTCTAAGCGCTCTTCCATCCAGCTCCCCCTCTCCGCCGCTCTCCCTCCGGAGAAAAAACATGGCAGCCGCCGTTGACAGTGTGAATTTCCTCGTCGCAGAAATTTCAAAATCTGTTGAGACCTATCAAGAAGCATTGACGATTCTTGGAGCTTATTTCGTTTGCCAGAAGGCTGTGAAGACGTTGGTCCACTTCTGCGAGGTCACGAGGGTGCATTTCTTGCCTCGTCTGCCGCTGAGAAAGAGGGATTTAGTCGCCGAATTCGGAAAATGGGCAGGTTGGTGAAGAAGGGATGGTTGAGGGCGCTGTCGGTCTACGCCGTAGACTACGACTTGTTTACAAAATTTGGGATGAAGGAGAAGTTTACAAAGACTTTATGATTAATTTAGAAATTAATATGATTATATGATGAATATGAATCCTTTCCAATCAATTTACGAACAGATTTCCGTATCCTGCCACCTTTTTTTCATTCGATTTGATAAACAAAATTTAAATAAGATTTGTTTTCATTTAATTTAATTTTTCATTTCAGATTGGATCACACTCGCATACGCGCATACATTTATCATGTTTATGTCATGTCAACATCAATCAACTGTGATAAAATTGTTCAGAAAACAAATAGGATAACTTTCTGTATGGCGCCGTATGGATTGATGTGCTCCAGTGACCGAATCATGCCAGTCCATCTATTTTTCTTCTAATAATGCGTGTCATGAAATGAGAGAAGAAATTTATCTTGAAGCACTGTACCACTCCATGTTTTCCTGAGAGGTGATGAAAAATTTACTTCTGATCTTCTCATATCCAGTTGTCACAGGTTCAACGGATGGAATCGGGAAAGCGTATGCACAGGAACTCGCTAGCCATGGAGTCAACATCATCCTCATCAGTCGCTCACAAGACAAACTCAGGAGAGTCGCCAAAGATATCGGTAAGCAGATACTAGCGCTTTGCTTCATTTTTGAAAGGTCACCAAGGCATTTTCTCCTTGGTAAAGGTCAAGTGATCCCCAAGCCCATTTGGCTGTCGATGCTGCATACTTCTAAGGAGTTGAGGAACACTTAACACTCAATGAATAATGGTTTAATAGTGTAAGGTTCTCTGACACTTTTTGTAAGTGTTTTCTGATACGCTTATTTATTTGTTTTTGTTTTTATGAAATTGTTTATTTTGTTGTTCGTTTACAAAGAGACTAACTTCAAGGTTTTGACGAAGATAATCCAAGCCGACTTCAGCCAGGGAAGCGATATCTATCCAGATATAGAACGGCAACTACAGGGTCTCCAGGTAGGCATTCTGGGTAAGTTCCAAGATCGAAGGCAGAGGAGTGTCGCCTTAAATTCATAGCATAAAAACTTACCTGGTAACAAGCAATGGAGAGCTGTTGACGATAAAACATAGTGAGAAATGACTCCCTCTGAACTTCTGAAGTAACGTAGTTTTTGAGAAAGGGGTATTTTAAAACTAATTTATTTGAATCTGAAGCCTTTCTTAGATATCTGAAAGCACACAAATTTGTGCAACAAGGGTGTTTTTCTTTCATTATTTTCTTGCTACTTCGACAACTAATTGAGCCAAAATGTCCACAGATTTGTTATTTTAACCAATGATGCCAAGTTGCATATGCCAACATAATATATGTTGGGACACGCCAAGTGAGAATACTGGTCTTTGGCAATTTCAAAACGTGCCCAGAGTTTTTAAAGGCAAAATATTGTTTATTGTAACCCTACCAGGTTTCATCCTCTAGACCATGTGACCTTTGTTTATAATAAGTTTGACCTTGTACATTCTTTGGATTTTCTGGCAGGCAAGATACCGCACTGGTCAAATAGGAAAGTTTACATTTTTTGTATCATAATATCCACATCAACCCAATTTAACACATGTGAAAGTTGCATTTCAGAACGTGGTCATGCTTTTGAAAAATTATGTTCTTTTATTTTCAGTGAACAATGTCGGAGCTATGGATATACCACAGTACTTTCTCAACATGAAATCCGATCGGCTTTGGCAGCTCATCAACATCAACATTGGAGCAGCTACTCTGGTAAGCTGGTAAGCTTAAGCAGGAAAAAGTAGCTAAGCCTAACCAAAATGTGCTTACAGGAATAAGGTCACCAGCCAAACTACCATGTCATGTGTACACTTTTGTGACTGGTATCCTGCTCATTTTTGCTTAGCAGAAACCGTTCAAGCGATATTTTCTGCTTTTTAACAGAAAAAGTAGTTAAGCACAACAAAACTTTGCTTACCAAAATAAGGTCACCACCAAAACTACCATGTCATGTGTACAATTTGTGACTGGTATCCTGCTTTTTTATGGTTAGCAGAAAAATTATTAAACAATATTTTCTGCATAAAAGCACCTCTATGAAACCTGGCATTGCTGTTTTTGTACAATGTTAATGGTTCAGCTCATGTTCTCCTCTCTTGTTAGTGTTTCCCATTTTATGAGCTTTTGGTTTATTGATTCCGTCATATTCAGTCATGGTTGATTTTGTGTTTGTGTTGCATTGCCATATTACATATCTATAATTTTGTATTTATTTGTTTAAGCTTTTCCTGTAGATTTTGTGTGTGTATGTATTGGTATTTATATGCAGGTACGCATGCATTGTATTTTTTGTATATATATTTGCAAACATTCTTGTTGTTGAATTGACGAATTGATTTGATGTTAGGACCCCAAAATAGGCCTTATATGCACATGATGTAATTTCCAGTTACATCTAAAACTAACATTTCCTCTAGTTTAATCAACAAATAAATGAATGTATTTATTAATCTAATTAACATATCCAAACCTCTAAATCTTCCCCCTCATTCACATGACGGGGGAAGATTGAGTAAAAATGGTTTGTTTGATTTTTTTTTACAATATGATGACTTTTTTGTAGCGATATTATATTTTGTATTTCTTTACCGCGTAATGTATTCTGGATTACCTCTTAATAGCTTAGGCTTAAGTTTCCATTTTAAATAATTTGCGTGTATGTTAGGCTTATTGTTGTAATAAGGGCCATAAGCACTTGTGTGGATTTGTGCGCTTAATCAGTTTTTCATTATTAATACTAGTATTATTATTATTTTATGACAGATGACCAAAATAATCTTGCCCCAAATGGTGGATAGAAAGCGAGGAGTGGTTGTCAATATATCTGCAGCTGCATCAATACATCCAAACCCACAGTTGGCTGTTTATCACGCATGCAAGGTGAGAAATTAGACAGACAAACAAATGGAAGGACAGACTTCATAACCCACAGTCTACCGTTTACCATTTTTTTTGTTTTTAATATTGTTTATATATATACATATATTTTAAGATCATTTCTGTGTTTACCTTTTTTTAAATTCAACGCCTTCTCAATCTATCATCGTAACCTTTTAACTTTGTAAACTTGTCTTGCTTTAGTCTTTTGACTATAATGCCCTCCCATGGCAAAAGAGTGTACATGTTTGTCTTCACTTGGGCCCTGCAATATGAATAATCTAAAGGTGTGTTGTTGTTTTTTCTTCTACCCCCACCATACAGTCTTACATGGATTTCTTCACCAGGGCCCTGCAATATGAATACAAATCCAAAGGAGTAATCTTTCAGAGTCTCATGCCGTCTTACGTCGCGACTAAGATGACCGATTTTAAAGATGGCCCTCATCAGTCCAGCCTCATGATCCCGTCTGCTTGTCTGTACGCAAGGCACGCCGTGTCGACGCTGGGCAGGTCGACGCAAACCACAGGGTATTGGCCTCATACGCTGTTGGTAAGTGAGGCATGCAGCCGTGATATTTCAAAAAAAAAATTTGGGGGGGAAGTAGGTACATTCTGTTGAGTAACATGGCTGTGGAACTATGACTCTATTTGGTGTGGCAAATTCTTTTTGCAATTTGACGATGAAAATAATTATACCATTATTTTGTTCTTACAGATGTGGTTTATGTATCAGATACCAGAAAACCTCTGGATGTGGAGTGTCAGCATTATAAACAGCGCCCTCAGGAGGCAGGTTATGAACAAGCGTCGCCGGCGCGCCTCCAGAGTGCAAACACCATCGTAGCGATACAGCAATAATTCAGAAATCAGAACAAAGTTTAGGATCGAAATGTTTATCTTTAAGATAGTTATCTTTTTAGGGGATAGCTCCATTAAATGAAGAAAGAGGCCAGAATACTACATCCTTTTCCTCTGGCAACTCACACCTGTTATCTCCATGTAATTCTTTTTCCAAACAATGGACTGTATTGGTCATGCACAAACAAGTAGGGCTGCTGACCTGCCTAAGGCATATTAACGGATCATCCATGTAATGCAGAGGTAAAATACAGCCACTCATTGAAAAGGATGCATATAGACCATTTTTGAACCTTGTATATTCTTTGGGTATTCTGGCAGGCAAGATACTGCACTGGTCCTATAGGGAAGTTGACATTTTGTGTCATAATTTCCACATAAATCCAAGAGCTATGAAAGTAAAAGCTCTACAGGTTTTGAGATGTGCCCCCTTTCTTCATACCAAAAGTTGACAAGAATTATACAGTGCAATCTCCATAAAATAGAAGATTTTATGTTTTCTTCCATTGAGCTGTGTACAAATCATGCGTGCAGGAAATCCAGGCTCTGTGGTTCTTTTGTAAACATGTGATGTCACAGGTCACATTGTCTATACTTTCTATACTGGCCAAACTCGGGAAAGTCTGCCAAGAGTTTTGAGTACAAAGTCTAAGTTTTTGACTACAGGGCAATGAAAAGGGATACAAAAAGTAGAAAGTGTGTGTGAACGATGTTATTAGTGCAATTTTATACTTTATAATGAAGTGGTTTAACCTATGAAGACATAAGAAACTTTTATAAGTCTCTGTGCTTGGTGACTGCGGATTCATATTTGATCATGTAATGGTCTTATGACCCTGCGACCTTAATGATATCAAAATCAAACCACTTGTAGCTGTTGCTGATGGGTCAAAGTTGAAAGAGCTATATGCACTAAGCAAAAATATATTTTTCACATCTTCTTTTCCTACTTTGTCTTATTTCTAGTTTTCTTTTGCCGGTGGAAAAATCTGAAAAATTGTGATTAAAGTAGCCTAATAAACATATATTCATAAATACCCCAGACAGCTTTTGATGGATAGCATTCAGCCTTTATCGCACGTCCACGTCCACGGCCACGACCACGACCACGGCCATTCATAAATACCTCAGACGGTTACGCTATTTCTATTGGTGGAGAGCCCGTCACATGGTGGTTGTTTAAATGGTTGAGGCCCTCAGGCTCTTGCCTTCGGCTCAGGCTATCACACGACCCTGCCGGTTTTAAACGGCCGTTTATGAAACTCGTCGCCTACTCTTTTATTCCCTTATTTATGAAACTCGTCGCCTACTCATTTATTCCCTTATTAAACCATGGACCATATGAACAATTAGGTCAGCCCTTCTGCCCAAATATTATTTTTCCTACTTTTTCTTCCAAGGGCCAAATATCATGTATGTTGTAGTTATTTTCTCTTGAGTGTCTGCAAATATCTTCTTTCTTTTTCCTTTGTTTTGGACCTTTTTAAATTTCTTATCCAGAGGCTAGTTTTTTAAAGTTTTTTTTTACAATAGTGACCCTCGGGGATTTGTAAACAGAGTGATAGAGATCAAATGTCACACAGCTGAACAGGCTGAACAAATTTTCGGAGATGAGTGAAATTTGTCCTGTTTGTGTTTGTGTCGTTACCTGTATTTCCAATTTAAATTTCTGAATTTTTATGGTCTTTACTTTTTTGAGTTTGATTACCAAAGGGTATACCAACCCTTTAAACAAATGGACAAATTAAAATTCCATTTGACAATCAATAACTTAGCAATCAGCAATAATCTGAGATTTACATTTTAAATAAAAAACACGCTTATTGATGTTTAAAAATTAATTTGCTCTTGGAAGTTTTAGCCATAATTGGAGATTGACACTTTTTCTGGGAGGTTCCCAGAAAACCTGGGAGAGGTGGCACATAATCCCTTTCAGACCCCAGTTTCATAGAGCTGCTTAAACAAAGAATATTGCTTACTAAATTTCTGCTAAGCAGAAGTAAGCAGTGAACCAGTCACAAACTGTGCACATAATACGATACAATAGCTGGTTACCATTTTCCAGTCCAAGCAAGCAAAATGGGTTGGTGCTTAGAAAATGTTTGTGTCTAAGCATTGTTTGTCATTGAAAAGGCATCAGTATAATGTGATGAACTCTTTTGACTGGGTGGTAATAGAAGTTGATTCTGGCCCATGTGGGTGGGGGGGGGGGGGTGTGGGATACGAGAAAGAAGCTGCTTATTTAACAAAATATTGTATCATACAAGGTTGTTATAATTATGAAAATAAATTTACTGCAATATATGAGCTTTCAGTTATGGGACAATAAGCCATTTGCGAGATAGATTTGATCAATGTTTGATGAAATGGCTTCCTAAGTAAAAAATAAGTCTTGGTGCAACTTCTGTTAGCGGGTCCTTGTTACTTAATTGCCATGCTCTATTCCTTTCTGTTGTTGATAAACAAAGTGCACCTCTTGGCATAGCAGGCAGCAAAACAATCAAGACTCAGGGGCTGAAATATCTCTTTATATTTGTTGATTTGTTTCAAAAAAAGCAAATGTTTGAATTGTGTAACATTTCTTCAAACGATGGATATCTTTTTGTTTTATTTGCATTGATGGCTTTCCAAAGTTTGCCAGCGTTGGCAAAAACTTGGGCTTTGACGTTGCAATGGAAAGGTCTTTAGCAACCTCGTTCCCAGTGGTGTACGATCTTGCCAGAATGCCTTGCTCGAGCATAACCCCTGGAAGTGTGACTTTGAAACATCCACATTTAAATAAGTCCTGTGGTTGATCCACTTTATGCATGCACTCTCAAGTATGGTAACCCACAAAAGATGCATCAAGTCATAGAGCAACTGGTCCCCTCTCATTCTTCTTATGATCTTGTGACATGTCTAACTGTATGCAGTTTAGGGTGACTGTTGTTAAAAGTCAAGCTCGCAAATGGCTCGTTGTAACTGATAGAACCTCAATATTTGTACAGACATTTTACTTTTTGTACTTGTAAACAAAAATGGTTAGCTTAGAAAATGGCACAAACCAAATTGTCTTTAAACCACAGTTGTGTATACATTTGTGATCATTTTTATTCCAATTCTACCAATGTGTAAATAGGCATGAGAGTAAGCATTATGTAAGACGGGCTGGGCCCATTTCAGAAAGCTGCTTAAGGAAAGAAATACCTAGTAAGCATAAAACAACTGTGCTTACAAGAAATAGGTTACCAGTTCAAAATACCATTCCACATTTGGTACCGAGTTCCTTCCAATTTTTGCTCAGTAGAAATTTCTTAAGAAATATTTCTTCTGAGGTTGCTTCTAAATTGGTTATGGGTCCGATTTCAAAGAGGTGCTTATTTGAAGCACACAGAAGTAACTAAGTTAAATGAAAGTATGCTTACTAGAATAAGGTTAATAGCTAGAATACCATGTGACATATTCAATTTGTGGCTGGTATCCTGCTAGTTTCGTCAGAAAATTGTTTAACAGCTCTTTGAAATCGGGCCCTGGTAGTCCGAGATGGACTGGCGCCTTTAGGCCAGCATTTAGTTTGTTCTGAATTGCATTAGGCAGTCTGGGTATCAGGTCGGTATGATGTGATAATATGGACTTATTTTGTAATAAAACGAAGGAAGTGTGAAAAAACATTTGTTTTTTTGTCAGACTCTCCATTTTATATGGGTGGCTTGAGGGAAGGCCATTGTAGATGGATTGCAGAAAGCGTAATCTCGACCGCCATATTTGATGATAACCAATGGAAAAGTGCACGCGTGTACGCCCTGCGCACAGCTCTCGGCCAATGATAGCCTTGCAAGCATGCGGGCACGTTTCATTAATGTAAAATTAACACCACAAAGTCAATATAAGTATGTAGGACTTGGTCTTGGACGTTTTCCCAAATCAAAATTGTTTTAACTATATCTTTGTAATTTGTTATCTATTTTCCCCTGTGTATATTGCACGTCTGTACCTCATGTTAGACTGAACCTTTAGGTTATAAGAAAACTTATATTTTCCTCTTCAGTCTAGCCTTCTCCATATTAATTGTTTATCTCTTTTGGGTAATTTTGATGAACTTTTGGAGAGAAATACTAATAATATTTTTTAAAGACAGTGGACACTATTTGTTATGTCAAAGACTAGTCTTCACAATTGGTGTATCTCAACATACATAAAATAACAAACCTGTGAAAATTTGAGCTCAATTGGTCGTCGAAGTTGCGAGATAATAATGAAAGAAAAAACACCCTTGTCACACGAAGTTGTGTGCTTTCTGATGCTTGATTTCGAGACCTCAAATTCTAAACTTGAGGTCTCGAATTCAAATTCGTGGAAAATTACTTCTTTCTCGAAAGCTACGTCACTTCAGAGGGAGCTGTTTTTCACAATGTTTTATACCATCAACCTCTCCCCAGTACTTGTAATCAAGAAAGGTTTTATGATAATAATTATTTTGAGTAATTACCAACAGTGTCCACTGCCTTTAATAACTGACCCCAAGGACCTGGAACCCATACTAACAACTATGGACTCGGACTCGAGGATTGAAGCCTTAAACACACACAACCAGCAATATTTTGATTTAGAGTACAATACACAATTTGCACAATTTATTTTTCACCTCTTAATTTTTGTCACCTAGAAAAAGAACCCTGACTGTTCCAAATCAATGAAACCATAACGAAGTATAAATTGTATACACAAAAATCCAGCTGCAGGGCAAAGGGATAGCACAAGACACCATTGATCAAGTGATTTGTCTGTAGATTTTGTTTCCTCACAGAACTAGGAAAAGTACTACGTAAACAGTGCTTGAAGGCACTGGACACCTTCGGTAATTGTCAAAAACCAGTATTTTCATTTGATGTATCTCAACATTATGATATGCATAAAGTAACAAACCTGTAAAAATTTGGGCTCAAATGGTCATTGAATGTATAAATTGTATATAAAAAAAATCCAGCTGCAGGGCAAAGGGAAAGCAAAATACACCCTTGATCAAGTGATTTGCCTGTGGATTTTGTTTCCTCACAGAACTAGGAAAAGCACTGAGTAAACAGTGCTTGAACGCACTGGACACCTTCGGTAATATTGTTAAAGACCAGTCTTCTCACTTGGTGTATCCATAGAGCTAGGACCCAAGTGTATCCCAACATGCATAAAGTAACAAACCTGTGAAAATTTGGGCTCAAATGGTCATTGAATGTGCGAGAGAAAAACATCCTTGTTGCATAATTTGGTGTGCTTTCAAACGCATAGTAAAAGGCTTCAGCTGAAGTCTTTTGTTACTTGAGTGAGAAATGACCTCTCTCAAAAACTATGTTACTTTAGAGGGAGTTGTTTCTCACAATGTTTTGTACTTTTAAAAGCTCTCCATTGCTTGTTACTAAGTAGGTTTGTTAATATTACCAATAGTAAATACAAATACTGTCCAGTGTATTGGATGCACAAACCCAATTTATACTGATCCAGGCTATTCTAAAAACAAAGTACCAGGGCTGCACAATGTTTCATTATTAAAGACAAATCTGACATACACCAAATAGTTGAAAGAGTAAAATCAATAATATTTTAGTTTAGTATCAAAATGTATTTTAAAAATCCTAACCGCAAATTGTCCATTTTGTGATAAAACTTCAGTGATGAATTTGTGTTTGTTTGCATCAAAGTAATTAATCTAACTTGATTGAAAAAAAACCCGCTTACAAGTTAAAATACCATGAAATAACACACTGCCTGTCACCTTTTACTTGGTTCAAGTTGCAACCCTACCCCCCCCCCAATTAAAGTGTTTCGATTTCCCCCACCTCCTACATTCTGCAAAAAAAAGGATAGATTTGGCAGCTCTGCACTTGCCACGGCGCTCAAAGTAATTTGCTGTGGTTGTAATTTCAAATCAAATTACCATGGCTCAATTTCATAAAAACTTGCTTAGCACAGAAAGTATTGCTGAACAGAAATAGGTTACCAGCCAAAACTACACTAAGTTTGCATTACTGTGACTGGTGCCCCACTCAGTTTTTGCTTCGCAAAGAATTTCGTCAAGCAGGGTATTTTTATGAAATTGGCCTCAACCAAGGAAATCACATAATCATTGCACTCCACAAGTTCTCCGTAAACTTTGTTAAACATGTCGGTCGAGGGAAAAGTTTTACACGACCATCCCGTATACACACGGCGTGAGTGGGGACTGAACTAAGATTTACTTGGCCTTCTTCTGTTCAAGCCTCTTGAGGGCGCTCTTGCGGAGGCCGAGATGCATACTCATCTGTACTTTGTTGATGAGCCATTCTGGGGCAGCATTTGCAACCCACCCCTGGAAAGGGAAAAAACAACATGGAGGTTTCATTAACTTCAGTGTGGAAGCATTTTGCTTTGACTGGGCCCCTGTCTTTATTCTTGCGGACAAAGACAGGGGTCTGCTACTCAGATCCAGTGATTCCGTTAGATATAATAATATCAAATTGGATAAACGTGCAGTGACATGAAGCTTTCCATAGATGCCCAAACAGTACACTCCTCTCCTGTCTGCCATAGAACTTGACTTTGTATCTCTATGTGAAATGAATGTAGGTCAAAGGTGTATGTACACGCCGGCTGGAGGCCGGTCTCTTGCGTTATTCTCGTGCCTTTAAATGCAATATTCTCAAACTTTATTTCTATCTGCCTAAACCCACCTGTATAGAATGAATCAGACATCCATTAGTTCTGTCCTCAATACCCAGAGTAGCCAAGGCGCTGCGGACATACCCCGTAGGGGTCGGAACGGTCAGCGAGGCTCGACGAATCTTACTCAGCTTGGTCGACACGAAGAACGGCAGAACAGACTAAATATAAATTTAAAAAAATCACCAGCGTCACAATTTTGGTTTCATAGCAAGAAGTTAATGTATATCTTGGAGGGTAGAGTTGGTTCTTGCGATTGATTTAGCTTTGTGCTCTTCGAACTTGGCAGCACAGGCTGTATACTCACAAGGGAGCTGAGATGGCTTAAGGAATGACATAAATGGCCCAGTGACCAGGGGGTAATGTTTTCAAGTGTTAGTGAATGTTTGGGTTCCTGTGAGGGCAGAGATGGTTCATTTGTGATTGATTTAGCTTGGTGCGCTACATACTTGGCAGCACAGGCTGTATACTCCCAAAGGAACTGAGATGGTTTAAGGAACGACATAAACCCTACCTGGAATATAATGCCTTTAGATGCATACTCGGTCTGTAGAGCTCTGGTGAAGAAATCCATGTATGCCTGTTATAAAAACAAGCAAAGAAAAGTTATTTTATTATAGAAATAATTGATGTGTTGTCGCCAAGCAGATAAAAGCACTAGACTTAAGCTCTGGTGTTTCTGATCAGCAGAGTGTGGGTTCGAGTCCCAGCCGTGACACTTGTGCCGTTAAGCAAGACACTTCAACCACTTTTGCTTCGTCCTTCAGATGGGACGTAAAGCTATTGGTCCCATGTGTTGTGTAATGCATGTAATAGAACCTAGTGCACTTGACGTAAAAAAAGGCGTTCGCCCCGGTGTTCCAGGTCTGATTGGCAGCATATTGCACAACAGATCCTTGTAAACCATAACATGGTGCTACGAAAGGAAAAGGTCTCATACCTCAAAACTTTCCTTCGTTCAAACACACAACTAAAAAAGTAAAGGGAAAACCCGGCAAGTAATAGTTAAACCAACCTTGGTAGCGGAATAAACGGTCAACAGAGGGCTTGGGTTCATGCCTGATGCAGATGAGACGTTAACAACGATACCTTTTTTCCTGCAAGAAATAAATTACACAAAAAAACGTTAGATTAAAGGGACTAATGAAGTGGGTAGTTAGTATGTGATTTTTATAATTTGGAGAAATCAAAGTGGTAGGACTTGTTTGTACTTTGAAAACTTAGCGTTTTAGACATGTAGACGAGAGGAGCACAGGCTGTATACTCCCCAGGGAGCTGAGATGGTTTAAGGAATGAATGAAATGGCCCAGTGACAATGATGTTGGAGTGCTTTGAGGAACCTGACTATTATTATTGTTATTATGGTGGGCTGTAATGGCAACTATGATAAGACCGATGAATAAAAAAGAGAGGCATAATAAAGTTAGCAAGCAGGTTGTGAGTTCTACCTTAACTCTAGACACTTACCTATCTAGCATTCCTGGTAGAACAATTGCAGTCATCTGTTTAAAAAATAAAAAATAATGAAACTTTCAAATAAATAAATACGTAAATGCATGTTGAAATTTGTGTGCCCCCCCCCCCTGCACATGTACATAATATGCAGGTTAGAGAAATTTGATGCAGGTTTGCATGAGTGCAGAGTGATATTCAAATTGTAGTAGGCACAACAGTGACAAGCAAGTCATAACACCACATACAGTTCACCTGTTCCAGCACGCTTACTCACTCTCAGCACCTTAGAGCAAACTTTTGGCGCTCTGAAAATGACTTTTGATTGATTGATTGATTTAAATCTAAATTTAGCAAGAACGACTTGCAAACATTGCCTTGAGAGTAGAATCAAGTATGGAGAATATTTGTTGACCAATCACAAAGCAACCTTACCATTGTAGCCGACAGGCAGTTCAAGTTGACCATGTCTGTCAGGAGCTGTATTGAAAAAGAGTCAAGAACAGTTATGGTCAAATACGCGTTTCGCTATATTAATATAGCTTTGGTTTTTGGTGCCCTGTGTTTTTGCTGTGATGCCCCTTTGCAAATTTCCAATACAAATTAACATCTTCCTCATAGATGTGTCCCCTACCAGAGGACAATTTATGTGCCCCTTCATGAACGAAATTTAAGACCTGCCACATCCAAATACCTCTCACCCCTGCCCCTAACTTTAGACCAATCCGATGGCATAGTTTCAGGCACAATTAAGTTAAAACATGATTGCACAAGTTTGGAAATTGTGTGCATTTGACTCCTGCAAATTGCGGATTCGTGCAAGCAAATCAGTAATTTGAGTGCCTTTTTACTTTGCGCGCTCAAATTAGTGATGAGGGCAAGGAATGTCAAAGCTACCCACCTTCTTGGAGTCAGGGAGTTCGTGGAAGTACATGGGATAACTATAAGACATCCCTACATTGTTGACAAGAACCCCAACGCTAAGACCCTCAAGCTCCTTGCTTATCATCTCATAGATCTCTCCGCTCTTGGAGAAGTCGACCGCTATGATCTTCGTCTGCACCTTGTACTTGGATTCTGAAGTATCAAAAAAGCGTAACAAAGAATTCATTAATTGGTATTGAACAAAAACAAAATTTAGTTAAGCAGGAATTGAACTAACGACCTCCAGAACAACTAGCAGACGTGTCCAAGGGAACTCTGTCCTTCATAAGGAAAATTAATATAGGCTCGAGGAGGAGCAGGATTCAAAAGAAGAAGTTTGTACACAGCTTGCCATATGGGGGGGGGGACCCGAATCTCTGGAGGGACAGCATCTCCTGTAACACTGGCGCTCTATTACAACTGACCGATCTAGCCCTATGTTGGCAGTCTCCCTATTTTGTCAAGTTCTTTATTCGG
This sequence comes from Asterias amurensis, assembly GCF_032118995.1. NCBI lineage: Eukaryota > Metazoa > Echinodermata > Asteroidea > Forcipulatida > Asteriidae > Asterias > Asterias amurensis. Next base: position 3,039,707 of record NC_092657.1, on the reverse strand, counting down.
GGTGCCAGTCAGAAGCCATACAACCACGTCAGTTTCCCTTGTGGTTTCTTTGCAAGGAACATAGGCTACCAAGACCACTTACCGATTTCTGAGGCCACATCTTTTAACTTGTCCGGCGATCTACTCAGCAGAATGATATTCAGACCTTTAGCTGCCAGCTGGGAGGAGAGGAAAGAACAAAACCAAATACTTATTTTTGACTGCGAGAATCAAATTGATTTGCAGACAATGGATTTTTTCTCAGAACTCGGGGAAAGTACTGAGTATACACAGTGCTTAACACACAGTGGTGAAAAACAAGTTAAAATTATTATCATATCAGGACCAAACAGGCGGAGGAAATGAATGAACACATGTTCTACATTTTAAAGCTTAGTCTACATGGGTATCATTCTACTCCTTAAACTATGAGGTTCATTCGTGGAGACGATAGCAGACCAAACATCATAGTTCTAGTGTGCTGACAACAGTCCACAACAACAATTCCTGAAGAGGAATTTAGGAGGGTTATGGTTTTATATTTCAGCTACACACTGTTTTATTTTGAGGCCAAACTCAAAGGGCACATACCTGTTCTGCGTAGGCTTTCCCAATGCCATCTGTTGCCCCGGTAACAGCTGAAAATAGTATTAAAAATATATACTTCTTACTAGTTACACACACATGGTTAAAATACAGAGTAGACTAGAGGAGGTACTCCAAGATCATGAGACGTGTTCCGCTTACTCTTACTACCCTAGTCCTAGAACTAAAATATAGTAAATAGTATCATCATATTATTCATATATAAGTAGTATGACTATGAATGAGGTCCGCTCCGCATCGTCTCTTGTTCTTGACGATAGCGGAAAAAACCTCATCCCAGTTCTAGGACAAGAGTAGCTAGAAGAGTAGAGGGTGCACAGTGCTTTTTTATTCATTATCATGTGAAATAATAAACAAAATTGGTAATTAATTTACTCTTTCATCATAAAGCTAACTCAATCAATCAATGATCAATCAACATCAATCAATTAAATTACAAACATGACATTGACAACAAAGGAGATATTTATTTTGGTTGGGTACAATTAAATAAAAGAGTGGTAGAACTGGTACGAAAACTTTTCCATGAGTTTCTCTATACATGGAGGTATATTCTATGAATGTTGCAATAGAGGATTCGAGTCTAATCTGGGTTTTAGCAAAAGGTGGGCGGGGTGGGCTTGATCGCTATCTTTTTAATCTCGTCTTGTCTTACCTGCCCAATCTCCAAACGATTTTACGTTGGCGCAAAGTCCAAGCGGGCTCGCCAAAAAGAAAGCCTTAAAACCTCTGAAAACCGATGAAACTAGACGAAACGTTGCGTAGAAGGCGACCACAGCTCCCAGTGAGGCAAACACTGGATTCAGGGCACCGAAAGGGACGGTTTCAGGCATGTTTTTTGGCATGAATTTGCTAAGGGGCTTGGTGCCGAGGTTACGATCACGCGATGAGTGTTTACTGTGTATTTGCTGGTATTAAACCACTTGACACTTGAGGGCGCTGTCTAAGATACGAAACGGGTCAACTCGTACCCAAGTCAACTCGTACCCAAGTCAACCCGTACCTAAGTCAACTCGTACCAAGGTCAACTCGTACCCACGTCAACTCGTACCGTACAACGTATATTGGGTACGTTCGTTTAGCTTCCCTGGGTCGACCCCAGTGTGTGGTGGGTTTTTTGCCCAGGACGAACATGGGTAGTTATCTGCACACGTTCGTCCTGAAAAAAAAAAAACACCACACACCGGGGTCGACCCAGCGAAACTAAACGAACGCACCCATAGTATGCCGAAACGGAGTTTCCGTGCGGCGTGATTTTGTAATTGCGATAGGATGTTCTACCATCATATGGAGCTCAATTTATTAATAATAATCTCACGAATCAGTCTAGAAATAATGTCAGTATTTCCTGCCAACTATTAGACCACAATGGCTGGTCTTTTAAAACGAGCGTGTGACCGTGAATTATGTGTGTGGTTATTATTAAACAAAGTCCTAAATCCATGTGATAGTCTGACCCTCATTAGAAGCATAAGCAGAATGAACTTCCTTTAAAAAAAATAAAAACACACTGAAAACAGGTTAATTTTAGAATTGTTTTATTTATTTAGAATAAGATTGACAGATCTTTCCAGCATTGACCATTTGAAATTAAATTTGTGCAAAAAAAATCCTTTAGAGGTTATAAAAACATTTACTTGACATTTTGCAAGGTATGAACTAATTATTGCAGGTAAACGAAATACGTAAGAAATTACTGATATCATTTAAGACAACGGTCCAATTTTATAGCGCTGCTTAGTTTAAGCAAATTTGCGTGCATATACTGTAGTAGAATTCACAGGTTAGCAGAAAAATTGGGCTGCCATTATTGTTACTGTTTACCATTGTAACGTCATTTATTTTTGTGTGGTAAGCACCGGAAGGTTAGCATGCCTTTTCGTGTGCTTAGGGTTAGCAGCGCTATGAAATAGAAATTGCACAGTAAGCACAAAATCAGCCGCTAAGCAGAGATATGAAATTGGGCCCTGACGTATAACTATTGGTGCCATTCCTTTTACAGCAATCAATCAATCAATCAATCAATCATTGTGCATTTGTAGAGTGCAACCATTAGTCTCTTGCAGTAACACCAATAATCAATATTACTCTTCCAATTGTCAATACCGTGGACTCCTTTGAGTATTTCTGTTGGGTGCACACTTGAAACCAGCTCAAGTTTAAAGCGGTCCTGGTGTTAAACAGGGCCTAATTTCATGGCTCTGCTTACCGCCGAGTTCTGTGCTTACGATCACGATTCCCCGCTTACGTGCAAGCGCCGAATTTCTGCGCTAGCCTTGTAAGCGTAGAACGCCTAGTAAAAAGGAGTATGCATGAGCAGAACCCAAAATTCGCCGCTTACCCGTGAAATACGCTTGCCGTAAGCACAGAATTCCCTGCTTCCGTAAGTGGTGATTCTGTGCTTACAAGCAGAGCCATGAAATTGGGCCTAGGTAACTTCACTGTGCTCAATAAACCCTATCGACTTTTCACTTTTTGTTTTACAAACTCATTGTTTCATTGGTTATTTCGCAGTAACAAACCAACAATGTAATACTTGATCACAAAAAGTCACTCTTTTTAGCATTCATTACATGTTTGAGTTTAGCCAAGGCTACCAGCCTTTTATCTTGCCATTGTCGTCTCTCCTGTAGTTGATCAAAGTGAAATCTTGCAGCACTTTCTGCACAACTTGCATCACTTCTTTCTCTCCTGAAGGTTGGAGATGGTCCAAATGATGAAGTGACTCTGTTGATAGTGGCACCGTGACGTTCCATGTAGTTGGCTGTACCTGAAGAGTTAAACATTTATCAGTGTCAGACTGTTAACCAGAAAGCCTTGATTTTTTTAAAGACTTTCTTGTGTTTTTGTTGTTGATAGTTCTTACCCTGTGTGTCGAGATGAATTACTTTAAGATGGTCCAAAAACACATACACTGTACCCCACGTATTATGAGGAAACATGCTAAATTAATATCAATAACTGATGCTATTCAAAATTTCGAAAAAAGAAATACGCTGTTTTGTAAATTTACACAATGGCAGCAGAGCGCATGCCGAGCTGCATATTTAGGCCTAGGGTGTGTTTTTGCTACCCCAACCAAAGTCCAACCTTGGTCCAACCGAGTCTTAATCGCTTATCGGTGGCATGGTCTGACATGAACCGCACCGTCACAGCGCTCAACCGAACATGCAAAAATGCTCAACCGATGACCAATGTTTTTGGTTGGGGTTGCCAACAAAATGCACTCCAGTGGGCTCTCTCGACTAGTTCTTATATAACTGAGCTCTATGTTTTGACCCCTCAGCCTACCCACAATGCATTGCGGTTCTGAATCGCAATAAAAGGTTAACATTCGACCTTCAAGTACTTAAGGCTCCCCTGTGAGCGCATGGAGGAATGCGGGAGCCTTATAGTTTCTTTTAGAAGTAAGGTATTATTATTGGATCTCTGCCTGCCGACAGTTGTAGTGTTTGCTTACCTTCCTTGCGATCAATTCTAGTTTGGGATTCCCTCGTGAAGAGATGGTAGTTTGTACCCACAGAAATGGCGAAAGTTCTGCAAAAAAAGTGAAGAAATTACGAACATTATTCAAAGTTTCAAAAACTTAAGTTGAGCTGATCTGCTAGCTTAGTGGTCTTCGTGTTGACATGCATGACATGTGGACTATGTTTTTAATTATTTCACCAACACAAAAAAATGAGGGCGCAATGCTGGTTTAACGGTGGTATTTTGTTTGCAGGTGAAAAATTAACGGTTGTGTTAAATACCGCCCTCTTACGTGTGGACAACTGCTGCTTTCTGATTGGTCTGTTACGCGTAAGTTAATAACCAAGCTTTATGATTGGTCTGTTAAGCGTAAGGTAATAACCAATTAATTAGACCTGGTTGTGTTAAATACCGCCCTCTTACGTGTGGACAACTGCTGCTTTCTGATTGGTCTGTTACGCGTAAGTTAATAACCAAGCTTTATGATTGGTCTGTTAAGCGTAAGGTAATAACCAAATTAGACCTGGCTGTATTAAATACCGCCCTCTTACGTGTGGACATATGCTGCTTTATGATTGGTCTGTTACGCGTAAGTTAATAACCAAGCTTTATGACTGGTTTGTTGCGCGTGGACTTGCGCATAACAGACCAATCATCAAGCGGCAGTTGTCCACGCGTAAGAGGGCGGTATTTAACACAACCAGGTCTAATTTGGTTAATAACTTACGTGCAACGGACCAATCATAAAGCTTGGTTATTAACTTACGCGTAACAGACCAATCATAAAGCAGCAGTTGTCTACACGTAAGAGGGCGGTATTTAACACAACCGTTAATTTTTCACCTGCAAACAAAATACCACCGTTAAACCAGCATAGCGCCCTCATTTTGTTGTGTTGGTGCAATAATTAAAAACACAGTCCACATGTCATCATGCATGTCAACACGAAGACCTCTAAGCTAGCAGCTCAGCTCAACTTCAGTTCTGTAACTTTGAATTTGTTCATAATTTCTTCACTTTTTTGGCAGAACTTTCTCCATTTCTGTGGGTACAAACTACCATCTCTTCACGAGGGAATCCCAAACTAGAATTGATCGCAAGGAAGGTAAGCAAACACTACACTGTCAGTGTCTTCCTCTATGGTGTCACTGCGCTGTGCTCACTCGGCAGGCAGAGATTCAATGGCAATAATAATACCTTGTTGAATGAAGGTCGAAGGTTTATCTTTTATCGCGATTCAGAATCGCAATGCATTGTGGGTAGGCAGAGGGGTCAAAACATAGAGTTATATATTATATATAATCTTATACTATGGGTCTTAATAGACCACATAACTGGGGGGCTAGATTTCTTTTTTCGAAATTTTGAATAGCATCAGTTATTGATTTGATATTAGTTTAGCATGTTTCCTCATAATATGTGGGGTACAGTGTATGTGTTTTTGGACCATCTTAAAGTAATTCATCTCAACGCCGAGGGCAAGAACTATCAACAACAAAAACACAAGACATACCTTTTTGGCCCTCCTCGTAAACAAGATATGCAAAAGTCTTTAAAAAAATTGAGGCTATTTGGTGAACAATCTGACACTGATAAATGTTTAACTTGTTCAGGTACAGCCAACTACATGGAATGTCACAGTGCCACTATCGAAAGAGTCACTTCATCATTTGGACCATCTCCAACCTTCAAGGTAGAAAAAAGTGATGCAAGTTTTGCAGAAAGTGCTGCAAGATTTCACTTTGATCAACTACAGGAGAGACGACAATGGCAAGATAGAAGGCTGATGGCCTTGGCTGAACTCAAACATGTAATGAATGCTATAAAGAGTGACTCTTTGTGAGTTTTACCCTATACTCCATAAGGGCAACTGACTGGGTAAACTGTTTAAATGATTTGGGGTTTGAACAAAGAAATATTTACTGGGATAGGATGGGACTCAAACCAATGACTTCCGGATCAACGCGCCGGCGCTCAACCAACTGAGCTCTCATACCCTATTTAAGCTGTTTCTCTATTTTGTCAATATCTTTGTTCGGGGGTTGCTGGTCAGAAGCCATGCAACTATTAACTGCCGTTGTGTAGCCAGGGATCACACCGAAGTTATGATACCGGGGAAGGGGCAGCCAGGGGATCGCCAACATAGGGCTAGATAGCTCAGTTGGTAGAGCGCTGGCATGTTCATCCGGAGGTCGTTGGTTCGAGTCCCACTCTAGTAAATTTTTATTTTTTCACGTTTGCACCCAACAGAAGTACTCAAAGGAATCCAGGGTATCGACAATTGGAAAAGTAATATTGATTGTTGGTGTTACTGCAAGAGACTAGTGGTTACACTCTACAAATGCACAATGATTGATTGATTGATTGATTGATTGATTGATTGCTGTAAAAGGAATGGCACCAATAGTTTAACGTCAGGGCCCAATTTCATAGCTCTGCTTAGCGGCTGATTTTGTGCTTACTGTGCAATTTCTATTTCATAGCGCTGCTAACCGTAGGCACACGAAAAGGCATGCTAACTTTCCGGTGCTTACCGCACAAAAATAAATGACGTCACAATGCAAATCCACGGAAAACACGTAATATGGCCGCCCAATTTTTCTGCTAACCTGTGAAATACACTAAGGCTTAAGCAAATGTTTCTGCTACAGTAAGCACGCAAATTTGCTTACCGTTAAGCAGTGCTATGAAATTGGGCCCTTGTCTCAAATGACATCAGTAATTTATTACCTGTTACGTCTTTTACCTGCAATAATTAGTTCATACCTTGCAAAATGTCAAGTGAATGTTTTTATAACCTCTAAAGGAATTGTTTGCACAAATTTAATTTAAAATGGTCAATGCTGGAAAGATTTGTCAATCTTATTCTAAATAAATAAAAAGTTTATTAAATTAACCTGTTTTCAGTGTGTTTAAATTTGTTTTGAAGGAAGTTCATTCTGCTTAAAGATGCTATTTCAGGTTTTTGGCCTCAACATTAAAAAACCTATTTATTTTTTGAGTGAATGATATTTCAAAAAAAGAGTATCACCCACTGTAACAAAAAAAGTTAAACTTTTACTTTTAATGGTCAGGAACATGACAAAAATTTAAAACGTTTCTTATAAAACTCGTACGAATTGGTAGACTTTTTCTAGCAGTGGCTCAAATGAAAGCTTGTAACTTTCTCAACCCCCATCAAAATACATATTGACTGAATTTTAAATCAAAACTCATCCCGGGGACCTGACCCACTTCTGGGTCAAGTTGACTCGGGTACTACAGTAAATTCTGGGTCAAGGAATTTGAAACATTTCGGGTCAAAATGGGTCGGATCCACTGTCTGCATGGTCAATTCTTACCATGGAGATTTTAGAGAGCAAAACAAGGAATAACTTAAAGTATTCCATGATAATAAAATTATTAAAATTAAACAGGCCCAACCTAAAGCTGAACTGATCATGGAGGTAGAAATATTGATGAACTACACAATCGCATTCTAAAAGGGTGAAGCATCTCATGTTTTAATGGAACTTGCGCCTCGAACAAAGACTACGACCAGCCCCAAAATAATTATTACCACTTTGTTTGCCAGCGCAAGATTGGCTTATAAACCATTTAGTCCATTAGTTCACTAATACACAAGCGACCTTAATTAACACAAAGGCCGCCGCACATTACACCCTTTTTAACAGGTGTTGTGGCCACATCAATAACAAAATACGTTTCCGTCAATCTATTACTCTGTTATTGTTAATTTCCCAGCGCTTTATTTTAATTCTTTGGTGGAAATATCTGCCTGAATCGCTACCAGTAAATGAAGAAATATAATTTGTAAGATCCCCAAAAATCAATATCAGTTATTTTGATTACCGAAATAGAAATAAGCCAGATATGATAATGATATATGTTTTTAAAGATGCAAAATGTGTTTGTGCATACAGTAGCAAGTTTTTGGCTAGCAGGCTTTATGGAATGGGCCCCCGCATTGGCCCAACCATGACGCAACTAAACTTCATTCTCACACCCCCACATCCATGGGTCGGACAGAAAACACCTTCGTTTTAGTGGGTTTAGAAATTGTTCACAACTTTTATGTTCCTGGCTTTGTGTACAACTTTTCTAAGACCAACTTCTTGTAAACAAACCACAAAAAGTATCGTCACAGACAATTAACAAACTTGTGTCCGACAAGTTACCAAATGAATTCTAAGAAAGCACTCCGTATATATAGCACTCTGTGAACTTTGATGATTCAATGCGAAATCTCATTAAGTTCGGAGAAACACAATTTTTTCTTAGTCATCGCTAGCACCACCTTCGGCTGTGTGCGGATTTTCGTGTGACACACTCGACTCTCGAAGAGGCCTGCTACGTCACGACCCTCATTAACATAATTAAACAACATGGCGGATAGAGGCAATGCAAGCCGAAGCACTTCCTGAGTGGGTTTTGAAGCGGTTTCCTTCCTCCTTATTCAGTGAGCCCTCCTCCCAAACTGGGCCAAGATGACGGAGAGGTAAGTAGACGTATACCCCGTTAAATTTTCCCTTTTAAGGGATCCGTAACTTGGTTAGTTTGTGTTGGAAGTGTGGAATTTTTGGGACCATTTTTTTTTTGACATCGTTCATGTGTCTTTTTTGGGTTGTACCATTTTGGTTGTCCGTTCATTGACGTGGTGTGTGTGCTACGTCAATGTTTCCCATGTGTTTATGTGTTGTAGTTTTAGAATCCCGAAGGGCGGATATGGTTGGGAACTGTATTACGCATAAACTTCCTGTCTTATTAAAAACCCAGATATATTTTAGGAATATTTTAAAGGATGCACTGTCACACTCACAGTGACTGTCGACACATTAAAATTAGGCCCTACTATTTACTAATTGATTCTTTTTAATTTGATGTTTTTGTTCTCGCATCATGCTTTACTCATATTTCGATTGTCCTGGATTAATTTGGTTGTGCTTTTTGTTTCATGTTTTTGTTTTGTAAAGATTTTGTTTTGAAATTATACACGTAGTTTATGCTCATTTTGTCATGTCGTCATGTCCAACAGCAGATAGAATGGAATATTTTCCGTATTTGGCTGCCATGTTTTCAATCTTTATGATTTTATGAACAAATTAAATACTGAAAACTATCTTTATTATAGTATCTTTACTCAACTTCCTTAAGTAAAATGAGACATTGTTTTTGGTAACAAAGACGAAAAAGTGGTGGCCAGATATGGACATTTTTTTCTGTCATGACACAGAATTATGAATAAAATTGTGTAACTAGTTTACCATTATTGATTATTGATTTGGAAAAAGACCAACATTTAAGCTTTTAGTTTTATAAAATCATGAATGTTTTTCCAAAACATGTGTGTACCTTATATTAGTCATTTCCAACAACTTTTATCAATTATAGTGCTCCCTTTGTATTAAAAGTTCACGACAAAATCAAATTGCCACCTGACAAGCTAAAGTAAAAAATAAAATCCTGAACATAATAAAAAAAAAACCAATTCAACACATGAGCAAGGTCTGTGTAACTTATCACCCACACAACCTGAGCACTCTGCGACTTTTTACAAACTTTGGCTTGTGGGCTCCATGTGGCTTCAGGCCTCTTAGATGTTGGAAACACAGCCCCAAAATTGATTGTTTTAAATAGTGTCAAACTGTCATGCTTAAACAAAACAAACGTGTCAAGACCAGGACTCTGAGCCACACTCTGCTCAAGGTTTTAGCCAGGATTTGGTAAAAGGGTGTCCAAATTTGCTGGAAATTTTAATCAGGCTCATCAGATCTTGAGTCTAGTATGCTTGACTGCTTGGGGGACGACACACACCCGATAGCTTTTGCTTAGCAAAAATAGTTTACCAGCCAAAACACCATACATTTACCATTGCTGTGACTGGTACCCAGGTAATTTCTTGCTTAGCTAAGGAATTTGCTAAGCAGAGTTTTCTTCGTAACAACTTTATGAAAGTGGGCCCCGGCCTGATCACGTACAGTGGGTGCATTCGATTAACTTTACACAGGAGTTGTTCGATTAGCCTTCAAGTAATACTTGTGTCTGCACTTGTGCCTGCCGCCACAGACCCAGCTCACGAGCGGGTCTCTGGTGGCTACCACAGGTGTAAACCCCCAGTACACACGGGGAAGCTAATCGAACACACCCAATGTATGTTATGAATGATGCTACATGTATGAATGTAAAATGAGTAATGTTTATACCATTCCTTTTTAATATTTTTGTTTCATCTGCAGGGTGGAATGGGTGGAGATTATCGAACCCAAGACCCAGCGGCCTATGTATGGCAACCTGAGGACGGGGGAACTAGCCTGGGAACCTCCAGTCAGCGCCAAAGTGTAAGTGCAATCCATCTTGTAATCAAACTAACCATGCACCAGGTTGACGCTATGCTGTGGTCCAGTGCCCAGTTTCATAGAATAGCTAAAGCCTAAGTAGAAGCTAAGCACAAATCGATTATGGTTACCAGATTAAGGTTACCAGCCAAAGTGTTACATATCACATGTACTATTTGTAAGTGGTATCCTGCAAATTGTTTGCTTCTAAGCATAAATTCCTTTAGCAATATTTACTGCTTGGACATGAGTAGCATTTCTATGAAACTGGGTGCTGTTTGCCTCAAACATGTGGGAAACTTCGACAGTGACATTGGAAGGTCAAGCCAAGGATACACCTTTTAGACCTCTTGCAATACCCCTTGCGCAGCGTACTCACACGTGCCTATCCTGGGTGTCATTTTGGGTGTCAAAATCGTATACAAACATGCACAAAAGAGAGTTAACACCCAAAATGACGCGCATTGTTCGGAGGCGCGTTCTGTATTGTGTAAGAAATCAATAGCTCCCCCTTGCATAACGTGATAAGCTACTGGTACGCTGAGGTCACGCGCACGTTTTTATGCACAGAAAACAGCTATTGTCCAATGAGCTGCCTCCTTTTTGGGAGTGTGTCGTCATGCAATAGGTCTATAGCTATATGGACATCACCAAGGGCTGATTATATATTTACAGATGCCAGTTTTTGAAGTTGCTGAATTATGAGACAAATTTATGTACACCTCATGAAGGTTTGGAAGGTTCTGCGGCACATTCAGCAGCCACTGCCAGACACACCAGGGCTAACCCCTTTTCCTATTGATCAGTACTGTATTTATTACTGCCATGGTCTTTTACATGCATTGCACAACTTGTTGGACCAATGAATTTTACGTCCCATCCCAAGGACGGAATTGGAATTGGAAGTGACACGAGATCTTTGACCCACATCCAAGGATACACCTACATATGTACAAGGATTATTGGAGGCGATGCAGTGCCCTGAAGATTTCTTGGTAGACAACCAAAAGTTAGGGTGTGGCTCCTTTAAGAGAAGAGTGATGTAGTTCTTCTGGAAGAAAAATAAGTGGCACGAATGCAACCAGAATCTGAATGGTGACAGTGGAATTACCTTTTTTTTTTTTTTTACAAGTGTACACATGTATTGCATGTGACGTCACTGACAGTGACAAAGAGTAGGTACATGTAGCTCTTTTGTATACTGCTTAAAGTTGCCAACCAAAATGTATTGTATGTAACAGTATACAATTGTTGCTCCCTGTGACGGGGTCCTTGGCATTTTGTACACCCAAGTGGGCAAACGTTACACCAGGCGAATTTTTTAAACCTTTGTAACATTGTTATTCCTCTTCTGGAAGTTCTGTTGTCATCTTCAAACATTATTACGATGGAGTGCGTTGTCTAAAAAGCAGACGAACAAGAAACAATTCCTCACTGTTCCCTCAAACCCACAGGTGTTTCGTACACAGCGCTGGAAATCGACCAACACTGGGAACAATCAAGGTGATGTACACCGTTGTACATCACTTTTCATGTTACCCGGCCCGTCGAGCCATGTAACACGCGTTTTTATTGTGTGTCACATGATTGGTTCTCGACCAATCAAACTTCACAGTTTGTAATCCGAGGTATACCAAAACTGTATGTAACACTATTGGTTGGCAAACGCCATAAAGTTGTGCAATAGGCGTGAGCAAGGTCTAACGATACGAGTATTCTTATTTGGACACCATGTTTTCCAGTTGGACACCCTGTTTTTAGTTGGACATAGTTGTTTAAAATTGGACACTCTGTGGCCAATTGGACACCTTTGTTAAAATGTTGACAAACTGTTTTTAGTTAGGCTTTGGTCTCAATGTGGTCATCCTTACACACTTGTTTAAATATTAAATTGGGACATTATGTTCTTAATTGGTCACACGTTTTTCAGTTTGGACACTTTGCTCTTAGTTGGACGCTGTTTTCAATCGGGCAAGAAATTCAGAGCAGCTTGACCTGATCAGATTGATGCAGCCTGCATGGCATAATATGTATGACGTGTATGTTTATTTTATGCATTGAAATGGGGCCAACAGGTTTCCACCACAGATATGTCAGATAGAATAACACTGGTCGTGGTGCAATGTTGAATGACAGTAAAATGACCAGCACAAAAACTTGCTAAGCACAACAAATTTATGCTTACCAGAAAAGGGAAAGCTACCAATGTAAGAACAGAATAAAGAAGGACTTGTGCCAGTTTAGGGTATGTTCATTGTGCATTGGGGCCATCACTTTAAAAAATATATACAAAAGTACAAACAAACGCTGTACTAAAAATCGAGATTTATAAAGAAAAACATTTTAGAAACTGCACACCAGTTTTAAAAGGCCGTCATAGTTTTGCCACCCACGTACAGGATAATAGCTCTATGAAGCTGTCCAAGCCACGAAGGCCTTGGCAAAAAGCTAGGTTTGTTATTGTACATTGGGCCCATCCCTATGATACGACATGTACATTGTAGGCCTATGTAAATGACTGCAATGGGCTCTGTAGTCTAATGAGGTTAATGACTTCCACGCAGTACATGTGTCCAGTGTCTACAGTAGCATGTACCGCATGTATGATACATATCATTGCTGCGTAGACTATTTGCCAGGGGGATGCACACATACAGTGTTACATGAATGTTGATCATATTTTGCACATTGCGGGGTTCTCCCCATGCGCTGCATACGTGTCAAAATTGGGCAGGGACAGTACAGCTCTGGGAAAAAAAACATAACCAACAGGCAAAGCGAACTGATACTTGTAATCAAATATTGTTTTTAAGTTGGTTTTATTCATTTGGATAACATACTAAAAGACTTGATACACTGTACCTATTTCCTGCCATTGTTATATAATCTGATAGTGATACTAATAACAAGTAACAAATTTGTGTGAACATTTAAGAGTCCCTGCCTGTAAGAATGTACCAAATTAGGGGGGGGGGGTGTGATTCATGGGTTCGCAGATCTTCTTCCAAAAAATTAGAGTGATACACCATCATACCAACAGACCAAACGAATAAATCCAAAATTTTAGCATACTAGAACAAGCCTGTCGAAATCAAATTCGTGGAAAATTACTTCTTTCTCAAAAACTACGTTACTTCAGAGGGAGCCAGTTCTCAAAATGTTTTATACTTTCAACCTCTCCCCATTACTCGTTACCATATAAGGTTAATAAATAATTATTTTGAGTAATTACCAATAGTGTCCAGTGCCTTTAAAGGAACACGTTGCCTTGGATCGGTCGAGTTGGTCTTTGAAAGTCATTCTGTAACTGTTTGTTGTAAAATGTATATGGTTAGAAAGAAATTGTAAAAGTAGATTACAATGATCTACATAAATATGCCTCGAAATTGCGTGGTTTTCTTTTTACTGTGTTGACTAACACGGCGGCCATTTATGGGAGTCAAAATTTTGACTCCCATAAATGGCCGACCGTGATAGTTCGCGACGTAAAAGGAAAACCGTGCAATTTTGAGTGATACTTGTGTGGATCATTATATAAAACATCTTTCTAACCATTATGCATTTCACAACAAGCGGTTTTAAACACTTTTAATAGACCAACTCGTCCGATCCAAGGCAACGTGTTCCTTTAAGTTCACAGGCCAGTACATCATGCATTAAATTCTTTTACTACATTTGTCTGATTTCCAATTTTGTTCCAAATAGAAAAGTCAGAACAAAAAATGAGATTAAAGTAGCCCAATTGTCTCCATTGTGTATACAACATACATGTACATATGTAGTCAGCCCTCAAACGTGTATGACATGCCTGGTACACGTGTAATTTATGCACTTGCCAAGATGTACATGTACAGGCCTAGGTTGACTTAAACATGTATGATGTGTATCATTCATGTTGTATACGGGTTGGCTAGCCCCACTTACATCATGTACTGCATTACACATTACGTGTAGTTGTTCGGTACATGAAAAATGTTCAAGATTGCCCATCACAGATTGTGGCCGCTCTATTTTTATGTTATTTTAAAACACACAGGTTACACATCACAGTTGTACACGGTGTGTTACATTTATGTGTAGGTTGGCTAGCCCCACTTTTCTCCTTGGTGCATATACTTAGATGCAATGCATATGATGTTGTCTGAAAACGTAAAAAATCTAGATTGCCCAACTCAAACTGTGCCTCTCTCTATTCCTAATGTTAACGTCGCTGTGGAGAATCTGTGCATGTAATTGGCTCCTTGCAATTCCAGAATCATCTAATGTGATTGATTGTCAGTCTGAGAGTGGTAGCAGGAAATCCTTTTAATGGTGTCACTTCTTTTTTGCCTGGGCATTAATTGCTCTGTAAAACTGTACTTGACGATGGATAGTGGCGAGATTGTGTATTGTGCAGATGTCGGCTGATTTCATAAAGCTGTTTTGAAAGCAGAAAATACCGCGTCGGGTCTGTATGCTTTGTTCTTGAAAGGGCAAGGGCACCGAGTCATCTTCTCCTTCCAGTAAAGGGCATCCTACCATGTACAGTACATTGTAAATTTATACTGTTACGTCATAGCATTTCAAGGGCACCAAGGGGGCATGGAGGCAATCGTTGTCTCCGTGTCGCATCAGACCTGGGCCCAATTTCATAGCGCTGCTAAGCACACAAATTTGCTAAGCAGGAAATGTCTTCCTTGATAAAAACAGGATTACCAACCAAATTTCCACGTGTTTTTCAGGATTTAGGCAAACAGCAGTTGAAAACCAGTAACAAGCAATATGCAACAAATGAACATTTGGTTGGTAATCCTGTTTTTATCAAGGAAGAAATTTCATGCTAAGCAAATTTTTGTGCTTAGCAGCTCTATGAAATTGGGCCCAGACCCGCCGCTTGACAAATTGAGTGGGACACCAGTCGCAACAATGTAAATCTAAGAATTTTTGGCTGGAAATTTATTTCTGTTTAGCAATACTTTACTGTGCTTAGCAAGTTTTTGTGCTTACAGGCTTTATGAATCTGGGCCCTGGCATCCATTTCATGACTCTGCTTATCGTAAGCAAAGAATCGACGCTTACAGCTAAACAAGGAATTCCGGGCTTGCTTGTTGATTCCCGACTCTGTTTACCACCAGCCTCTGTTTAGCTTTGCCCATTATTTCTGTGTCCTCTACAGACAAACCCCTCATAAAAATTATGGTCATCATAAATACAGGAATTCTGTTATTCAAAATAACCATTAAAATCAGTATGAAAATATTTTCAGTGATGTGGCTGCATTATTTTTTACAGCCTTCTATAAATAATTAAATACAATGATTGTATTAAAGGCAATCCTACAATATGTATTGTACAGTAGGCCTATGACATGTAAATAAAAAACCTAACCTGTGAAAATTTAATTTCAAAACATGCTCCCGGTTTTGAGATATCTGTGAGAATCCGGAGCGAATATGTCGGGATATAGGAAACATTTGTAGGACAACACCATCTGAGAAGCGTTACTGCAAATTTATTAAAAATTTGGGGCATAAAAACAGATACAGTTTTACATTTTTTAACCACATTACTTCGAAGTGAAATGTTTCTCAAAATGCTTCTAGACTAGCAAAAGTTGCTGTAGGCTTCTAACCAACAGTTTCATTGGCAAAAATTTCAAAAGTGATTACCAAACGTATACCTTACCAATTGTATACCTTCCCTTTAACTGCACTAAAAATAACTTAGTGTGACCGGCCAGTAGCACATGACTGCACATCCATTTATCCTTACACCTACACAACTGCATGCACTGTCATGACATTGGCTGGTTATACAGTGTATGTAGAACCTCTGCTCTGATGGGGCCAAAAAAAATTGAAGGTTACCCGACTGATTCAGACCTTCCACGGCCAAATTGCTGAACTCAAACTTTTTTTTACATAATTTTTTTAATTATTTTTTTTAAAGGAGCCAATTTAACAATTTTTAGTCACTCTAAATTTTCTGAGTATACATGTGTACAGTGCTTATTACACATTGGTGCAGGCCTGTATGCTTTACTTTTGAAAGGGCAAGGGCACCAAAGCATAGTACTGTACATGTAAAGGTCACTCTATGAGGAATTTGTACCTTTTTACTGGAGAATTTCAGGGGCACCAAGGCAATGTTGAGGGGCAACAGAGGCAATCGCCTTTGTTGCCTCCGTGAAGTGTCGGACCTGCGCAAGGCAATGATCAGGGGCAACAAAGGCAAGCGCCTTTGATGCCTCCGTGAAGTGTCGGACCTGCGCAAGGCAATGATCAGGGGCAACAAAGGCAAGCGCCTTTGATGCCTCCGTGAAGTGTCGGACCTGCGCAAGGCAATGATCAGGGGCAACAAAGGCAAGCGCCTTCGTTGCCTCTGTGAAGTATCTGACCTGCCCAAGGCAATGACCAGGGGCAACGGAGGCAAGCGCCTTCGTTGCCTCTGTGAAGTATCGGACTTGTCATATAACCTCTGTAGCCTCCATGAAATTCCAGGCCTGATGCATTACCCTGTCACTCTATTGGAGAATTTCAATGGCACCAAGGCAATGATAAGGGGCAACAGAGGCAATCGCCTTTGTTGCCTCCGTGGGGTATCAGACCTGTCATATATAACCTCCGTAGCCTCCATGAAACTCCAGGCCAAATGCATTACCCTGTCACTCTATTTGAGAATTTCAGGGGCACCAAGGCAATGATCAGGGGCAACAGAGGCAATCGCTTTGTTGCCTCCATGAAGTATCAGACCTGTCATGGCCTGCATGAAATTACCCTGTCACTCTATTGGAGAATTTCAATGGCACCAAGGCAATGATAAGGGGCAACAGAGGCAATCGCCTTTGTTGCCTCCGTGGGGTATCAGACCTGTCATGGCCTGCATGACATTCCATGCCTGATGCAATACCCTGTCACTTGGTTGACGGATTAATGAACGAAGATAATGTACTGTAAATAGACAGGAGGTTGGTACTGTGAACCGGACCTAGTTCCCACATTGTTGCAATTATTTTAAGAGGGTCCAAAATCCGATCCAGCTGTAACATGTTAAAAGCTCCCTACGTGAGATGACACTGTCTTTATCATAAACCAGAAAAGGGAACATCACTGGCAATGAAAATTAATAAAATTCTGCCCCAAATTTTAGAGCAATGGAATCGAAGGCCAGTTAATGTATAGTGTAAATAGGTTTCCCGTAGCTATAACTTTGTATCGCACACAAGGTAAAGGGTAAAACAATTACTTGATTTAGTGTTTCCCTCTTGCACAAGTTGCATGATGATGTAGTGCGATACGCCCAAATTGCGGCCGATACGAAAAAACAAAACAAAAATATTGTTGTTATTATTATTATTTTTTTTAATAGTGTTTTTCTTATAATTTGTTTTATTTTTCTTAGGAGAGTAGGGCACTTCAGATTAATTTCACACCAATCATAATTATGAAGAAATATTTAACAAGAAACATTTTATATATACGTAGAATGGCCTAGATTGCACAGTATTAGTTTTTTTTTAATCTTGCACTAACTATGTACATGTACATGGTACTACTACTAACAAAAGATATTGTATCACAGTCTTTACAACAAACGTACAAAGTAAAAAACTAAGCGTAAAGTATCAGCAGAGAAAAACAGTGAGTGCTGGTTGAATTAAGTAGGTTGAATGAAACAAGAAATGACGTGCATACATTGGTACTGATTGTTAGACTATCAGGTCTTCGTTCTTGTGTGTAAGGGGCAGGGCAAGGCATTTTATCTTTTTAAAGGGGGCTCCACAAAAAATGACGATCATGCATCCAATGTATATTGGTACTGATCAGTATTTGTAGTTAGGTCTTCCTTTTTGTGTATTAAGAGGCTGGGGTCAATTTCACAAAGAGTTAGAACTAGTCCTAACTTAGGACTAGTCCTAACTTAGGACTAGTCCTAACTTAGGACTGCTTACATGTAGCACTAGTCCTAGGAGATACAAATTGCATGGATAGTCCTAAGTTAGGACCAGTGGATAGTCCTAAGTTAGGACGAGCTAGTCCTAACTCGAGACAAGACTAGTCCTAACTCTTTGTGAAATCCACCCCAGGGCAAGGATCTTTTTAAGGGGGCACCTCCATGAGAGAATCTATTGTCAGAACAGTTCAAGGGGCACGGATTGCCTTCGTTACCTCCTATCCAGTAATCACAACCAAATCTACGGTACAACCTGGGCCCAATTTTATAGCGCTGCTTAACGGTAAGCAAATTTTCGTGCTTACTGTTTTAGCAGAAAATTTTGCTAAGGTGCAAGCGTATTTCACAGGTTAGCAGAAAAATCAGGCGGCCACTTGGCGTTCACCATGGATTTGCATTGTGACATCGTTTATTTTCGTGCAGTAAGCTCCGGAAGGTTAACACGCCTTTTTGTGTGCTTATGGTTAGCAGCGCTATGAAATGGAAAATCGTGCAGTGACCACAAAATCGGCCGCTAAGCAGCGCTATGAAATTTGGCCCTGGGAATTGGAAGCAGGGGGATCACTTGGTCCAGTTGTAGTAGATTTTGCTTTGTTTAACCCCAAATCATTAGCAAATTTACAGTGCCTGTGCTGTACGAACTGAGCAATCTAATCTAGCCCTATATGAGTGATCTCCTTAATTTGTCAAGTCTTTGTTCAGGGTGCCAATCAGAAGCCTCAAAGGCACTGGACCAGTCTTCTCACTTGGTGTATCTCAACATATGCACAAAATAACAAACCTGTGAAAATTTGAGCTCACTCGGTCGTCAAAGTTGCAAGATAATAATGAAAGACAGAAACACCCTTGTCAAACGAAGTTGTGTGGTTTCAGGGGATGCTTGATTTCGAGACCTCAAATTCTAATTCTGAGGTCTCAAAATCAAATTAGTGGAAAATTACTTCTTTCTCGAAAACTATGTTACTTCAGAGGGAGCCGTTTCTCACAAAGTTTTATACTATCAACAGCTCCCCATTACTCGTTACCACGTAAGGTTTTATGGTAATAATTGTTTTGAGTAATTACCAATAGTGTCCACTGCCTTTAATGATACAACCCAGTCAGTTTCCCTTGTGGTTTATTACTTGATAAATTGCACACATGATGTATGCATACACTACATACAGTACGTAGTACGCATGTTAAGTAATTTTTGTACATGAAATGTTTTATACACTGGTGTACAGTACATTGTATCCTACATGTATGTAGCTATCCAACATTACCTTTATTTCATGGCGCGTACAAAAAATTGTCAAGGATAAATTTTTTGTCCCTGAGTTTTTTTTTTTTCACTCTTCCCTATTTTTGTTTTGATTGAAATAAAAGCCTGCGCACAGCTGGTTGAGTACACATGCAACATTCCAATTGTCCAGTGTTAATGAATTAACCAGTCCCTCCACTTGAATTGTCATCAAGTATGTATAATTTGGTTTGGAAATCGGGGTTAATTCGATTGAGGACTGGGACAAGTCTTCTTTAATTACAGTGAGCCACTTCTGTATTTGGCCATCTTGGATATTATTGTGAAGACACATGTTCGTAGTTGTAGGCCCTTATCAGGCCTTGAACTTTGCTCTTGAAGGGGCACAGCAATTTTCCCTTAGTAAAGGGCACTTCTATGAGGAAAATGTAAGTTCGTATTGGAACCCTTGCTGAAATTTAGGGCACCGTAGCAAGAGTACAGGGCACCACGGCAATTGCTGTGGTGGGTGCTGTGGGTTATATGATATAGGCATGCCTTATGCTTTTAATAAATTACACATAATGTTTTATTATTTTGGGGGGTTTCGGCCATTCACTGAAACTACTTTTGTTTAAATAGAAGAACTACATGTACATGTAGTGAACCAGGGGTCTATTTCATGAAACGCTAGGATTAATCCTATCTCGAGTTAGGGACGAATATGACCCAAACTAACTTAGGGTGGGTTCAATTCGTCCCACATCTTCGGATGTCTGGAAATTAACTCGTCCTAAGTCCTAAGATTAATCCTAAGTTAGGAAGCGTTTGGTGAAATCAACGGCAGGGTTCGCATTGGTGAAAGGCAGGGAAAGAAACCACTGAGCCAACCTTATAATGCTGATATCTACAGGTAGGGCCTGCTGTCTGTCTGTAGGTTTGTTTGTTTATTTTGTCTAGATCTGTTTGTTTATCTTGTTCTGTCTAGGCTTCCCACATCAAAACCCCTGTGTTTTGGGGATTTGCCTGCATTTTGTCTCCAGGTCCTAAGTCATAAAGCTATTTAAAAGCCATTTGACACTTTCGGTAAACAGTATTGTCCAAGGCCCACACTTGGTGTATCACATCTTATAGGCCTATTATAAAATAACAAACATGTAAGAATTTAGGCTCAATTGGTCATCAGAGTCGGGAGAAAATAACGGGAACGTTTCGCCGTGTCATGACATGTGTTTTAAACAAATCTGTAATTCTCGATATCGACAATGGATATTGTTTTAATGTTTTCTCAAAAAGTAAAGCATTTCATGGAATAATATTTCAAGAGAAGTCTTTCACCATTACCTTCTGTAAACCCTGTAAGTTATTTGTAAATCTGTGAACTTAGTAAAAGAAAATTCTGTACCGAAAGTGTCCAATGGCTTTAATAGGAGAAAATACTGCAGTGTAAACCAGTTTCTGTTCAGCAAGATTTGTCTGTACTTGGGACTTGGCCTACATGTACATAATGTGTAGTTTTCTGTTTTTCTAATTTTAAAATCTTTGTTTTCCCTCACCAACCTGCCTTTACAATACATAATAATTGTATTCTCTCTTTTGTATTTTATTCCGTATTATTACTGTACACTTTACTTGGAAATTATTGGTTTAGCGTTTATTGAAATAAGTGTTATTGGAAGGAATGAATCAGTTTTGTTTGTAATGAAGTCTGCGAAACTGATACTTGTGTGCACACAAACGAAGGCATTATATGTTTGTAGACCTTATTGTCTATGGTTTGTCAATAAAGTGAAACTGTCATGACAGGAACAGTCTTGGATCGGTCGAGTTGGTCTATAAAAAGCGTTTGTAACCGTTTTTTTTTTAAATGCGTATGGTTGGAAAGATGTTTTAAAAGTAGAATACAATGATCCACACAAGTTTGTCTGGAAATTGGGTGGTTTTCCTTTTACTTAGCGAACTAACACGGTCGGCCATTTATGGGAGTCAAAAACTTGACTCCCATAAATGGCTGACCGTGTTAGTCGACGAGGTAAAAGGAAAACCGTGCAATTTTGAGGCATGTTTTTGTGGATCATTGTACAACATCTTTCTACCCATATATGCATTATATAAAATACAGTTACGAACGCTTTTCAAAGACCAACTCGACCGATCCAAGGCAACGTGTTCCTTTTAGTATATTTTTATACTTGTTAGTTTCAAAATGCACTTCTTGTCTCAAAGAGCGTACGATACTCAGGGACACAGTCTGGAACTTACAGCAGGGATGACACAATTTTAGACTTCTGGTTGAGTTCAGACTTTTTAAAGTCTGCCTGGTTAACAAATATCGCAATAATTAATGCTGGTTAACAATAATTTTACCAGTGATGACCATAGGCCAGTGTTTGAGTGAGGATGTTGCATCACTACAAATTCTATGGCGGTTGTCACTATCAAAATGGTGGTCCTCGGGCAAACTGTACAACAATCTGAATGTTGTACTCTGTGGTAAATTCATTATACAATATTGTTTTGTTATACCTTGGTAATATTAATATTCCTCTTCTCGAAGTTCTGTTGTAATCTGAAACATTTACGACGGAGTATTCATTGTTTAATTAGCAGTCGAACAAGAAACAATTCCTGACTGTCTCAAACCCGCGCGTATTTCGTTCAGCGCTGGAAATCGACCAACGGTGGGAAGGTGGGAACAATTAAGGTGATGTACACCGGTGTACATCACTTTTCATGTTACCCGGCGCGCTCTGCATTACGCGTAGCGCGCATCTTTAGCCATGATACATGCATATTTATTGCACGGCAGGTGATTGGTTCTCGACCAATCAAACTTCACAATTTGTACAGAGGTAGTACAACACGTATTGGCAACTCCCATGATGAGAACATTTTAGACTTCTGGTTGAGTTAACAAATGTTGCTTTTTAAAGAGAACTTTATTAATTTTATGAGTGATGACCGAACGCCAGTGTTTGAGTGAGGATGCCGCATTCATACATGGGGGTTGTCACTATCAAAATGTTGGTCTTCGGGCAAAGTGTACAATAATATGAATATGTACTCTGTGGTGAATACATTATGTACACTGAGTTGGCAACTCCAATGTTCTGATTCAACAAATTTGACAATCTTCCGTTTTTTCTTGTTGCATGTAGTGCCAAATATCTCCCTGATTGTAAGATGCAATGTTGGCAGTCCTGTAGATGACGCAGTCAGGCATGCAACTTCTCTGTGATAAGCCAATTTTCTTGTCTTCGATGTGTCTTGCACTTTCCTTTTTTTTGTTTCCCTTTTTTTTGTTTCCCTTTTTGTTTTTGCTGGGGGGTGGGGGGGGGGGAGGCTGGGTACCAGTTTATCAATTTGGAGATGACATCCAAGATCCAAACCCATTGTTCGTGGTAGTTTCCATCATCTGATAATCCACGCTTCACTGGCTTCTCATCATGAGGCAGAAAACGTGCAGTGAGTAAAATTTCACATGCAAATAAACACTTGTTCTTCAATCAAATAAACACACAAACCAGAGAGAGAACAAATCTTTGTGGTGGCCCTTACAAAAAATAATTTTGTTTCCTGTAGTACAGTGTAGCCTGAGCAAAAATATGTTTTTTTCTGCAAATCCACCAGACAAGGGCAAGTCTTGATGTAGTGCTTATAGGGGCACAGCAATTAGCCTCGTGTATGTTGTAAGCTGACTTCTATTTGAAAATATTAATTTGTAGTGGAACTTTGCAAAGGGTCAGCAAAAGCACAGGGCATCACGGCAGTGGACCGTTCTGGCCTGTCAATCAAACTGCGCGTTCACCCATTTGACCAATCACAGCAATGATTGTGGTCGGACAAACTTGGTATAATTGGCACGCGCGGCAGAATCGTGCAGAATGTCATTGGGAGTGCTCGTACGCGTGTCTTGCTCACGTGCGCGGTGGGCGGAGCTTAGTGGAAAGCTGGAACGGTCCATTGCTGTAGGTGCCTTGGATTATGTATAACACGGCCTGCAGCGGTAATATTGCACCCGCTCTCCCAAAAAAATGAAGGTCTGTCTTTCATAATGTTTAATACGCTACCAGGGCTATACAGTGTATGCTTCATTTTTGAAAGGGCAAGGGCACCAAGGCATTTTTTTCTTGATAAAGGGCACCCTATGATGAAATTGCAAATATTTTGTACTGCGGAGCATTTCAAGGGCGCCAAGGCAATGACCAGGGGACACGGAGGCAATCGCCTTCATTGCCTCCGTGTGGTATTAGGCCTGCTCTACCCTCTTTTCTTTTCATGGCATATCACAGGAAACCTTAATATTTTTTTGTTACGCCTGGTTAAAAAAAACTGAAAGGGAGATACATGAGTGTACTGTTTATGTTTACATACGTAACTACATGTACATACAGACATACCATGCCTGTACAAATAAACAGATGAGATTGTACTAGCATGAACAGTCAAGATATAAAATAAACACAGTCCCATTTTGATTGTTTTGAAAATATAATTAATGCCTGTTGTCATTTGCGGTCACTGTGTTTCCGTTCTATGAGACTGAATAAAATTTAATGACTTTGTTAAAGGGAAGGTACACATTTGGTAATTACTCAAAACAAATATTAACTTAAAAACTGACTTGGTAACGAGCAATGGAGAGGTGTTGATAGTATAAAACATTGTGAGAAACGGCTTCCTCTGAAGTAGCATAGATTTTCAAATAGAGGTAATTTCCCACTAAAATAATAAAAGACTTCTTGAAGTCTTTTATTCCTACATGTACGTGTATCTGAAAGCACACATATTCGTCCAATAAGGGTGTTTTTTATTTCATCATTTTCTCCCAACTCCGATGACCAAAAGAGCTCAAATTTTCACAGGTTTGTTTGTTTATATGTTGAGGTACACCAAGTGAGAACACTGGTCTTTGACAATTACCAATAGTGTACCTTCCCTTTAAATGAAAGTCTCATTTTTGCTTTCACTTGACAACGTGTTTTTAAAGGGTCTTTGAATTTGGTAATGACTCTGAAAATTAATGACAATAAAAACTTACCTGGAAAGAAGTTCAGTACCTGGGCCCAATTTCATAGAGCTGTTAAGCACACAAATTTGTTTCTCATGAAATTTCTGCCTCGATAAAAACAAGATTGCAAACCATATTTCCACATGATTTTCAGGATGAGCAAACAACAGTTGAATACCAGCAACACGCAATATGCAACAAACAGAAATTTGGTTGGTAATCCTGTTTTAATCAAGGAAGAAATTTCATGCTAAGCACATTTTTGTGCTGAGCAGCTCTATGAAATTGGGCCACCTGTACACGAACAGCAGCTTTGAAAAGTAAAGTACAATGTTCTGTGGTTATAGTGGAAAGATCTCACTTTTTATCCCCCAAAATTTGAATCTGAAAAGCAAGCTGTTTCTGCTCAGCGGTACAGGGTCCAATTTCATGGCTCTGCTGACCGCCGAATTCTGCGCTTACGATCGCGTTTCCCCGCTTACGTGCAAGCGTCGAATTTCTGCGCTAGCCTTGTAAGCGTAGATTGCCTATTGTAGTAACGTGAAGTACGCACGCGCAGAAGCCAAAATACTCTTGCTGTAAGCACAGAATTCCCTGCTTCCGTAAGCGCCGATTCTGTGCTTACGTTAAGCAGAGCCATGAAATTGGGCCCTGGTCTCTGCTCAGCATTTTTTTGTGCTAAATATTTTTGTATGGTAAATTTGACCCTGGTTTTTTAACAGCTTTTTATTTTTGTACAAAATAAAGATCTGAAATCTTGAAAAATCTGAAAATCTGAAAACGTGTCTTCCCTTTAATAACGGTTCGCTGAAAACCTTAGAACTATATTTCCATCTAATGCTGGGTTTCGCTTTTTGATCTGTCGCCAACAAGTTGTACTCTGTGAGTGTGTCGGTGCGTAATGTAATGTACGAGTGCTACCTCGTTAATAAAGCAAGTTGGAAACCTTATTAAGGAATCGATACCGCAATCCACACCTCTAATTACGGGTGGGTATGAGTTGCAATGTACACAAACTGGAACTTTCACTCTGTGTACAGTGTACATGTATGTAAAGAGAATACAGACTGCACGTGTCCATGAACTGTATTTTATAATGCAGAGTACTTCAGCATTGCTTACTAACTCAAGATAGGACTAGTCTTAACTTTGTGAAATCCACCCCAGACCTTGTAAGACATAAGTAGGATTTGGACGTAAAATATTCTAGAAACTGAGGTTTGTGGTAAACACCATTGTAAACTGTGGGTGTGTAGCACAGGAACATGTAATAATAGAGGAACAGGTTGCAAGCATAATAATTATCTCCCAAATGAGTTGTGGTTCTGAAAAAGAAATTAGTGGTTTACCGACTCAATGTTTGGAACATTTGGCTGTGATTATCTTTCGGCTGTAAATGTGTACATACTTCAGTGCATAGGATTTAAGGCATTGCATGGTGAGGTATCAATATATATGGTTTGCGGTAACACCATGTGTGTATCTACTTGCCATCTAGAGTTTGTTCTTAGAGAACTGTCTTTCTTTATTCTACTACCGCGGAGTAGATTGTTCGGGTGTTCGGGTGTTCGGGAGACTTCTCAGTCCTGAAAAGAACTGTCCTGCTTTTTAACTATTACCTGGGCGGATGGTAAAGAAAATAGGCTTGGACTACTACTTTAGCTTAGAGGATGGTAATTTACTGTACTACCGCGGAGTCAGTTCTTAAATTGGTTGCAACGTTTCGACCAGCTTGCTTTAGTCATCGTTGGGAGACAGTGCAATACGGTACACTTGTAGCATCATGTCACTGCACCATACACACTGATCGTTTACTATGACTTGTACAATCATAAAGACTACAATGTCATACAAAAGCATACCGGATTGTGCCGTTCACAAATCCTAGTAGATGGATTAAGGCTGCAGGGTTTAAGAGATAATCCAGATTTTGCATTTCAGTTGATACGCATTCTCCGATTTGCTACCATGTAGGGCAGATCACTTTCTTCAGGGAGGCGTGTTAAATTAAAGCTTGTGACGCAGTCACGACATTGGGATTAGATTTTCTGTAGTAGATTGTTTGGACTCGATAAACAGATTACTGTGGATTTGGATTTTTCTTTAAAAAAAAATTGAAAAAAAAAAAAATGATGCGACGTCCAAATTCGTAGGGGGCAGGAATGAGCAACAAGTTATTTATTTTACTTGGCTTTAAGGGGTGAGCCTGACTGGGAATGGATGAGCCTGACTGGGAATGGATCAGCCTGACTGGAAATGGGTGAGCCTGACTGGGAATGAGGTTGAACAACATGTAGACAGTTGCTGGAAAGAAAACAGTCTACCACAAAGCCAGTGAAAGTCACCCCCCTCTTTAAATGGAATTGTCCTTTTACTGAAAAACCAACGCAGAGAGTGATTTGCCAGCAGGGGACTGGTGACTCGTCTTTGTTGTCAATGACCTTATTAGGCAATCCCATGTTAATGGGATAACCCAAAACCAGCAGTGAGGCAATGGGTGCAGAATTCCATCTGGGTAAACGTTTTGAAGTTTTAATCCAAGGACCATGTATTTAAGAAAAAAATATCTTTTTGGCATGTGTTAGCGACACTGGACTGCCACATTTGTTCCACTCCAAAAGTAGCAGTATTATGAGAATAACACATGCACATGACTACATTTGTACTGTCAGAGTTCTATTTTAGCACATGAGTAGCACAGCAGTATTAGGGCTACATTAGAAAGGCATGGTATTCTCCGATTCGAAAATGTTTTACCCATGGAAACAAATTCTGAAAAACTGTGATTAAAAATACATGTGACCCTAAAAAGTCTATCAAATCCTGCATCATACACAAGTACTGTATTGTAGGTCAGCCATTGTTTTCAAATATTTTTCTACATGTACTTCTCTCCATTTGGTCAAATATCAATATCACCGAAGATTTTAACATTGTAAGCAGTATCCGAATAAGCAGTTTGAAACAAAAATGCTGTCCATTTAAAAAAAAAAAAAAAAAAGTTTTCTCAGAACCCAGATTTTTGCTTACGGTGTGCAGGCATGTTTTCTTCAGTCTAAATTCAGTCTGCGTTCCGTTTTGTTTGTCCTTGGAAGTCAGAAAAATGTGATTAAAAAAACCTGCAAAGTCTATTACATGTAAACCCTACACTGTGTACATATCATAAACAAGTAGATCTGCCATTTTACTTGGTAAAATTTTCACTCTTTTTTCCAAATACCAATGCCTGTGTAGGGCAAACTGGTCACTCTATAAAAGTGTTGTCGATGTGTGCATTTCGTGCCATGTTTATCAGTCAGCACGCACCACTATTTGCATTCTCCGGAGTAAAAAAAGTATAGATCATATGGGTCTATATGTAAAGATACATTTCACATGTAAGATCCCGAATTGTGATGCATTAGTGACAGCTCCCATAAGAAATGATGTATGCAAAGCCATGACTTCCTAATCAATGAAGGTTTTTTTACGTAGTCTCTCTGAGCTCTCTCTCTCTCCACCTCAACGGGATGGAATGGAATTTGAATTACTCTGTGCAGCTCTTTTCGACAGTGTGGGTGTGCGGTGAGCACTTAGCAGAGGGGAGGGGGTAGGGGTTGGGGGGGGGGAGGGGGTGGGGGAGGGGGGAGGGGGTAGGGGTGTCTTAGGAGGTGTAGTATGTAGGAGACTGTTATTTTGTTGGTAAACAGGTTTCAGTTTTTGGTCTTGTCTTGTCATGTTTTAAAGTGATGAACCGGGCGGAAAGTTTGAAACATTTGTGTATGTAGTTCACGTACATTATGCCACATTTTAAGTCTCTTTTAAATAACATCAATTAAAATGGAAATTATTCTCAATAATGCTTTATTGAGCTGTTGTACATATATACAGTACTCCATCTAGCCAAGTAAGTTTTTATTGCCATTCATTTATAAAATGGTTACCGAACATAGACCTTCCCTTTAACCCAATCAGAGGAAAGTCTTCTTTGTTTTGTTTACTATGCTGAACGGAAGGCAAAGGAAGAAGGAGGAATCATGATTAAAGGCAGTGGACGCTATTGGTAGTTGTCAAAGACTAGCCTTCACAGTTGGTGTATCTGCATAATAACAAACCTGTGAAAATTTGAGCTCAATCGGTCATCCAACTTGCGAGATAATAATGAAAGAAAAAAACACTCTTGTCACACGAAGTTGTGTGCGTTTAGATGGTTGATTTCGAGACCTCAAGTTCTAAATCTGAGGTCTCGAAATCAAATTCAGGGAAAATTACTTCTTTCTTGAAAACTAAGGCACTTCCAAGGGAGCCGTTTCTCACAATGTTTTATACCATCAACCTCTCCCCATTACTCGTCACCAAGAAAGGTTTTATGCATAGCTAATAATTATTTTGAGTAATTACCAATAGTGTCCACTGCCTTTAAACCATGAAGTCAACCTATCATCACAGACAGTGAAAGATGGAAGGAAAAGAGGTTGTGCCTGAGCAAGTAGGTCAGACGTAGATTGATTAACAATAATGTGTTTTGTCTGCCGTGGTGTTGTACACGTATCTGGTTGTACACATCTCCTATTCTCTTACATGTAGTGTGCGGAGTTTCCATCCAGGCATCTGTGTCTGGTCAATGAGTAACATCGATGCCCTAGAAACATCATTCACAAGTGTCTGTGACATCACCGGCTCTTCGCTAAAGACGCTCTGCCTCATCAAGGGAGGAAACTAACAAACACGAAACAGTCACTGTCGTTTTCACACAAAACATTTAAAGA
Source organism: Asterias amurensis (assembly GCF_032118995.1). Lineage (NCBI taxonomy): Eukaryota > Metazoa > Echinodermata > Asteroidea > Forcipulatida > Asteriidae > Asterias > Asterias amurensis. Next base: position 3,010,406 of record NC_092657.1, on the reverse strand, counting down.
CACTGGACACGATTGGTTGTCAAAGACCAGTCTTCTCACTTGCTGTATCTTAACATATGCATACAATAACAAACCTGTGAAAATTTGAGCTTGTCACACACAGTTGTGCGCTTTCAGATGCTTGATTTCGAGACCTCAAATTCTAAATCTGAGGTCTCGAAATCAAATTCGTGGAAAATTACTTCTCTCTCGAAAACTACGTTACTTCAGAGGGAGCCGTTTCTCACAATGTTTTATACTATCAACTTCTCCCCATTACTCGTCACCAAGTAAGGTTTTATGCTGATAATTATTTTTAGTAATTACCAATAGTGTCCACTGCCTTTAAAGGTACAAGCCTGGAATTTTACCCTGGTCTTGGCCTTTGTGCCCCTTCAAAGTTTTCCCAATGCAAGTGCACTTGTCAAAATGAAATTGGCCTTGCCCTCTCAAAGATGAAATGCCAGGCCTGAAGGTATCATACACGATTGAGGGTGAAACCAGGCTTCCTGCCTCTTCTCACCCATATACATTTGAAATATTTCCCTCTTGAAAAAAGTTATCTGAGAAAACTGTATTATGAAACCCTAACAAAACAGAACCATTAAAACCAAATGCTGATTTTGGTTGATACAACCAAAATGAAGGACAATGTGTTCACATGCTAAAAATTGTGTGATTTTGCACTTTTTTCTTCTCCTGACTCGCACATTGGATTAGTCCAAAATTTTCACAGTTTGTTAGTTTAATTATATTGGTTGATCACACAAAACATAAATACTGTCTGCGATAAGCTTGGGCAATATCGATTTATTTTATTCACGATATATCGCCGACATTATATCGCGATATTCGATATAATCGCGATTAATTAAATTTGACATCATCAGTCTTCAAATTCCAAGTGAAAGTTGTAGAAGAGACAGTCATAGCATAAGAGAGGTGTTCTAATGACCTATTCTTCTGGTTTTACTCCAAACCTATGGGGTGCAAGATGTCTCAGCTAGCAAATACAACGCGATATTTAATCGATATCGCGATTATCGCGATATAAAGCGATATATCGATATTTCGATTAAAACCAAATCCATCAGATATCGAAATCGTTTCCAAATTAATATCGCGATATTCGATAATATTGTGATATCGCCCAAGCTTAGTCTGCGACTATTTGGTCAGCTGTACCAATCCTACACCTTTAAAGATAAAAAGGAGTGAACCTTGTACCATGTTATTAATGCATCGCAGGACGCCTCAATAGTGCTATAAAACATTGAGCGTTGGTGAGTAGTCCTTTAAGTCGCTTTTTGTCTCGCTCGGTGTTTGGCTCTAGTTAATGAGTGTAAAATCTGAAGAGACAATTTCTGGAGTGCAAACTCCAAGTATTTTTCCTTCTGCTCTGTCACTTTGATGTGAAGCAACGTGCTACTGTGTGATTTAATAAATGCGATGCTAGTGGGCATCGTTAGTAAATGGAGTTTGCCGCTAATTAGTGAGGATTTAATTAGGGGGAGTTGATTAGACTAGTCTTTATAAACATTAGATAGGCTTAAATGTTTCTGGCTCAAATAATTGGCATTGCAGTATGTGTTTGTGTATGAACTGCCGAGGGATTTGTTTGCACAGTTTGTTGCTGACATGGCTATTAACAAGGGAATCAAAGTGTCTTGAATCAGTTTGAAAGGGTCCCACATTTGCCAAATTCTCTTAATGAAGGGGCACTAAGTTTGTTTAAGAACCTTGCAGAGGGCACCACAGCAAAAGCATAGGGCACTAAGCTTGGGCGGTATCGATTTATTTTATTCACGATATATCGCCGACAATATATCGCGATATTCGATATAATCACAATTAATTAAATTTGACATCATCAGTCTTCAAACTCCCAGTGAAGAGACAGTCATAGCATAAGAGAGGTGTTCTAATGACCTATTCTTCTGGTTTTACTCCAAACCTATGGGGTGCAAGATGTCTCAGCTAGGAAAAAATATACATCGCGATATTGCGATACTTAATCGATATCACGATACATCGCAATGTATCGATATCACGATACATCGCGATGTATCGCGATATATCGATATTTCGATTAAAACCAAATCAATCCGATAGCGAGATATCACGATACATCGCAATGTATCGATATCACGATACATCGCGATGTATCGCGATATATCGATATTTCGATTAAAACCAAATCAATCCGATAGCGAAATTGTTTCCAAATAAGTATCGCGATATTCGATAATATCGTGATATCGCCCAAGCTTATAGGGCACCACAGCAAAAGCACGGGGCACCACAGCAATTGCTGTTGGTGACGTGGGATTATTTTGAGGGCTGCTCTGTGATGAGTTCCATTGGTGTTGTACACCTTCGAGGGGCAGTAGTCACCAACAGCTTTGCATCACGTGCCCCCTCGTGTGTACAAAACACCAATCCATGAGACCCTAGTCTTGGTTCAAGACTAGTCTTGGTTCAAGATGTTACTATCTCGTATCGCAATGTGATAACCCGACAGAGGGCGCACTTTTCTGGTTGACGACTCTCTGCACTGGAAATCAAACCATGGAGGTAGCCAAAGGCGCTAATGGGATTAATTGGCTGTGGTTTTTCGTTCCAACTCCTTCTAATTCTACCTCCATGATTAAACTAAGGATAGTGACACCTAAGCTCTTAGCGACGCCCTCTGTTGTTTGAATTGATCCATATAGTAAGGTTTGTTCTAACACCATGTACATGTACATGTAATGATGATCTCAAAATGTGTTGGGGTGATTCTGAAAAGAACCGTTGGTTTCAACTCGACGTTTCGATCAGTATGCGCTGATCGTCTTCTGGAGAGTTGATCCAGTCGGTGCGAACTGTACCAACGATAGATAGTGACGCATTCGAATATTGGAATTGATCCATGCTAAGGTCTTGAAACCAAGACTATGGACCCTATCCTATCACCATATACTGGACATTTCAATGTATAAAAATCCCCCTCAGGACTTGGGAATGTTCTTGTAGAGGTCTGTAAACTCATCTCATGTTTTTTGATCTATCGTTTTCAATTAGACGTCTTCTTTTGAAAAAGTTCAGAAAGGAATGTTAGGAATCTGAAGCTGGCTAGACAAACACCAACTGGAACGGACGATGTAACACTCTGTATTGAGAAATGTTTCAACATTGTTTCCCTCTTTCTCTGTCTTTATTGGTGTTAAAGGGTCTGGGTACTTTTTGTAACGCAAAACACAATGTCCACAGATTTTTAATTTAACTTTCACAGTTTGAAGATAATGATAGTAGAAGGCTTGCCTGAAATTATTACTTGCTGAGGTGCTGTAGCTTTCTGATAAGTTAGTAAAACATTGTCACGAAAATACGTTTTTACTTGCTAAAATAGTTTTTTTTATATAATTTGTTTTTTTGCGTGTCAACCGAAAATTGTTGGTATCGGCACGTAGATTGCGCGTATCAGCACGCAGCCCGTGCGTATCGTCCCAACACGCAACATGTAGCTTGTGCATTTGGAGAACACTGATATGGAGGCCATTATGTGATGTCGATGTGGGAATTTGCCTCCTTCCAATGGCTTCCTCAACATGCTCTTGTGATCATTTGCCCATGCTCATCATTTATGCACTGTGCATAGAGATGACCAATTAGGGGACCTGCCCATGCGTGGCATCCTTCAAGCTTCGACTTCGATAGATTTACATCCACAAGAAGATGACAAAATCAAGAATGAGAGTGCATGTAAGATGCATAGATTTTTAAAGGGGCAAGTCTTAAAGGCAGTTAAAATGCATAAAATAACAAACCTGTGAAAATTTGAGCTCAATCGGTCATCGAAGTTGCGAGATAATAATGAAAGAAAAATAACCCTTGTCACACGAAATTGTGTGCATTTACATGCATATGGTTGATTTTGAGACCTCAAGTTCTAAATCTGAGGTCTCAAAATCAAATTCGTGGAAAATTTCTTTCTCGAAAACTATGGCTCTTCAGAGGGAGCCGTTTCTCACAATGATTTTTACCATCAACCTCTCCCTATAATTCGTCACCAAGAAATGTTTTATGCCAATAATTATTTTGAGTAATTACCAATAGTGTCCACTGCCTTTAAGTGATGTACATGTAGCACCTATTATGAGGACTGTCACCTTTAAGCGTTTTTTCGTCAGAGGACTCTGGGTTCTCCCTAGGATTTTCAAAAACTGGGGCATTCTCGATAACAAATGTTGAAGTTTGGCCAAAGGATGCTAAATTGAAATTGAGTGAACTTCGGAATGTTTGTACTTGGTTTGTTTTGGTTTTGAATGCCCAATGTGCATTCTGGAGCCATCTAGCCCTGCGGCTTTTGTGTATTCCAGACCTATACTTTACATGTACATGTACTAATCTGTTGACTATACTCTAATTCATGTATCTCCCCGATTGCAAGTTGCATACATGTTGGCACTCTGCCATCCCAACGCTTACTTGATACCCATATAGACACATCATTTACCAACTTATTTTAGGGTATTTATTTTAGGGTATAAACAACATTAAACAAATGTTTGCACGTTTTTGAAAGGGCAAGGGCAAGTGAACCAAGGCATTTATTTTCTCTTTGGTAAAGGGCACCCTATGAGGAAATTGTAAATTTTGACTGGATCATTTCAAGGGCACAAAGGCATTGACCAGGGGCGCAGAGGCAATCGCCATCGTTGCCTCCGAGAAGTATCAGGCCATTGGAAAATCTTAAAGTCTACGGGAAACTGTTAAAGGGGCACCAAGGCCAAGACATGGGGCAACAGAGGCCATTTCCATGCCTGCACTTCTGTTGAATTTACATCTTATAATTCTAAATATCTGTACAAAATCTCGCCGGATGCAAGATGCATGCTGGCAGGTCTTCCGTCCCTACGCTTCATTTGATACCCTTAAAGCCACATCATTGATTTATTACATCTGCATTTATGATACTACAGTAGGAAGGTAAACCATAATATCTATAGGAAACTGTTGAAGGGGCACTAAGGCAAAGATGAGGGGCAACAGAGGTCATGGCCTTCGAGTAATTCCAGCCCTGCAGTTTAGTGTAATTCCAAATATCCCCCTGATTGTTGTCCAAAATCTCTCGATTGCAAGATACATGATGGCAGATCTGCCCTCCCTTCTTGACTTGAACCCTAGTAGGCCAAGACCAGGGCAACAAGAGGCAATGGTCTCTAGCTTTGTGTACATTTTACTGTAAATCCAGGCCTGCTATTCTTTTGTTTTCTAAATTCAGTATATCTCCCCGATTGTTAACAAAGTCTCCTCGCTTGCAAGTTACGTACATGGTTGCAGCTCTGCCCTCCCTTCTTGACTTGAACCCTAGTAGGCCAAGACCAGGGCAACAAGAGGCAATGGCCTCTGTAGCTTTGTGTACATTTTACTGTAAATCCAGGCCTGCTGTTCTGTTGTTTTCTAAATACAGTGTGTCTCTGCGATTGTTTACGAAGTCTCCTCGCTTGCAAGTTACGTACATGGTTGCAGCTCTGCCCTCCCTTCTTGACTTGAACCCTAGTAGGCCAAGACCAGGGCAACAAAAAGCAATGGCCTCTGTAGCTTTGTGTACATTTTACTGTAAATCCAGGCCTGCTATTCTGTTGTTTTCTAAATTCAGTGTATCTCCCCGATTGTTAAACAAAGTCTCCTCGTTTGCAAGTTGAATACATGTTGGCAGCTCTTCCGTCCCTACGCTTCACTTAATACCCATATAGCCACATCATTTACTGATTTATTACATCTGCAGACCACTAATGATACTAGGACGGTAAAGGCGCCGTTCTTGTCATTTCCTTCGGGAGTCTCCTCTCCCTAATATCGTTCCTTCTCTCTCTCTTTATTATTGTTTTTCGTTGTTTGACATTTTGCCGGTAATTTCTGATGAATAATACAAATGATTAAAGGTATAGACGATGTGACCTGTGACATCACATGTTTACAAAAGAGACACAGAGCCTGGACTTCCTGCAGGCATGCTTTGTATTACAGCTCAATGGAAGAAAACACAAAATCTTATATTTTATGGAGATTGCACTGTCTAATTCTTATCAAGTTTTGATCTGATGAAAGGGGCGCATCTCAAAACTTGACCAGCTTTTACTTCACAACTCTTGGTTTTATGTGGAAATTATGACAAATAGACACAAAATGTCAACTTTCCCGTAGGACCAGTGTAGTATCTTGCCTGCCAGAATACTCAAAGAATGTACAAGGTCACACTTATTGTAAACAAGGTTCACATGGTCTATTAAATAGGATGAAAAACATGGTTTAAATTTAGCCTGAAAGCTGACTGCTTTATGAAGTTCATACTTGCAGAGCATGTGTTTTCTCCATCTTTAACCGACTTCTGTGAAACATTCGCAGTGAAAACAAAGCTGTGTTATACAAAATTTGCTTTGCATTCGCATTCGCTAAATTGTCTCAGGTTTGTTTTTCCATGAACTAGGTAAAATGTTTGATCAAACATGAATACTGTATGTGCAGTTCCAAGCAATATCTTTAAAGGCAAGCTCTCTGGAATATGTATTAGAGGGTTCGAGGATGAGTTTGCCTCCTGAAGGAACTGTGCCTTGACTTTTAATTGCTCTTTTCCCTGAAGTACATGTACAATAGGGCATCCTCATTTCAAACGATGATTGTTTTTTTTTACATTGAACAAACTTTGTTTATCAATGTGTGGTGAAGAGGTTTTCAACTAGTTGTTTAATCCCAACGAGGCCTGGTTTTTGATAATTTTACCGAGACGAACTTTGATTCCCATTCATAAATACCTTTTTCAGTCAAAAACATCAACACTTTTTGGTCAAAAAGTAAAATAAAAGCAAAAATTATAAATGTTCAATGATTTCTTTCAACACAACACCCCTCCAGCTATGAAATGGTAAAGCCCTCCGCCGCCCTCGGGTAAACAACTCCTTATAAGGGAATGCTGTGCGCGTCTCGCAAATCGCGTGATGTGGCACAACTGTTTCAGCTGTTGCTCTCGACCAATAGGAATGAAGAAACTGTCTTATAACAATAGGTGCAAGCTCGCGTGTCACGCCCATATTTCAACACTTTTTACTGGTCATAAACAAACGTTTATACACACCCACGTGACGCGCTCTCCACCAATAGGAATAGCGAAACTGTTTGAGGTATTTATGAATGTATTTTTATACACTGTTGTCCTGGTTTGATTCCCTGCTGTGCTAGGGCTATGTATAGTAGGGTTGATCTTCGGAGCTCTCTTGGTTAGTGGCTAAAGTGCTCAGCTCTCAACAGCGTGGCCCTGGTTCGATTCCTGGCTAAGGCCATGTGAGTAGAGTCAACTGTTGAATCTCTCCTGTGCCACGAGGGTTTTTCTCCAGGCTTTCCGGTTTTCCTGAAAAATCAGACACTGTCGATCTCTGGTTGTGTGTAGTCATATTTTATCAGGTTCTGTACTTGTGTACAAGGATGTTATTGCATATAGTTATGTTCATAGGCTCTTTCTCGTATGGAACGCATGTTTAATTAATGAAACAAACACATCTGATGCGATCAAGCTAGATGAGTTGTTTGTCGGCAATATCAGTATAGAGAAACAAGCCAAAACAGGGGTGAAACAATAAAACAATTAAGAAAAACCGAAGGTACTCATGTGTACTGTGTTCCGTTTAAGAAGATGAACAAATTGGGGCGTTGTGAAATGCTTTAAAGGAGCGTTACAGAATTGGTAAGAAAACAAAATCGTAAAGATCACAGATTTTCATCAAACTTACACGGTGTAATGATGATTATAGTAGAAAACATCCCTTGAAATATTTCTGCCTGAAATGTCATATTTAATGAGAAATAACTAACTTAACCTTGCGTGTAGAGTTTATCGCTCAGTGAGCGCTTTATTCATTTTTTTTTTGCACAAATATCATGGAAAAAGTGTAATCGGTTTTCACTATTTTCTCGTGACCCAGATGGCTTGTTGATCTCAAACTTCTACAGGTTTGTCAGTTTATGTATGTGGTGGAATACCTAAAGTGCTTAATACTTCCAGCAACTGTTTTGTTAGCAAAAACCAATTCTGTAATGTCCTTTAAGTGAGGTGGATAGCCGACTATTAAATCGGTTGATGTCACCTGCAATGTATCACATCTGACACTGTGTATGTAGTAATCCATCTGATCATGTGACACACCTCTTGGCCTGTTCACTGTTAAGATCGTCGAGGGTGGAAGAATGCCACGCGACGTTGATTGCCGGAGGGAGGGTGAGAGAGAGTGAGGAGGGATTTGCACCCTCGGTTAACTGCGAAGAGAGGGAGGGGGATATTGACGTTTAGATCGGAGGGGTGGGAGGGGGTCAACTGGCGGTGATGGAGATTCAATAATTTTGATTTGGCCTACAGGTTAGCTGTGAAAAGAGGGGAGTTATTGACTTTTGGATTTTGGTGGGGGGGGGGGAGGGGTGTCAACTGGCAGTAATGGGGATTGATTGAATAATTTGATTCGGGGGGTGGGGGGGGGAGTGTTATTGACGTATCGGTTAGGGGTGGAGGTCAACTGAGAAAGAAGTTATTTTCCACAAATTTGATTTCGAGACCTCAAGTTTAGAATTTAGCGTCCCGAAATCAAGCATCTGAAATCTGAAAGCACACAACTTCGTGTGACAAGGGTGTTTTTTTCTTTCATAGTTAACTCGCAACTCCGACGACCAATCGAGCTCAAATTTTCACAGGTTTGTTATTTTATGCATACATTGTATGTTGAGATACAGCAAGTAAAAAGACTGGTCTTTGACAATTACCAATAGTGTCCACTGGCTTTAAGCTAAAGTAGTAGTCCCAGACTATTTTCTATATCAACCGCTCCGGGTAATAGTTAATAAGCAGGACAGTTTTTTTTCAGAACTGAGAAGTCTCCTGAACCCCGCACATCTACTCCGCGGTAGTAGAATAAAGCAAGACAGTTCTCTAAGAACAAACTCTACCTGGCAATTAGATACACACATGGTGTTACTGTAAACCAAATACATAGGATACCTATCATGTAGTTTGCACAGTTTTTAGTAACCCACAGTGCACGATCAGGAGTTTTGTTTTCTAGACCACGGCAGGTAGACATTGTACGCTTGGCTTGTGTTTAATTTAAGCTCTGATCAACAATACATTTATAAACTGATACAATGTGCCTGTATTTTTTACTTGTATTATAACGGGTTTCCCCTCACATTGTGGTTTCACTTTCGCACCTACAGTAATAATGCTTTTTGTGTATTTTTTTCTCTTGTTTATATTGGTAGTTTCTAGAGGATGTATTATGTATTTCCTCATTCTCTGAACACTTCCCTTGGCATTGATACTGATATTTATGCATCGTTACTTTTAAAGGAACACGTTGCCTTGGATCGGACGAGTTGGTCAAAACAAAAGTGTTTGTAACCGTTTTGTATATAATGCATATGGTTGGAAAGATGTTTTAAAAGTAGAATACAATGATCCACACAAGTTTGCCTCGAAATTGCGTGGTTTTCCTTCTACTGTGCGAACTAACATGGTCGGCCATTTATGGGAGTCAAAATTTTGACCCCCATAAATGGCCGACGTGTTAGTCGACGAGGTAAAAGGAAAACCTCGCAATTTCGAGGCATGTTTATGTGGATCATTGTATTCTACTTTTGCAACATCTTTCTACCCATATGCATTTTATAAAAAAACGGTTACAAACGCTTTTCAAAGACCAACTCGACCGATCCAAGGCAACGTGTTCCTTTAATTGCTACGGCGTGATGACCATAAATCACGTGTAAACCCTGGTTCATACTTCATGCAAATGCGAAGCGAATTTGATGTCACAACTTCCCTTTTGCAATGAATTCGCAAGTTGAACAGATCTTTCCATGTTCTGATCAATGCAAATTTTTGAAATTTTTCTGATTTATATGAAAACCTTTTCACTGATGTTAAATGTTGCTAAATATCTCCCTGACTGGTGCAGGCCTGGAATACACCGATCCATTACGCCCCGCCTCCTTACCAGTTGACCAATCACAACCGCGAAATCTGATCACCATTTGAACCGTTTGGTGATCTTTGCACTAACGGTGATCGGGTTTCGCGGCTGTGATTGGTCAACTGGTAAGGAGGCGGGGCGTAATGGATCTGTCTATTACCTGATGGCCATGGCCTCTGTTGCCCATGGTCTTGGCCTGGGTGCCCCTTCAAAAAGTATCCATCGACTTTTTAAAGACTTTCCAATGTTGCTCCTCCTACATGTAACTCTAGATAATAACAACAACAAGTTCTTATATAGCGCATTTCACAATAAACCGTATCAATGCGCTTTACATTAGTCCCCTGGTCATTGGGCCAATAAACATCCCTTTAATCTTTCTCAGCTCCCATTTAGGGAGTATACAGCCTCGAGCTGCCGTGGCGCTCCGAAAGCTTTTCATTCACAATATACCCATTCGCAGGTACCCTGGGTGAAGAGAAGCAATTATAGTAAAGTATCTTGCTCAAGGACACAAGTGTCACGACCGGGATTCGAACCCACACTCCGGTGAATTAGCACCAGAACTTGAATTCGATGCTCTTAACCACTCGGCCGCGCCACTAGATAGGATTAATCCTAGCATTTCACGAAATCGGCTGCAGGCTTTGTGGCTCTTTTGTAAACAGGTGATGTCATAGATTACATGGTCTATGTAATCATACAGTCATGGGCCTGTAAAACCAATACAAGTACCCTGTGTGACAAATTGTAGACTGTCCCCCTCCCCCCCCCAACAGTCAAACAAATATTTGGCATTGCAGTGTCAAACCTTGTAGCTTGGACTTGTCTTAATTAGCCATCGAGTTGACTGAATGGAGAAGTATCTTGACCTTTTATACACCAATCCGTTAAGTGCCCTTGACTATGTATCATGGCGCATGGGAAACACTCCTGCAGTTTGTCCTTACTCTTTATGTAACATGAGTACACTCAATGCGAATTGAGTACAGTGTGCATGTATGTACATGTGTACATGTACATGTAACACGAGTGGGTATACATGAACGTGTAGCATTAACATGTAACGTGAGTATGAATACAGTAAATGTACATGGGCATGGGAATGTAACATGAGCAAATGTACATATATGGAAATGTAACATGAGCAAATGTACATATGGAAATGTAACATGAGCAAATGTACATACGTATGGGAATGTAACATCAGCATATTGTCCATGTACATTTGCTCATGCTACATTCCCATGTACATGTTACATTCCCATGCACATGTACATTTATTCATACTCGCGTTACATGTTAATGCTACACGTTCATGTATACCCACTCATGTTACAGTTTCAAACGAAATAAACTAGACTCCCTGCGCGGAGAGTGTGGGCCTTGTTTTGTAACATTAGCACTGTAACATGAATGTACATGTAGATGTAAAAAGAGTACAGGTACGTGGGTGTGTAACAAGGGTACATATTGTAATATGAGTACACATTTAACATGAGTACATGTGCATAGTATACATATGTAATGTACATACATGTATAACTTATCATTGTAACATGAGTTTGATGTAACTGGAGTACAACGTAACACAAGATGTAACATGAGTACATGTAACGTGGAACGATGTCTGGTAATCTTTGGTTACGTATAACCCCACTGTACAAATCTGGAGCATCCATGGTTTTCGTATGTAAAAAATTAAAGGCAATGGACACTATTGGTAATTACTCAAAATAATTGTTGGCATAAAATCTTTCTTGGTGACGAGTAATGGGGAGAGGTTGATGGTATAAAACATTGTGAGAAACGGCACCCTCTGAAGTGCCAAAGTTTTCGAGAAAGAAGTAATTTTCCATGAATTTGATTTCGAGACCTCAGATTTAGAACTTGAGGTCCCGAAATCAACCTTCTAAACGCACACACCTTCGTGTGACAAAGGTGTTTTTTCTTTCATTCATATTGAAAATTACATAGTGTTCTGAGCACCCTAAGCTACTAAGAAAATACCAAATCTAGTCTTGGCAGGGTTTATCTACACAATACAAAAGTTGAAGTGTGCATTCAAGATTCAAATTGCCCAGTCTGTCATTGAACCATCTGAATTTGCCCGTAACCTCGGTGTTATTATGGATTCATCATTGTGCATGAGTAGACATGTTGATAATGTTTGCAAAGGAGCTCTCATGGCTATTAGGAAAATATCACAAACTCGCCGCTACCTGGATGAAGCTACTACTCTTCGTCTTGTTAATGCCTTCGTCACTACTAGACTTGATTCCTGCAATTCACTTCTGTATGGACTCCCCGATAAAGATCTTGCTAAAATTCAACGTGTACAGAACACTGCTGCTCGCCTCGTTTCTTGTCTGCCTCGTTCTCACCATATTACACCTGTACTAATGCAATTGCATTGGCTCCCATTTAAGTTTAAAACAGTTTACAAAATTCTTCTGTTAACTTTCAAGGCTCAAACATGTCAATCTCCTGCGTATTTATCTGAACTTGTTCATCATTATTCCCCTACTCGGACTTTACGATCATCTCAACAGTCATTGCTTTCTGCTACTAGAGCTTCTTCCATTTTTTATGGCCACAGATCTTTTTCTTACGCCGCACCGTTTCTTTGGAATAGTCTTTCTGTGCATATTCGCCAAGCTAATACTTTACAATGTTTTAAGTCCTTGTTGAAAACTCATTTGTTTAAAGCTTCTTTTTTTGTAATTTGTCTATTTGTATTCTTGTATCTTTCTCTAATTGTTTATTTTATTGTTTCTTTAATGCGCTTAGAGGCTTTTGCATTAGGCGCTTTACAAATGTCTTGTTATTATTATTATGATTATTATTATAATACATGTTCACGACATTTGACCTTGTTGCTGAAATGCCTGAAAAGGGGGTCACTGGAGGTCAATTGAGGATTTCCTACAGTGGGCCATCCAGGAAGTACTTGGCGAGATGCAACATTGAAATTGTTCAATAAACATAATTGAAGTTAAATGACAAGTACATTTGGACATCTACAATATATGTAGAGAATGATAAATCCCTACATATGTAAGGAACTGAATTTTTAAAGGTGAATTTACTGGCAGGCTTTTCTTTTCTTTTCTTTGACTTACATTATGCACCCCTTAAAGACGGTGGACACTATTGGTAATTGTCAAAGACTTGTCTTCACAGTTGGTGTATCTCAACATATGCATAAAATAACAAACCTGTGAAAATTTGAGCTCAATCGGTCATCGAATTTGCGAGATAATAATGAAAGATAAACACACCCTTGTCACACGAAGTTGTGTGCTTTCTGATGCTTGATTTCGAGACCTCAAATTCTAAACTTGAGGTCTCGAAATCAAATTCGTGGAAAATTACTTCTTTCTCGAAAACTACGTCACTTCAGAGGGAGCTGTTTCTCACAATGTTTTATACATGTACCATCAACCTATCCCCATTACTCGTTACCAAGTAAGGTTTTATGCTAATAGTTATTTTGAGTGATTACCAATAGTGTCCTCTGCCTTTAAATAAGACACATGCTTAGTGCTTTGAGACATTAATCAGGAGTGACAAGGCGCTAAAATATAAGAACTGATATTATTATTAGTAGTAGTAATAAGCTTGGGCGATATCACGATATTATCGAATATCGCGATATTAATTTGGAAACGATTTTGATATCCGATGGATTTGGTTCTAATCGAAATATCGATATATCGCGATATATCGTGATATATCGCGATATATCGTGATATATCGCGATAATCGCGATATATCGATACATCGATTAAATATCGCGATGTATTTGCTAGCTGAGACATCTTGCACCCCATAGGTTTGGAGTAAAACCAGAAGGATAGGTCATTAGAACATCTCTCTTATGTAGGATTTGAAACTTTGCATGGTGGAGATAAGATATAGAAGAGTTTGCGGTAACACCATGTAATAACAATCTCTAAATGAGTTGGGGTGGTTCTGAAAAGAACCGTTGGGTTAACTCGACGTTTCGATCAGTATGCTCTGATCGTCTTCTGGAGAATGCTGGACTCTGATGCTGCATGCTGCTTAAGTACTAGGCGGTGGATCAGCGGTGATGCATGAAGGCGGGAAATGTAGGCGGGAAGTGAACTCGATGATGCGTGGTGAAACCTGTTGTGGAGCCTTGGGGGTTGTGTGGGGGGTGTGTGCTCACTGAACCGTGTCAGTAGGAACAAGCACAGGGGACAGTGAGGGTGTGGGGCCTAGGTGACTGAGGGTATAGATGACCCAAAGCAGTCTAATAGTTGGGGCCTAGGGGGTGACCGTGGATATAGAAGATCCATTGGTCGGGAGAAGAGGGAGCCAGATGTCACTGATGTGGAAGCCGATGTCTTGGGGTACGGTGTCATGCTTGTGGATCTCGATGGCCTCTCTAATGCGTCTAGGGTGCCACGCCTGGATGGGAGCGATGATCTCAGCAGCATCCCAGTTCACTCGGTGGTCAGCGATGTGGGAATGCTTGACGATGGCGGATTTATCGAAGTCCCCCCTCCTTCCGTGTGCTCGGTGTTCCTTAAGTCTAGTGGGAAGGTTACGCCCGGTTTCCCCGACATAAACCTTACCACATTCGCATGGAATGCGATAGACTCCGGCACGGGCGGAGGGGTCCTTCTTGTCCTTGTGCGATTGGAGAGAGCCATGGAGTTTCTTCGGGGCGGAGTGATACACCTTGATACCTGCTTCCTTGAAGATGCGTTGGAGGCGATGAGAGGGGGGACCTAGGTATGGTAAACTAACCGTGGGTGTGTGTGTTTGACCTTGGGTATAGGAGACCCTTTGGTCGGGGGGGACGGGCTTGCTAGTCTTGACTTGCTTGGCGTTGTATCCATTCCGCTGTAGAGAAGTGGTGATGTGCTGCAACTCATGCTGGAGGCTATCCGGATCACAAATGGTATAAGCCCGTTGAACCAGCGCACGGTTGACTGACGACTTGATGGCTGGATGATGGAAAGACCGCTGATGCAGGTAGCGGTCGGTGTGGGTGGGTTTCCGGTAAATGCTGTGATGTAGGGTGCCGTCTTGGTTTCTTGTAATGAGAACATCCAGAAAGGGTAACTTTCCGGAATGTTCTTGCTCCATGGTGAACTTGATACTGGAGTGTTGTTGGTTGAGGTACTGCAGAAATTCATGGAGAGAGTCCTGACCGTGGGGCCACACGACAAAGGTGTCGTCAACGTAGCGGAGCCACAGGCTGGGTCGGAGGTCAGCGGTGAGGAGTGATGAGGACTCGAACTCCTCCATGAATATGTCAGCTAGAACCGGGGATATAGGGGATCCCATGGAGGTCCCAGCTGTCTGCTCGTAGTACTTGCCCTGGAATTGAAAACAACTGGAGGAAACGCATGTGTAAAGCAAATCATGAATTTGGTCAGGTGAAAGACCAGTACGATCAGGGAGGGATGGGTCATGTGATAATCTCTCCTTGGCCAAGAAGCAAGCTTCATCAGTGGGCACATTGGTGAAGAGAGATTCCACATCAAAACTTACCAAGATATCAGTGGGTTGTAGGGTTAGGTTGCGGGTAATGTCAACAAACTGGGTGGAATTGGAAACATGGTGTTCAGTGAGACCCACCAGGGGTCGAAGTACTTTGGCTAGGTACTTTGCAGTGTCGTAGGTGGGGGAACCCCTCGAGGCAACTATGGGGCGGAGGGGAACTTCCGGCTTGTGAATCTTGGGATTGCCGAAGAACCTGGGACAGGTGGAGCTGGATGGGCGGAGCCTACGATAGAGTGGGACGGAGAGAGCTCCAGACCGGTGGATGGAAAGGAGTTTGCTGGCAACCCTCTTCTCGATGCTAGGGGTGGGGTCCTTGGGGAGGGGGCGGTATGAACCAGATGATAAAATATTGCTTACCTTGTCAGTGTACTCCGTGCGGTCCATGATGACAGTGGCATTCCCTTTATCAGCAGGCAAGATGTGAATGGATTCGTCCCGGCGAAGTTCTCGGAGGGCTGCCTGCTCAACCTTGGAAAGGTTGGACTTGGCTGGTTTCGCCTTCCGCAGAACCTCGTTTATCTTGATCCGGACATCAATCTTCTCCGTCTTGCTGAGGTGTTTGAGGGCTTGCTCTGTAGACTGGATAATTTCTTCGGTAGGGATGGACTTGGGGGGCTGGGCAAAGTTCATACCCAGGGACAGGACGCTGGTCTCAGTTTCCGTGATACTCCGGTTGCTAAGGTTGACTACGGTGTGTTTCTGGAAAGCGCGTTGACTACGGAGGTGAACTGGTGGCCGTGAGGATATAGGAGATCCTGTGGGTTGCCCAGGGACGCGATTGAATAGAGATATAGGAGATCTCATCTTCTCGGAGGGTGCGCGATTGAAGTGAGATATAGACGATCTCTGCTTCTGGTGGTATAACTTGTGGAATTTGGCTATCTGCTTCCTGCGGGCGGTCGTGAAGGCATGTTGGCTGGATGAACTGGAGAGGGCGCTGATCTTGGAGAAATCTCTCGGGTGTAGGGAGGATTGCAGTTCCCGCTCGGTGTGGGTGATGTCATGATCTAGACCGGCTAGAGATGATCTGGTGGATGATATCCGCTCCTTGAGAAGGGCGGAACTAGCGGCTTGAAGGATGGACGAAGAACGGCGGCTGCGGACTGGATCTTGGAGGCGGAGTCCGTGTGGCATCAGGTTTGAGTCTCGGCAACGTTTAAGGAAGGCTAGGTTATTTATGAGTTTAGAACGTCTTACCGACATCCGTTCATATAACCTAACCGCCTTAAGGATAAGCTCCCCGTAGAGCGAAGATAAGTAGGATTTGAAACTTTGCATGGTGGAGATAAGATATAGAAGAGTTTGCGGTAACACCATGTAATAACAATCTCTAAATGAGTTGGGGTGGTTCTGAAAAGAACCGTTGGGTTAACTCGACGTTTCGATCAGTATGCTCTGATCGTCTTCTGGAGAATGCTGGACTCTGATGCTGCATGCTGCTTAAGTACTAGGCGGTGGATCAGCGGTGATGCATGAAGGCGGGAAATGTAGGCGGGAAGTGAACTCGATGATGCGTGGTGAAACCTGTGGTGGAGCCTTGGGGGTTGTGTGGGGGGTGTGTGCTCACTGAACCGTGTCAGTAGGAACAAGCACAGGGGACAGTGAGGGTGTGGGGCCTAGGTGACTGAGGGTATAGATGACCCAAAGCAGTCTAATAGTTGGGGCCTAGGGGGTGACCGTGGATATAGAAGATCCATTGGTCGGGAGAAGAGGGAGCCAGATGTCACTGATGTGGAAGCCGATGTCTTGGGGTACGGTGTCATGCTTGTGGATCTCGATGGCCTCTCTAATGCGTCTAGGGTGCCACGCCTGGATGGGAGCGATGATCTCAGCAGCATCCCAGTTCACTCGGTGGTCAGCGATGTGGGAATGCTTGACGATGGCGGATTTATCGAAGTCCCCCCTCCTTCCGTGTGCTCGGTGTTCCTTAAGTCTAGTGGGAAGGTTACGCCCGGTTTCCCCGACATAAACCTTACCACATTCGCATGGAATGCGATAGACTCCGGCACGGGCGGAGGGGTCCTTCTTGTCCTTGTGCGATTGGAGAGAGCCATGGAGTTTCTTCGGGGCGGAGTGATACACCTTGATACCTGCTTCCTTGAAGATGCGTTGGAGGCGATGAGAGGGGGGACCTAGGTATGGTAAACTAACCGTGGGTGTGTGTGTTTGACCTTGGGTATAGGAGACCCTTTGGTCGGGGGGGACGGGCTTGCTAGTCTTGACTTGCTTGGCGTTGTATCCATTCCGCTGTAGAGAAGTGGTGATGTGCTGCAACTCATGCTGGAGGCTATCCGGATCACAAATGGTATAAGCCCGTTGAACCAGCGCACGGTTGACTGACGACTTGATGGCTGGATGATGGAAAGACCGCTGATGCAGGTAGCGGTCGGTGTGGGTGGGTTTCCGGTAAATGCTGTGATGTAGGGTGCCGTCTTGGTTTCTTGTAATGAGAACATCCAGAAAGGGTAACTTTCCGGAATGTTCTTGCTCCATGGTGAACTTGATACTGGAGTGTTGTTGGTTGAGGAATGGATACAACGCCAAGCAAGTCAAGACTAGCAAGCCCGTCCCCCCCGACCAAAGGGTCTCCTATACCCAAGGTCAAACACACACACCCACGGTTAGTTTACCATACCTAGGTCCCCCCTCTCATCGCCTCCAACGCATCTTCAAGGAAGCAGGTATCAAGGTGTATCACTCCGCCCCGAAGAAACTCCATGGCTCTCTCCAATCGCACAAGGACAAGAAGGACCCCTCCGCCCGTGCCGGAGTCTATCGCATTCCATGCGAATGTGGTAAGGTTTATGTCGGGGAAACCGGGCGTAACCTTCCCACTAGACTTAAGGAACACCGAGCACACGGAAGGAGGGGGGACTTCGATAAATCCGCCATCGTCAAGCATTCCCACATCGCTGACCACCGAGTGAACTGGGATGCTGCTGAGATCATCGCTCCCATCCAGGCGTGGCACCCTAGACGCATTAGAGAGGCCATCGAGATC